>NW_020799125.1:4177329-4202058 GCF_003259725.1 Athene cunicularia
ATATATATATATATGAGATATAGTAGGACAGGGGAGTTATGAAACCAGAGATATGTAAAATGCAAGCTATTAAAATGCACCTATTACTGACTCCTAAATGGCAGGTGAGATCTTTTCTGGGTATTGCGGTATATTATTGGAAATTTATTCCACATTTTGCAACACTGGCTGCTCCATTAACTGATCTCACTAGGAAAAAATCATCTCATAAAATAAATATGACCCCATGGTGTGTGCTAGCCTTTCAAGGACTGAAATCAGTTCCTAGAGATCAAACGGTTTTCATGAGCCTGGAATTTTGAGGTCTGTAGAGGGTGAATCTCAATGTCAATAATCTTAAATCGGGGTCAAAATTAGCACAAAATTTAAAAGGATAATTAAAAAAAATCCACATTTGCTTGATAAATTATCTGAAAGAAGTTGAATTCCCTGGGTATGCAGAGATTTTAATAAAGCGGATCACAGCATTTCCCTGGAAGGAATTATATGCCACACTAAAGCATAGGTGGTTAAACAACAGGAAATTCATAAAGCCAAGCAGAATGTTAGTGACTGAACAACTTTATATGATCAGTTTAGTAACTTAGGTTTGCGTTGGACCCAATATACCAATGAACGTATTTTTCCCAGAGTGACTGAGAATAAAGGGATCCGTTTCTCATAATGCAATTGCTCTTTGCTGAAGCTGATTTGGAACAGATCTTCCTAAGTATAAATCTTTTATTAATAAATAAATAAATAAATAAATAAATAAATAAATAATTATCAAATACAAGCTAGAAATCTTGCAGTAAAGTGGTGTTGCCTGTGATTTCCAGGACACCAAAGATTACCCCGGTCTCCTCCTTGGTGAATCTCTGGTTTGCCAGAGCCCACAGGCTTGACTCAGAGTGCAACAAATGAGGGATGCAAACAGCTACTCATGCAGAAAACTCCCTGGTGTAAGATTGTTTCCTTCAAAGAAAATAACTTTTCCTGGGTTTCATGATTCTTCACTCCAGAAGCAAACAAATTTCAGCAATAAAGGAAGGGAAAACCAAGCTTGTCTGGAATATAATTTTCATTCCTAGGAGTGAAGGATTGACTTGGCTAAAAGAAAAAAGACTAAAGACTAAATCTGAAGGTAGAAAGAAAGTGTGCAAGTGACACAAGCCAGTGCCCCACCTGCTCTCTTGCACTGGCATGCACATGCTGCCAAGAGTGAAATCACAGGCGTGCTGTGAACCCACCGTGCAGAAGGTGGGCACCCAGAGCCCTTGAGTACACATCTGAAACTGCATTTTAGTGCAGCTGAATCAAGCCATGTCCTCAGTCTGAGCGACTGCACTATATTCATTCCTATCATTAATCTTTTTCCCATCTCATGTCAGTGGTTTCTGAAGAGGTTTGGGTTGGTTTTGGGTTTTTTTTTCTTCCAAAGAATACAGCTTTGCACAGCACTAAGGATACACTCATATAGCAACACCAGTAACTGCAATAGTGGCCCATACAACTCCAACCCTTCCACCCTCTACCTGCACTACACAGAGGGAAGTGATACTTCCTTGGAGGCAGTGGCTCACCACTGTGTTACGGGTGTTTCTCTTCACCCTGACTGGGAAATCTGCAGTATAGTCACTGAGACCTGGGTATTAAATTAAGCCTTTGGTTTTTTGTGAGCTCGGGTGTCCAGTTCACATTTGAGCCCAGGTCTTCTACGTGGAGAGCCAACTGGGGTTTGCAAGAGGCAGAGTGGGGAAATGTAGGTACAGGGGAGCAGCCCCATGGTTTGCATTGCTCCTTTGTGCACCCAGGACCAAACAATGCCCTCCACAGATCTGAGGACACCCTGCAGTACTAACAGCGGTTCTGTTAAGGTGCTGTTGAAGGAGGGAGACTATTTGCTTTTGTCCTTTGGGTACTTGCACTTGAAGGATTCATCTGAAAAAACATGGAAAACTAGCTAGTCTCTACACCCTGAATAAAAAGAATCTCTCACGCTGCTTCTTCCCTCTGTGAAACATGACATCTGGCCCGGTCATTTGGTTTTCCATCCAAAAACCCTGACCTCAAGTTCTATTTTCTTAGGCATGCTTATATTTAATTAAAAGGAAACTATCAGACGTAAAAGTAACCGTCTTAGATATGCTGTATCCAGTCCCAGGTTAGGCCTGTTCACGACTTCTCCATGTACAATTTCCTCCAGGATTCCACCCTAAATGGAGACCAGTGTGATGCAACACCACTTTCAGCACAGAAGATAGGGTAATGCTGGCTTGACAAGTGAAATTAATTATTGCATTCCATTAATTTTGAGTCATGCGCCCAGCCCATGGAAGCTAGGAGAACCTTGTGAAAAACAAACTCACTACATTGTACTGTAATATTATTCTTGGCCAGAGTTTCAGGCAGCCTGCTGGTGTCCTCCTGAGCAGCCGAGCTCCACGGCGGTTTCTCCACTAGCATCAGTAGAGCAGCTGCTGTCTTCAGAGAGAGAAATAGAGGCTCAGTCTTCATCTGGGACTATAATAAGGACAGCAAGGGCCTCCTCGGGATACTTAAATGCAAGCATGACTTGGGAGGGTGGTGATATTGGCTCCTGATACTTTTGAGTGTTGAGCTCCAATTACATTTTTACTTGCAATTACTAAGAGACTGCTTTGAGCGTTTCCTGTGCAAAACTTGGCGTGTGCCATAGGCATGGCTGCTGCAGGGAAGGGACTTTGATCCTTCTGAGAACAAAGTGACCTCCATAAAGGCCCCATGACAACTGCGTGAAATCTCCTGCACCACAGCGTTCAGCTGAAACCCTGCGGTAGCATCTTTCCAGTCGTAAAGAGGAATGGCTTAGTGTGACTCAGAGCAGAAACACTGCCCATCCCAAAAGTTGTATTAAAATTTTGAGCGTGAGTCAGCCCAGTTCCCTCTGGGGAATACAATTACTGTCAGCGAGTGTCTGCTAAGCAAGGCCCTGCTCAGGGATCACGTCCATGAGTTTCTCCCATGGGAACCAGGGCTGGAGACACCCGGGTACAGCGCTGGCCTGGCATCGCATCGGTAAGTCCGTGACTCATGGTGGTGGCTGTCTTGCAATACTGACTTCATCAAACCACAGGGCGCTGGTGTGGATCTACCAGACTTCAGGAGAAGGGGATAAAGCAGAGCTTCCCAGGCTCGTCCATAGGCTGGCCTCGTGTTATGATGGAAAGATAGTTTGACCCCTTCTCCTTCAGTAAGGACAGCAACTAAGCACTGAGGAGACAAAACTAATGGATAAGCCTTTTGCATCCTCACAAAAAGAAGCAGAAACCATGTCCGTAGTCTGCAGGCCAACACAACAGTCCCCGTTCCAGTCCCTGCTCTTCTCTCTCCAGTCTATTTCCTGGCAGACTGAACTGGGCTGGGCCTCTGTATTAACTGACTTCACTTACTTTAGTAAACAAAGTAAATCTTTTGCCCCAGCTGTACAACGGCTTGTGCTTAGCAGTTCTCTGGGTTTCTTCCATATATGCTGCTAGGTTGAAGAGACACAAGCCTTGCTCCTCTTGGAGAGTCAGGACCTGCAACAGTGGCTTCCCCAAGCCCACCCAGAACCTCCACGCTCACCTCTTCACTACCAGTGTCAACAGAGTGCTTCCCACCCCACCTCTTTTCGTTATCACCCTTTTTCCATCTCTCTCTGACAGATAATGAAGTATATAAGTGCTGTCTTGTCTCAGGTATCTGTCTGGGGCATCAAAAAATCTTCCCTGCTGTGAACGGAGGTGCTTTGACACAGTTCAGGCAGTGGCTGTTCGCACGCTATGGGCCGCTGGCACGCACTGCTTCTGGCTCTCCTCCTGATTAGCTTTCTGCTGTCAGGCTGCTCATTTTGTGTGGGAAGAGAAACGAGGAGACCGGCAACAGAGATAAAATTAACTGCGCAGGCAATCTGAAAAGCCTTTCACTGAGCACAAGGACAAAGCGAGGAGGATTTATCAGCGGGAAGGCAGCAGTCATGAAAGACTGCGGAGTGATAAAGCACCTCCATGTGCCCCAGAGCAGCTTTCTCACATGTGCCCCTGCTTTGACCTTTTGGGATGAGCAGAAGGGATGAGGAGAAGCTCCATCTCCCCAGCATGGTCCAGCCTTGCCACCATGCTGCCACTGCTGGGTGCTTGGCACTTTTGTGCCAGGGGTTCCTCCAGGCAGCAAAAAGGAGGGGCTGACTCAGGATGTGGGAGGCTTGGAAGGGATCCTGTTAATGTTGGGTTTCAGTGGAGAAATTTTCAGTTACTAGTATTATTTTAAGGACAAAAGTTTTCTTCTCAACAGAGTCCCACCTTTTTGAGAACTGAAAAATCTTGAGTCTCATTTCTTAATTTTTTGAGTATGAAAATTCTTTGCAAGAATCTTCCATGGAAATCATTGGTCTTTCTGTAACTGGCTGCTTTTATCTGCTTGTCCTTGGAGGAAGAAGAAACAGGACAACCTCCAGAAAGACAGCTTCCCTCCTGGTGAGCACAGGAACTTCTTTTCCTTTCAGTGTCCCCAAACAGGCTCTGCACTTCTGACTGTAGAGGATGCTGTGTTTGCATGCCAGCTCAGACCCTGCTCCTCAGGAGGAGCTGAAGTACCATGGTAAAGGCAATGCAGTGCACACAGGCGTTGACCGTATAGATGCACAGTCAAATGGACTCTATCTTTTGTAGGAAAACCTCACGTTGCACCAGGGTGAATGATTCAGATGTCATCCTCATTTCTTGCCTTTTCAGCCGAGCATCTCAAAGAAAATTTCACATCTGAATGAATAAAATTGTTCACATTGTCTCCCACTTCACAGCCAAGAATCTGAAGCTGAAGATGACAAACCCAAACCACATGGAAGACTAAAGCCTGTGCTAACCCTGTGCTAACCATGAAGCTGGCAAGAGCCAGCCCAACAGCACAGACCTGATAGGAAATTCAAAATTATGGTAGCTCACTAACAGTAAGGAGCAACCTAGTCTTCCAGGTGTAAAAATATTAATAAATATTAACAGATCAAGGCTCTTAGTCAGGAAAAACAAGTCAGAAACATTTTGCAGAATTTATTGATTAAAGTGAAACCTCATTTAAAATAGTCAATAGTGGTAGCTCTGACTGTACCGTTTAATTTCAGTCACATCAAAATGTTTCAGTTTGGTAAGAAAAAGCAGCTTTTATTAACAATCTCAGTTGGATTAGTTCTGATTTATGTTACACATCAACCTTAGAATAAGTAATTTTTGTTTTAGGAAGAACTGCAGTTTTCAATACACTGAGAGAAATGTCATTTTTTGACCCAGGACTCTGCAAGTTCATGCTTTGTCCAAGGAGGAGCCAGGACCACATTTATGCTGGTAATTACAGACCCGTGACCATCCCGCCTGGGGCTGGAGCAGGGTTTTGCAGAATGTGCTGATGGATTTGGTAGACATTTCCCCACATGCTGTGCAAACCGCTGCAGAGAACAAATCCAGGGAACAACCGTGATGGAGTGACTGCCTGTTCTCTGAGGACTCCACATAAATCTCCGCAGCCTCTGTAACCACCAACCCAGATGGTGCCCAGCTCTAATTAAGGCCTTGGAAAACTTTTGGGGGCATACAGTGGGACGTCCCTTAATGGCTCCTGCAGTGAAACCCCAGGCTCTGTCTTGCCAACCTCCCACACTCAACTGCCCACTGAAGTCAGCAGGAATTCAGTGTGCAGAGGTCTTGTAAGGTCAAGGGTAATAGGGATTTGATCCATCCTGGTCCCAGTTTTCAGGAGGAGTCCAGCACTAACTCGCTGTCTGGACTGTTGAATACACAGGTATGAGGAAGCACTTTACTTCGAAAGGTTCATGGAGGTGACCACAGTGATATGCTGCTGCCTCTTTTATGGGATATAATCATATTAGACTGCTGTGCAGTTGTAAATGATGGCGATAAAACGATGCATTGGGAGGACAAACAATTTTGCTACAGTCTGTGAGAAACAAATTTTAGAATGACACAGATTTTACCAAAAGACTTGTTCTTGCTAAGTCTTGCAGAGATAAATGAATGGTCACAAAGGCTTTGAAATGGGTGGTACATACTGCTTAATTTTAAAAAGGAAGATGTTCATAAACTGCATTTTAAAACTTATCAGTTCAACAGCATCCTTGGTGCAAAATCCCGTGTTATATTCATTAGCAGGTAGTTCCCTGGAATCGCTCATCCAGGGACTGGGCGTTTGATGCAAATCTTTGACTGTAACAGACTGTCTCTTAGACTTCTTCATCATCTATATCAAGCTTTAAAACACAGCTAATAAAGGCCAGATGTCTGCAGGCTCCTTCTCACACCCATAATATTGATGGAAACATTCTGGAGGGAGTGGATTCTGCCTGAGCCTTTGCCTTGTGCATGACATGATGATAACCACATTTCAGCCTTTGCACTGTTTGGTCCTAACTGGATTCGAATGTTTCCTGGATTTCTAGCAAATGAATGAAGTGCAGCTCAAAAGAAAATATATCCAGCCCTTATTAGAAAAGGTCGTACTCATCACGGATCATCTAAATACCTCATTTCTGACAGCAGGGAAATCCTTTTATTACTGAGTTTGTTTGGAAAGATTTTGAATAGTTCATTATAAAATTGCATTCATCTCTGCCAGAACATACAGAAACCAGCCAAAGTCCAAACTCTGGCCCCACTCAAGTCGATGGGATTTTTAAAAGTTTATTTCAGTGGGATGAGGATTTAGCATAAAAGGGCAGAACTACTGGGCAGAATACTTTGATCTGGAATAAAGTAGCACATTGTATCTACAAATGGTAACCCACTGAAGTTTGCTCTCCAACACTGCAAAGACCTTGCTGCAGTTAGGTTCTGTCTGACGAGACTAATTAAGAAGACTAATTAATATGATTCTCTGGAATGCTGCAGATATCACAGATATTGCATGATTCCACAGGATATTGCACAGCATTAGATACTGTCTCTGTTGGTAAATTCCTCATGGTTAGTAATCTCATCTTTTGTATTTAGCTTTTAATAAGGGGCTGCCTTCGTTCTGAAGCTCTGTCTAAAGCTGCAAGAAAAAAGTAATTAAATCTGACAGAAAGCACTTTCATGACATATATTGCAGGCTATCTCATGACATAGAGATCTGGCCATATTTTTGTTATAAGGAGCTGGTTTATTTTCACCAAGTATTTCTACTAGAATCAGAGTTTTCCTCAATTCTGTATTTCTTTAGCTCAATGAGCCCCACTGCCTGTCTCTGGCTTTGTGCTCTGCAGCACCGCTGGCTGCACACCCTGTATATGTTGACATGTAATGGTTTGAACATTTGACATTTATATGTAGCTGGCATTCATTTTGTTGCCTTGCAACCATCTGGTTCCAGAATAAAACTCATAAACTGATCCTGAATCATGCAACCACCAGACAGCAAACAGATAGAGCTGTAGGACTCTGACAGCACATTTATCACACTTCTGTGATAGCTGACACAAATACTGCACTGCACTGTCTTCTCCTATCTCTGTCATACAGACCAGAGGGGGCTGCATTTTAAAAAGAGGATTTGATTTTTCACAGCAGTGGGAGCTTACAGCTTGCATTGACTTTGGCACAACCCATGTTTAGGCTCTCTCTTAGTCCATGAAAGTTCTGCATGAACCAGCATGTGCAACTGGGTCCCTGCATCTGGCATACAGTAACAAGTCCCCTTGCCAGCCCCAGCCAGAAGGGACAACTCCAAAGACCAGATTTTGAGCTGCATTTTTCAAAAGCTTTGGAAATAGCAGGGGGCAAATTTCAAGTCAGAGCCTTTCATGCTTGTGCATGAAAAGAAAATTTAAAAATACACTTATAGCTCATGCTGACTCTACTGCTGTTAGCACACTTAAGGAAGGGGGACTGGCAGTGACATGCCATCATCCCTTGGCTCCATCACCCAGGCCAGAAGCAGGATGGGAACAATCCAGCCTGCTCAGAGGTTTCTACTGGAGAGATAAAATTTTGTCCAGAATATCCTTGCCGTAGAAGTTATATTCTTTACTGTCAGGTGTTTTGCTCAGTAGATGAACTGATACATGAATGGAAAGTTTCTAGGAACAAAGTGTGTTCTTGAAAACACAGCAACGTGAATTCAGTTGCATTTTTCCTGGCTGTGTTTTATTTAGGACAGTGGCTCCTCTGCTCCACTTGCTCATCCTCTCTCTTTTATTTCCAGTTCCTATATCCCTACACTGGTCTTTATGTCCATGAAGCAGAGAGACCACTTTTCTCAATAAAGAGAACTGAAAAATGAAGGCAGACCAGGTTATTAAATCCTAAGAACTTGTACTCACACATCATATAATACCAATTTAACAAGAATCTTGCTCTGTAATTAAATCCCCATAACTCATCATATAACTAGTACCTCCTCTTTCCAAATTAAACATTGCTTTTTCTATAATTGGATAATATTAGAGTACTACAGCAATTTGGGTTAGGATTTCATCATTGGAATACATTTTTGTTTTCACCTTCCACAGATGTATACACAAACATATAATACACACTAGTGCAAAAGAATGACTTTCACACTACAAAATTCAGAAAATAATAGTAGCAGTCACTGGAGGGCACCTGCCTCAAATTCTCACCTGGCTAAATAAGCCAGAAAGGAAAAGTAAGTACTTAAGATGAGTGGAAATGCTTCTTTTCCAATTCCTATTGAAAGTGTCTGCAAAAATGTTGTATTGGGTCTGTACTGGCTTTCTGAATTTTTAAGATATGTGTGTGTATCAGTGATAGGAGAGGAACCAGACAGGAGATCTGTGTGTGCAGCCGAGGGCTCAGGCTGGGTAAGCAGGTTCAGAGCTGACCAAGGTCAGCCAGATCACCACCTACATTATTTTTTACTTGGTTCATTATTCTTATGTTAAAAAAAAAGAAAGAAAAAAAGAAAAAAGAAAAAAAAAAAAGGGGCTCTGTATGCTAAGGATTTCACAAGCATATTAACAAGAAGCCATTCCTGTGCCAGGGATACTTATATGTATATGGACAGGAGAGCAAAGGAGAAGAGGGATGCGCAGGCATCTACGGATGCAAAGCAGGAACAGAGCTTTGTTATCAGGACTGGTCTAAACTTGACAGAGGCAATGATTTTCAGTGCCCTTTAATGGTACTGGGCCTTCAGGGAGGACTTAAAATCTTATTCTTGAAAACTACATCTCTGTAAGGGGTAGATAAAAAGAGAGGCATTGCAAAGAGCCAGGGAACTGCATCCAAGTCCTCTGCACTATTTACAACAGCTCACAAGAATGCTTCTGCCTTCCTCATTCCTTCAGGGGCATCTGCCTCCTGCTCAGGTCAGCAGATTGAACAGACTGTGTGTTTTTACTCTTTTGCATCCTGTATCAACACAGCGCAGGTCACAGCATCACTCACTGATGCTCCAGATTACAAAGGTGTGAAATACTGGCCTGTGTAAACATTCAGAGAGACTTGGACATGTGAACTCTTCCAAACATAAGTCATGAAGAATGACCTGTTCTTCCGTCTGATGCACGCTGTCTCTCCACAAATCTGAGTTCGTTGGATCAGGCATCGATAGACTTCGATAAACAGAAAAAATATGTCAAAAGGATTTTACGGCAAGGAAACTATATGCAAGAAAAGAAAGAGCTTTAACTGAAGGACATTCACAAGTTGAGTTCTTTGGATTTTAGTTTTATTTTAAACTATTGATTATTTAAATTCTGCTATAGTGCAGCAAAAAACGCAACTGGAAATCCTCTATTCTGTACACAGACATCAGAACAGAGTACTTATTAAAACGCCAATGGATTATTTCAATAAGCAGGGTCATTCGGTAGACTAAGCTATCTTTAGGGAAAACCATGTTTACTGCATTAAGATTAAAAGTTGTATGTTAGTGTCTGGGATATTGTCCAGCCCACCATTGAGATGTGCAGTAGGCATTACTTGTGCTTTACAGCAGCATGAAGAGCTATATGCTTTTTATATAGTTAGGCAGAGGAGTTCTGCCTGACTGAGCTAGACTTCACATAGCTTTATGAAAGTGAAGCACTGAAAAACAGATATGACAAGTAAATTAGGATGATTACTGAATATCTGTTTCCACGTGAGTTAGCTGCTAGTGTCTATATTGCGGCTACATATGCTTAAGCAACAAGAGACTTGAGCCTGGCTTTTCTAGACACCAAACCAAAGCCTGGATTCTTTTTCCACCACAGTTAGGTGCTCAAGCACCTACACTTCCCTCCTTTCTACTTTTTTCTTCTCCGGGTGATGTTGCACAGCTTGCTTTAGTCTTTCCATGTAAAAGAGCACACAGCCGAACGGCCCCCACCAGTGCCTCGTGGGCCTCCATTGTTTTCCCACTCAGGCTGCATTGAGAATATCCTCAACACCAGGTATATTGTAATTTTTTGCCTGGCCTCTCAGTTTACTGAAAAGCTTAGACGAAACTCTTGACAAAGAAATGCAATGAAAATACTCTCCACAGGGAAATTCTTCCTCTTTAAAAAACAAACTCAAAGGAAGCAGCTTTGTGAAACGAGGCTCTGAGAACTATTCATATAGCTGAGCTTCACATTCCTATAGCTGTCCTAGGGCTGGTGTGTTGAAAACATCTTTGATAACATGACAGGTAAGAACGACTAGGATAGAGGAGAACTGCCCTAGCCCATCTTCCTCTGCTGAAACTCAGTTGCTCGCTAGGAGGAAAGCACAGAAACAGGCACGTTTTATAGAGTTATGTATTAGAAACCTACATAAACGGGCACGTTTTATAAGCTTTGCACTGAGAACCATTATTGTCAGTGCCAATATGTCTTAGAAGCTGGGATGAAGCACTGGAACGATGGCAGGCTGATGATTTAAGGCATGACAGTGTGGGGCTCAAGAGGGAGCCTGCTTCCGAGAGGCTAATGGCAGCAGCAACATTCAAAACATACCACAGGCTGCAAAAACAATGTCTCCCAACGGCACGCTGTGCACTGGCATGCTGGGGGGAAAGAAAGGGAGATGCCTGCAAACTTCCTGCGCAGAGCGATGCCATGGCACGGGGCTCTCACTCACGCCATAGTAGGCAGTAGTGCCTATTGCTCAGTAACTCTCGGTCACTGATGGATTTCAGTGATCCCCCTGGAAACTGCTGAGGCATTTTCCAGCAGGGGCTGGCACTGGGATCTCTCGGTGGGCAGTGCAGTGTTGCTGGTATTTAGAAGGACAAATGGTGCGAGAGGATTTCTTGCTGTTTGTCACCATGACATGGCAGACACACCGAGGTCCTTTTCCAAACAGCACGGAGCATTTCCAAGGTATTCAAATCTAGTGGAAAACCACTCTACCCTGACTCTCCTCCCGCAAATGCCTCTCTGAGGGTATGTGAGCAGCAAACCGCAACCGGAGGGGAATAGTGATCATGAGGAGAGAAAAAAAAAATGTTTTGCAGGCTGTGGTGCAGGGAGGCTCTGACAGAGCTGCCTGTGCTCTTGGTACCTGCCCCACGCCTGGGACAGGGCAGCTCCTGCAGGGTCAGGTCCCAGGGAAAAGCCTGGTGCATGGAGCATGTGGGCTTTTGGAGGAGATGGGAGAGAAGGGTTGCAGCTGGCGAGAATTTCTGAGCTCAAACTGTGTGGTCTTGATGCCCTGCTGAGGCAGGTTATTGTGGAAGTGCTAAAATATAATGCGCCCATCAAGCCATGGCTGTCATATGTTCCAGATCCCCGAGTGCCATGCTCTGCGTTGCGCCCTGTCCCCAGAGGATGGATCCTGTTATTTCTGAGCAGCAGAGCAAAGGAACAGCCTGCCCCAGTTGTAGCCAGTTCAAAAGAAAAGTGGGATACCAGTTACCGACTGGGACATAACTCTGCTACACATCTATCTCTATACATGTTTCATCTCTTATCCTTTAGGCAAGAAAGCTTTAACAATATTTACTGATAGTTTGTGGTGATCCTTCCAACAAAGTTACGTTACTGCAGAGTCCTTGTTATGGCCATGTAACTTTGGTATCAGAAGCTTTTGTTTTATTATTTTACTGTGCAACTAATTTATTTTATAAGTTTCCCCTCCTGTATTTTTATTTATTTTCCTAATTTTCTCTGGTTTTATAGTGAAGGTTTTATACTGATCAATGTCTGTTCAATCTCCAGTAACCTAATAAAATATCTATAGATGCAAACAAGGGAGAAGTAAGTTCCAGATATTTTTTCACCATCTTTGCAAAAGGACACTGCAGTAACTTTTAGAAGGGGTTTTCGTCGTGTTTGTTTTGATTTGTTTTGTTTTTTCATTTAAACCAGCCAACACAAAAGTCATTCTTAGGTAATATTCAAGGAGATATTTCACTCAAGTTCTGAACACTCTTGGAATGTTTTCAAAGGAGAAAATGAAGTCAAGTCCACCATTAACAGGCAGTTAGAGAAATTTTCAGATTACTTTCATTTTCTTACTTATCTTGGCACTCCATTAAAATAATTACATTTGCTGTAGTAACAGAGAGATTGATTATACTGAAAACTTTATTGTTATCATGTTTAACATTATATTTACCCCACTTAGCAGCTTTTGATTCAGTGAGGCACTAACAAAAAATGGAAAGCAATTTCTATGAGGAAACTTCAACTTTAGCAGCTTTAGTCTAATCACTATAAAAGGGAACTCTGGTTTAAACAAACTTTTCTTGGGATTAGAAGACTTTTAATTATTGCTTGGAATCAAGCTTTCTAGCCTTGCATGAAGTAACACATTAAAGCTGGGATTTTAAAAGAGCCTAAGGAATATATCTGTCATTAAAATTCTATGACACTGGCAGCTTAGCTCCCTGCCTCCTTTGAACATCTCAGAGTTTCCTATTAATAAAACAACATCTGTGAAATTTAGAAAAAAATATTAATTTTGACCCCCTCTGGATTTCAAATGGGCATATTGACCCTATGCAAACCCATCCTCCACTCCTGCAAGCCCCTCCTGCACACTTCACTTTCCTGTGAGCGGTTTTCTTTAGTCCTAGGGGGGTTTTTATTGCAATCCAATGTTTCTTCAAATTAGGAAACTTTCAGGACCATAGCTGGTGGATTGTCTAATCATTTGCAGAGACAGAGAGAAATGAGCATCAGCTTTGGTCAGGGACCACGCGACAGAGAGGCTGCAGAGCATCACTGAAACATTTGGTCCAGAACATGGCCAAGATGGTAGCACCGAGTGTACTGAGAGAGAGTCAGTCTGGAGGACCTGAACTTATGTTTATGGTAAAGTCTTAACTGATAATGATAATTTTACACACAAGGTTTTACACACACAATTTTACACACCCTAGGACTCTGGCAGACACCCCTAAAAGCCAACCAGCACTCTCCTTAGGCAATACTACTGCTGATTTGAGACCAGTCCCTAAGACTGTACTCTGCTAGCCCCTATGAAATTTGCTTAGACAAAGCAAATGCACTAAAAGTGGCATTTATCTTTAATTCTTTTTCCCCCAGAATTTCCACTGGATTCCCATTACAGACAGAAAATTGGCAACTGTTCAGATTAAACACCAGAGTGAATTTGCTTGGCTCCAAGGAAGACATTTCTGTGTCGAAAGGTAAATTATGTTGCTGTTTTTCCACCTGTTAATGTGTAGATTATATAATAGAGACATTTTTCAAATTATTTTTTTTTCTTCTTAGAACTGCAGTGATGTGGAAGATGTGATCTTCACAGCTTCTTCTTTGCTTCATAGAATGACGACAATGCTTTTGTCAAAAAGATCAAAAAGTAATATTTAAAACCACAAGGATTTTGCTTGCTGCTTACAGAGATGTTTTTAGTGGTAAATCTTACAGAAATTGTAGTCCAAAGCCATTTTTTAGGTTTAAATCTTTGGCAATACAAGAGCTAAATCCTAAAATTTGGGTGGTTGTGGGTAGCGCTGTTGGAAATCCAGATGTGTGGGTCCCAATTTGCATGTGTTTTGGGATGCCTTGATTTCAGGGTAGCCATCCTGTAACATCTTTTGAAACTCCCAACTTCCTGGGACAGTACAGTCAGAACACTGGAAGACCAGTCCCAATACATAATGAAAGGGGAAGTACAAGTGGTGAGATCCCCAAATCAACGGTCTTGACTTCTAAGTTGATAATAGGCTGTGCTACAACTCCAGTGTCTGATTATTTCCTCCAACAGACTCAAGCTACAAGCACTGTAGCAGCATGGATGTCACATATGAGTCCATTAATGCAGCTGGGCTTTATATTTTGACTGCCATTGAATATGCAATTTCTTGTTACTTTTTAATCTCCCCTTAAACAAAGTCATAGTTCTTACACAGTCACCTCTGAGACAGGGAGAGAAATATTTTCCTAACAATTACTGCAGTCGGCTTAGCTGGGCATTTGAAAGTAACAGACATTTATAAATATACAATAACAGTAATCTTTAAAAATACTTTATTTTAAAAATATTATTTGGGAAAAAAAAGTCCTTGCTCCCTTTATTCAGCAGGAAATGCCACACAATTATCTTTATTTTCTTACTGTTTGTGGGATGAATTGAAAATTGCTGCTTTAGATGAATTTACCTAGCAGCAATTAACATTTAATTTCCTTTAAAAATACAGAAACAAGATTAAAATGCCCACTGGGGGGTCATTTCTCCTTGATTAAAGTTTAGAAGTGACCAAAACCAGCTGATGGTCAATGCATTAATCAAGAAATAGGAGAATGAAAACTTATGTTTGATATGCCAGAAGCAAACTCAGAAGTGGCTCAGAAACTGTTTTACTTTATTTTTAATATCAGAGAAAGAAGTGTCTTGCAGGCCTATGGGAGTGGCAGTAGACCGCTGAAGCAAACAGCAGACCTTCCACTGAGCTCAATGGGCCTTGGATGGGGCACGGTCTGGAAGATGAACCAGCATTTGTACACTCAGCTTTTTGTGTTTCCTTAGATATTAAAGGAAAGAAGGAATTCAAATATAACAACCTGCGACATCCAAATTCTAATATTACTGTTGATCAGTATTAATATATTATTTATCACTGTGATTGTCTGACACTAACCTCCTTGTGACCCTGCAAGTCCTTGTCCTGGAGTTGCCTAGAAAAGACAAATTTTCCATGCATACTAGAAACCTTTTATCTCAGTAGCTCAGTGGAGAGATTTATGAGGGCTATTATATTCTGCTGTCCTTTATTCAGAAGCCTTACAAAGAGAAATAATAAGAAACAATCCTGTAAAAATTCCAGAAGGAAATGTCACTACTGAGCATAATGATGCATTAAGTAAGGTGGCACTGCCAGAATAAAGAATGGTATTTTTTAAGGGAGTGTATGGGCACATACCAGCAACATTCATTATTTAATGAGAAATATGAATTTTACAGCTTCTTATTGACCCAGATAAAAGGATTAAGCAGTATTTACATTCTCCAAGCTTAAAAAGTTTTAAAACTGTGGCTATGTCCTTACAGTTGCATTGTGTGCGGCAGTAAATTCTAATCTCTACATCTACTTGTTACCAATAACCAATAACCTGGCTGATCAGGAAATCCTGCCTCAGTCTGGGTAAAGTCCGCACGTGAACACTTACTGATGGCCAGAGGCTGTTTGCTGGGGCCCCTCCTCCTGGTGTACAGGTACATGAACAAAAAATAGCTCAGGCTCAGAGGCAACACAGAGAAGACTCCTCTCACCTAAGAAAGCTGGGGTCAGCTCACAGAGACAGCCGGACACTCTGGGTCCCCATCTCCGTGCATTTTCAACTGAATGTGACCCCAGTTCAGACCAAGGAAGACCAACTTTCACTTTCAGGATCATACACCGTACACCTTACATATACCACACACCCTTAGATCATACACCGTAAGTCACTGAGATTGTTACTAACTGAAGCTTCTTCCATCACCTGTGTTCTTGCGTTGTCTTTCATAACCAAAGATGCTTTTGCTGATCATATTATATCTTGTACATCTGGATGGGAAGCACTGTGCTTGCACAGCAGTCTTTTCCATACTGGTAGCACACTGGTATGCAGTAAACACGTTCAGGCCATTCTGATTTCTTTACTGAATGGTGAATGGATCTATGTTTCAGACTTGCTCACCTCTACAGAAACCTAGAGGGATGCAACTAGTCTCTATTTCTTCTCAGCAGGGATCCTGTGCAGCTCTCTGCATGTAGGACTGGGAACTCTGTGTACACAGAGATTATGGAGTGGAGAATAAAGATGGAGACAGAATCATGACATTTTTATTGCACTTTGACTCTTTGCAGATTGTCTGAATACTTCGGAATCTGGTCCATAAAAAATAATGTTCCAGATTGTTCAAAATGAACATGCAGTTGAATAATCAGTTCAAGTGTCAGATTATTTGACTTGTGAGCAGATTGGGTAAAATTTGGCATATTTTTTCTAGCATATGGTTGTACTACTAACTTGTTTGAAAGAAAAAATGACCCAAAAATTCACATAAATAACTGACCCATGCTTTTTCCTGTCTGATTAATTTTGTCTGTTTTCCCCACTAGTGACCAGAGATCCAATAAACTATTGAAGGTTAAAGGCTGATGTAACTCCTTTTTTTAGGGCAGTGATGTCAACAACAGTGACTGTGTATGAAGAGTTTTTCTTAAACTAGTGAAGAAGAGCAAACAGCTAGAAAAACAAAAATGTAAAGTGCTTATGCAAAAATCTGTCATGGACATCTGGACCACCCTTGTCCAGCTCAGGAAACATAACACCAGTCATGCTTCTGAGTGAAAAGAATCAATTGCATTTTCTGTTTTCAGAGGATCAAAGGTCCCTCTGTCAGCTCTGCATTTAGGGCTGGGCAGTTACTCGCAGAGCTGGGGTCGTGGTGCAGGTCTCTGTCGCCCCTCTGTCCTGCAGCACATCTGCAGCTGCAGGATCCTGCTGACAGCATCATGAGGTGCTTCCAGCGTTTGGTAGCTGTGACTTCTTAACATCCATGCAACCAGGAAGCTGTGTGCTGTGACACTGCAGTGGGATGCAGAAAAAGGGATGCAGAAAGTCACAGAAGTCTCCTCTTCCTGTGAAAGCTTGACTTTTGAGCCCAACAATATTATTCTTTACAGCACATGTGCAACTCACACAGATACTGAGGTTTAAATCTTGCTTCTGTAAATGTGGAGTGCCTCTGCTTTATCCTTAAGATTTTGGGACATATGGGTACAGAGCTCAGATTTATAACCATCTTATTTTTGGAATACCTAATCTGTTGTTGAAGTGATAGACTGTATTGGCTCCAAAGGACTGCTGTAACTAAACAGAGACACAGTTTGATTTAAGATTAGATACCTTTTGTAAAAACAAATCTTTACAAAATATGAGGGGAAATTTGCCATATTTATAGTTCAAATACCATCAAAAACTCTCTCCCCAACACTACTGGGTCTAGACATCTGTTTTTCATGCTTAAAATACAAATGCTGTAACAGCAAACCAGTTCATAACTGCAGGAATTGAATCTGTCTAGAAACAAGAATAAAAATGACTTGTCCTCCACAGCAAGCAAAAAGTAGGAGGAAAAAGCCTCTTGCAATTAGTTGTGGAAAATAAAATTAGGTTTTCAAAATTATTACAGCCATATGTAAGATGGACTCCCTCACCACTGAAGCCACAGACAAAGCACAGTCTGGAGTACTCTTCATATGCTGATCGCTAAATAGCTGGGAGCGACTGGGATTTTTTGGGTCATAAGGCTCACAGCTATCCCATACAACCACATCAGAAAACACCAAGAGAGGTTTTGTTCCCCCCACACCTCATTCCCCCAGTAGAAAGCTGCAGTCCCAATCCATCATCACCTGTCCGAGGTTACATCCAGCTTCTCTCAGGTCTGTTCTTTTTATAATGAACTATGCTCTCTGCTGACTTAATCCTCATGAGAGTCACTGATTCACGGTTTCAAATGTAACATGGGTAACATGAAAAGAATCATCTATAAAAAATACACATGGCCAAATTCACTGGCTAACCTGGACAATGTTCCTTTAAGTTTAAAGCCTCTATTGTGCTAAATACCCAGATGTTAACAATCTCTTCTAGAGGCTATTGAATGCAGGAAGGACATGTTTTTAGCAATTAGAAAAATAGTAGTACACTTACACATGGCAATATTTAGCAGAGTTTGTTTGGTTAATAGGTCAGCAGTTTGGGACAGTCGGTGGTTGTTATGGGGCAGCAAGGAGGGTTTGTGCAATGAGACATACTGGCAAGCACAAGAAACAGCCGGGTACCCACGGGGCACTTGCAGATGAAAGCATGCTATATAATCCAAGGCACTCAAAAGACATCACTTATTCCATCATTTCCTTCTGCCTGTAAAAAAAAAAAAAAAAAAAAAAGAAAAAAGAAAACATTTTGCAATGGGTTTGACAGTGGCAAGGAAAGTGCACATACATAAACCAGAAAAAATGCACACAGTGGAAAAATGTTTTGGGCATATAAGGGTACTACGCATGTAAGGCTTGAACTGAAGTTCATATCCTGACATACTTTTGGGGCAGAGCAAGAACTAAATAAGTGATTAAGTGCTTTCCTGAATAGCGCACCACTCCTGCCTGCTATTTGCAGACTCCTGTAAAATTTATTCTCATGATCTGCAGGAATATAACATGCAAGGGGCTGGTCTCAAGCCGTCAGCAGGTGCATACTAACATTGCTTCTAGAGTGGACATGTGTCTGCTGCAGCGATTTATGATGCATTCCTCACAGTAGCATGAATTTGGCTGGTGGCCTTTGTAATTTATCTTTGCTGATATCATTATGTGCCTTGAGAACATTTATCTTCCTAAACTTAAAGAGTAAATGATTGTTTTAACGAGGAGAAAACAAGCCTTATTATAACAGCCCTGGATTCAGGACCACAGAAAAGCTGGATTTTTAACACACTCCAATCTGTTTTAACAGCTGCTTATGGTTACTATAGTCACTGAACAAAGATACGGTTATTTTACCTTTCTTTACTGATGGCCCAAGTTCCCTCTTATTTTGTCTGTCTTTGCAGAATGGCAGAGGCCATGCTCGGAGACACAGACCTTTGGAATCAGCCAGATCTGTGCAGTTTTCTGCATGCGGTGGTGAAATTGGCACTCCTTACATTGAAATCTTACACTGAAAATTGGATTACGTATCAGGATGCAAAAATGGGGCCACATCCAATCTAAATAATCCATCCACTGATCTCAGTGGTGGTTTGCAGTCTTTTAGGATTCATGGACCCCCATGGAGTCACTGACAATAGACCTGCTTTTCTTGGTTATTTTTTGCAGAACCTTAGAATTAGTTCACAGTCACCACAAGGTCCATGGAAAACATACATAAAATCATGCATCTAATGTATTTATAAGATGGTAGCACCTAAATTCCTACAGTCCTAATGGGTGAACACTAATAAACCTTGAGGAAGTTTTATTACTTGCCCAACGATCAGATTAGGTATATGATTGTGTTTGCTTATTGTTTCTAAGACACATGCTGCCCTAAAGAAACCAGTCTCAGTGCAGACTATGTCTGTATCTATAGCAGCTTCTCCTCTAGCAAAAGTCAGAGCTAGTGGTGATTTTGCAATTCATAAGAATAAAAGCACTTTCTTTCCAGATTTTTATTCTCCTCCCTTCCTGGGTATGGGCAGAAGCAGAACAGAACAGGACCTCCCACTATCTAGAAAAGCTGAACTGTAGAGAGGAGTAAAATGAAATTTTAATGAGGAATCAGGGCTTTGGAGGTGTCAAGTATTGGAGTATGGCTGTCCCAGCTCTCATGCCACTAGAAGGGAGAATGGAAATTAATGCTGGGCTGCTGGGATCATGAAGGAAGCAGCATAACCACAGAATCAGCACCAGTTTTTTTGAATTCAGGCCCAGTTTTTGCTTTGGAACAAGAACTTGGACTCACATGAATTGTGTGAGGGCTTGGCCTTGAAAAATCAATGGGTACTCAGTATCTGGCAGGATCAAGTCCATGGTGAACAAGAAACTTGGCCCAGATGTGAAACAACACTTCTTCTGCTTTCCAACCCCATGGTGTAACCACCAGACCACAAACGTCTTTCCCACTTTTTGCTGTTAAGAAGGAAGCGTCAGTTTTCAGGCTTGGAGAAATGTGGTGGACTTGAGGGCAGGAAGGATCTGTCATTCATAAGAAAACGTGGGCTACAATTTCAAGATCTATTTAAATTTTAAATTTCCTTAATGCTGATAGAGTCCAGAAGAAGGTTCCATCGCTTGTGGCTCTCACTGCAGCATGCAGCAAGTTCTCTCCTCTAGCTGCCTTTTAAAGTGTCTGTGAAAACTAATGACACACTTAATTCCATCACACTTTGGAAAGCAGTGGCACCTTGCACAAGATAGAAAGCTGGCTCATTTTTGATTCTTTTTTCTTCCTCTAGCCCCAAAAGGGACCTTGAATTAATGCGTGTTCCTGATTAGCATGATGATATAAATCACAGCAAGCTGCTTTCATGTTGAGATGTGAAGTCTGTGCTCCGCAGTGCCCTGCAGTGCACATACCCTCAACAACTTCCAGTGCAATGAAACCAAAGTTGCTTCTGGTGCAACGTGCTACACAAACTGTTGCAATTATCTCCAAGGATGTGGGAGCTTTATCTCCCTCAAACCTTTGCTCTCAGACATTATAAAGTTAATTATAAAATGTGCCAAGGGGGAGGCAAGGAGAAACCTTGTTAACCTTTTCTTTCTGTGGTTTTCCCCCCTCATTGCATTTACATTGGCCTTGAAGAACTGGGACATTTTGCAGATGGTTTAGGGTCTATAAATTCTTATTTAAATCATCATGAGCCAAGTATAACAGGTAGCAGTCCAGACTTCTCTAGAAAGGACAAACCCCAGCTAAGCATGTAAATAATACTCCAGTGCTTTTTAGATATTTATATAAATACATACACTGAGCCAGGTACCCTGGAAGGTTTATTCACATTTTCCTATTGTTACTCTGTAAAGTGCACTGGGTATGCACCGTATGACTCTGCAATATTTTTTTTAAAATGCTATTTCTCAGTGATTAGTGAAAAGTAAGAGGCTAGAGGAAGGTGGTATTTCCCTTACTGCTCCACTGTCAGAGGCGCTCATCTCAGGCTGATAAAGACAAAACACCAGTGATCTTGGTCTATATCCACCAGCAGCCTCAAATGGCAGAGTCTAAATAGGCTGTTGCCAGTCATGAAAAAGCAAGAGGAAATTACCTGCTTGAGATCAGGCTGGCATAAGAGAGAAGAGGTGATCAAGGAGGCCAGTGTTACGTTTTCTTTACTAACGATGAAGAGTGTGGCAATAATACAGTACATTGTACAGCAATGAAGTATTGTTCTGTGCTGAATTGAGAGAAACAGGGTACTTATTACTGAACACTATAGCTGGGAGATGTCCTGAGACAGGCACTGGTGACAACATTCACTTGTCTGAACAAAACATATTATCCCTGGCCCCAGTGTCCCTCTAGGGAAGAAACTGCTATCTTCTTGGCAATGTTACGAGACTTACTGAATAAAGGCTCTGTACATTATATTTCTGATGAAGAATCCTCTGCACATTAACTGGTTTTATTTAAGAGTGAAAGAAATAGAATCTGCACCTTTTTTTTTTTTTTTTCTGAGAAATTCAATAATCCTTTCTAGGTTTGTTTATTTTTTATAATTTTTTTTTAATATCTTTTTTCTGTCCCCACCTGCCAACTTGGCATCATGGTCCATCTGTTGGTGAGTCAGAGAGTTAAATGTATATAGCTCCCTCCAGAGTTTCCTAGTGAGATTCAATGAACTTCTTAACATGAGGGACACCTAGCTCTTCTCCCACAAGCACCCCAAACCAGGCATTTATTATCCAACCCCATCTAATCTTCACTGAGACTTGACAAAAGAAGCCATACATTGGAAGTCATTCTCAGGCACTGAGAAAGACATTGGCTGTACCTTTAAACTCTATCCTGATGCAGAACAACACTTTACAGGTGGGCATCCGTAGCATTTGAAATTACCTGGATTAAAACAGTCTGAATGTTAAAGATCTTTTTTGATATTGTACTTTCAGTAACATTTTTGCAGTAATCTTGTGCCTAAACATGTGGGCTATCTTAGAAAGCTGTTGGGGCATATTAATTCCCATAGCCCCATAAAATACACCCCTGAAACTGAAATAGAGTGCAAGTGGTTCTACAGGGTAAACATTAGTTGTAAATGCACATACTCAGCACTTTCAGCTCACCCTGTATTTTCAGCTCTGCAAACATTATATTCCTTGGTATTACCTCTTAGAGACTGAACTTCAAAGCAGAGTTGCTACGGCTTATGGACGTGGCTTTTTGGGGACAAGAGTATCTACTCAGAAGATCCCTTTCTTCAGACAAACAGTACTTTCAGAGCTGTTGGCTTATTAATCTTTGGTTTCCTGGCCTGCTGCCTTCATGTGTGGTTGACTATCCTTGCTAGTCTGGCAAGAGGAAGAGAAAATATTTGGCCTTCAGGGACTAGGCAACCCATTGCCCTGTATTGCTGACAAGAGTCCATGATTCCGAGTTCAAATATTCTGTACCTGTTTTGCACAGGAATGAATATTACACAAGGTGCCAGGCAAGTAAAGCATAGCTAATGTAAAAACACCTTGGTCTGGTTCCCAGTTACCCTGCAGCTGTGTTAGTATTTACCGCACCGTGAGTAAAGTTCTCCTGAATCAGAACGGGAACAACTTCTATTCACTTTGAATGCGTAAATCAGGCCACATAGTTCTGCTGGAATTACAGGCTATTTGTAATCATTTGTCTCCCTCCATGTGCTTTGCCCAGCAGGTAGTCTGTAATTATTTGATAATAAAAATTATAGGCGTTTTTACATTGCTTGGTCCTCTGCAGGAGCTAAAGATTACCCAGCAATTTTTACACAAGTTGAGAATTTAAGCCTGATGTCCTGGCAGACTTCCAGGTTGGAAGACTCGATCGCCTGTCTAAATCCTCCCGGTATTTCTAACAGGCTGTGGCACTCTTCTCATCCTCCCAGGGCAGCACGCCGTGAAACAGCTGCATTGCTCTGCTCAGGCAGCTCTGCAACACAATGGTGGCAGGGGGAATTCTTCCAAAGAAAAAGTGCTTATGACTTGGTTACTTTGATAAGGTCTCTCGGGAGCCGCAGGGATGAAAGAGCCAGTATGAATGAAATCTATCGCTATGTCCTGTTAGTCTGATATATGATAAAAGCTCATGATAGTTTACATATGATTATTAAAATTTTCAAACACCTGTGTAAAAACTACTCTGCTTTGGTTTTATTCCCTCCCTCAAAGAAATGGTCTTAAAATACTCCAAAAGAAAAGAAGGAGATTAGCATCAGAGGTTGGAAGTGCCACATGAGAAGTGCACAGCCAAACTGAAGTGTGTTACCAGTAGATTACCTGTACCATCATTTTTCTGAGTTTCAGTCAACTAGATCTGAACAGCATATGCCCTGCTTGTAAAGGTAACTGCTTGCAGAATTATTCCTTTCTCTCTAGCATCAATATAAACGACAAATTTCTTGCCTATGCATTTGATAATTTATGTATTTGTAAATATAATAAAACCACTGTGGTTTGGACATTTACCGAGAATGACTGGTTTGGGGAATTTGAGAAACAAAAAGAGATAAAAACATCAGCTAGAAAAAGGAGTGCCTGCATTACAAATGGACTTTGTTATTTTTATCTTGGCAAGTATCATTAAACTTTAATTCTTTATGCACCCATGACAGATAAGTTTGTCCCACTTCACATTAAAGATGTTATGCATTATTTCTGACAAAGTAATAAACCCACTGCGCTGCGATCCCACCCCAGCGTGCTGAAGCCTCTGCTCAGCAAATATGTGACTGCAGAATCAGGCCTCAACTTCTCCTCATTGCAATCAGTGGGATTAGTGTTGTGAACTTGGTTGGGGACTGGCATTTTTCCCCCTCAAGTTTCCCTTTAGCCAGTGAAACAGCCAGTTTCGCTAGGAAAAGGGAGTTTTCAGAGGGTTCTGCTGGGGCCATACGTGTATGTTGATTTCTTTGACTCATTTGCAAAAAATGAACCTAGTTTTTTCAATCTGAACAAAGGCACTAAACGTCCACCTTTAGTGCCAACACCAGCGTGAGTGTCCAATTATCAGAGCCATCGTGGCTCGGCCTCTTCCCCTCGCTGTTTCGGGAGGCAGCTGAGCCCGCACGCTGTCGGACCCGTGTCATTTTATGGTGTTTAAGGGCAGTGAACAGGTTCATTGCTAATCATCAGTATAGACAAGGAGAAGCGTTGTTTTGTCCTAGACTTGTCTAAATCCAGATTTGTGCCGAGCTTCGTGCCAAGAGCTGGTTGTCAGCCCTTTACCAGCCGTGGCTCTGCCCCGCAGTCCTCGCGTGGGGAATGGAAAGGGAACTGGCCGCCATCAGCACTGAGGCCCTGGGCGGGCGCTGCCTGAGGCAGGGACTTGGGGGTCACCTGCAAAGGGTCCTGTATCTCTTCAGCGTGGCACATTGAGGGGGTTTTTAGGGGCTTTAGGGCTCTCTGGGGGACACACTGGTGTCTCCTGGTGGCCCCAGCAGCCGAGGCTGCAGATAAGGGAGGGCTGACAGGTCTGAGGGAGCCATGGCCCGTGGCGGGCGGGAGGCCAGGCCGGGGGGGGACGGGGACGGTCCCCTCGCAGCGCCACACTGAGGAGAGTCGGCCTGAGCCCCCACAGCGGCCTCCGGGGCCGCCCCGCCGCCTCGGGGGTGGTGAGGCCGCGGT
>NW_020799125.1:4202108-4213911 GCF_003259725.1 Athene cunicularia
CTCCGCGCTGCCCTGCACCGTCTGCCGCCGTTTCCCTGGGGAGGGGACGGGCGGGGAGAGCCCCGGAGGGAGCCCGGAGCCCCGGGGATGCTGCCGAGCTGTGGGGCCGGGAAGGGGGGGACAGCACTCTCCCCCAAGGGGCTTCCCTCAAGTTTTTCCCGTCCCCCAACTCCGAGCGGCGTGTGGAAGATGCCAGCAGGGCTGGAGGTGCGGTGCTGAGCTGCCCAGGGCGGTGCTGGGCTGGGGCTCAGCCTCTGCCTCCCACCCGAGGCTCCCAGAGTGGTGGGGGTCGCTGTCCCGGCCCCCCTCCAGCCCCCGAAACCCCGCCGGGCTTCCCCCTCTGTGCCGCTGCAGCTTGTCCGGAGCGCAGAGCCCGGTGAGCGCTTGAGCTGAGTTTAGATGCAGGAAGGGCTCAGAGGTGATTCTCAGTGGTGTTTCACTAGGGACTGGGAGTTATCTCAGGGAGGATCCAGCACCTGCCCCAGCAAAGGGACAACTTTTCACAAGTGGTCTCCTGCTCCGGGGACGTGCCGCCCAGCCCCGGCTGTGCAGACCCTCGGAGCGGCGCAGGCTGCATCTTTGCAGCTCCCTTTCAGAAAGGCGTCTTTCAGCCCCGCAGTTCTTGGAGCAGCTTCAGAAGAAAAGGTTCTGGCTTAAGAGACCATATGGGAGAACAAAGACAACTGTGCTGTGAAAAAAAAGGCAAAATTATTTCTGTTTACGACAAGCAGCAGAGCCTGAGGGAGGCTTTTCCATACTTGGACAGATCATTTTCCTAGGAAATGCAAGGGAGACCCTTGGTTGAGACTGTGCACCCCTGAACTAGAAGGGACAGGTGAAAGGAGGGCTGGGAAAGTGCCCCTGAGGCCCCCGTGCAGTCTGGACACTGGAAATCCAGACACCTGGGTTTCCTCCTGCCACTTGGTTCACTCATCTGAGGTTTTGGGCAGTACAATATCACACTGACTTGCCTCTTCAGCTCAGGACTTAGTTTAGTGATCATCGCAACAGAATTCTGTAGGAACAGCTATCAGACTATTTGCATTAAGTGTAAAGGACCAGACTATAGAAAGAGATCTCTGAGCAAGGTACTTCTGTAGGATTACTTTTCAGTTCTCCTTGTGAGGGGTCTTTGTCCTATGTTGTTCCCCAAAGATAGTGCCTAACAGGTTAAGAAATATGTATTTTCTTTCTCTGTATATTTTATTAGCTCAAGTTAGTCCTCTCAGAGATCTGTTACACTGCATTATGTAAGATTACTTACTTAAGTCTAATTAGAATACTTCTTTCTTAAAACTTCATATAATTTATTTCAGTCCAATCTAATTTAAACCCTGTGCTTCTTCCATCTGATGTCAGTGAGAAAATTTCCATTGATTTCCATAAGAGCAGAAGCTGGACCTTAAAACATATATTTAAATCACTGTCAGATCCAGAACTCATTAAAATCAAAGCAGGGTTTGCCAGTGACTTCACTGTGAGCAAGAGTGGCATTCTGTATTTTGCATAAAACTGAACATCAGCGTGAGCGTGACACCAGTGCATAATTAGCTGAAAAAGCACTTCAGTTAGGTAACTGAATCTGATTTTGGAGTCTCCTCCAGCAAAGAATCACTCATTCCTGGAAATGTCCCCAGAGACTTGCTGAGTTTTACCTAAGCTTTCATTAAAGTCTTTACATTCCAGTAACACCACGCTGATATTTTTCATGTGTAGCTTCTCCTACATGGCTTTAACAGAAAAGATCTATTCTTGCTTTGAATGTTTATTTTTAAGTTTAAAAACGACAGTGTTGGGGTAAGATAAGATCAGCAGTTGCATTCAATTAGGAGATTAGCAATAGAATCCCATAAATGATAGTAGTACATTCAGTATAGATATGTGTGTGTGTATTTACACATGCATATATATTTACTTACTATTAAATTAACATCATCGTCTTTGGTTCAAATATGTGTTTACTTAGCTAATTTATTTTTACCAAGTTGGTGGTTTTTACTCTTTATTCCTCAAGTTGGCCCAAAAATCAACAACTAAAGTAGTATGCTGGATCGTGTGAGATGACTCTATTTGTTCTTTCCATAATTATAGGTTAGCCATGTTTCAAAGTGTATGGATATAGATAAAAACAGGGCTGAGATGTAAAAAAAGCACAAGTGAAAAAAATATCCTGTGGTTTCTATATTTTCCCCACAAGCACAAATTGTTGAGTAAGGAGATTTTCAAAAGCCAGAAATTGCTATGAAGAAAACCAAAGCTGGAATCCAATGCTAGGGGAGGCTGCATCTGGCAGAACAAAGTTTGGAAAGAGATTTTGCTTTCAATGGGATCCTGTGTTTCCCCACAACATCACTTATGCCATCTAAAAAGACAATGCTTTCATGCATGAGATAAAATCACTGCTAAAATCAACCTCAAAATTAGGAAGTACCTATACAATGCTGTTATGCAATTCCTTTGGTTTTCTTATTTATTTAATGAGGAAGATAAACTATGAAAAAAGATAATTCCTAACTTCATGATTTTAAGATGGTGCATCTCAGATATAATAATACCAAGAAACTGACAGTGAGAGTGTGAGAATTTTACTTTGTAACCCTCCTTCTGTAGGCTGAGTACAGCCAGAAACTGAAAATATGATTCATAGAACAGCTCCTTCTCTACCTAAATTGTGCAAGATCTGAGGGGTAATCTGCAATCTGTGGTTTGTTGTTTTTTTTTTTCTTTTAAGGAGTTAAAAGGTCTCAAGCTCTAAAGTACAAAATTAGGAAAGTTCTGTATTAGGAAAGAAACTGAAGTCTATTTGAAATGCCAAAGCTCCAGAGTGTTAAGTGATAAGAAGGTTGAAATCCATCATTAGAGTTTAGTGGGGTGATGGTGTGATAAACATGTCTTTCATACTGAGGTTTTTCTCATTTTCAGTGAATAGCTTATTAAATCATCACAGTTTGAATTCAGCTGAAACTGAGAATGCTACAGTGAAGCTCAGCTCCTATGGCACTGCTAGATAGACATGTGGATTAGTGCAGTAACAGCTCTTGACTTACAACTGGTGTGATGGTACATAAATCAACAGGAGAAGTCTCACCACTGAGTGTTTGAAGAGATTTGCTTGAATTCAGTTTTTAAAATAATGCTTTAAACTTGAGTGTGTCCCTTCAGTTGATCGCTGAAAAAGTCCCTCATGGTTTCTACCGGGTTAATAAGAAACACTGACAATTGTGTGACATTTTGGCCTTGTCTAAGTCAAAGACACAGATCCTTGGAAGTGGGCTTTCACCCTGTCACCCCGTACTCAGAGATCAAGGTATACACCAAGCTCCCCACTGAGACAATTGGATTCACCTTGTTCACACTCTTACCAAATCCACAAGTGCTGGACACAGCCACGTTGTGGTTTTTAAGTGTCTCTTCTCCCCTGTTGATACAAAAACACGATGACATGTTATTTTTAAAGCTTCTCAGAGAAGTTTATTCAGAGACAGAATCTTTTTTCTGTTAGACTCCCTGGAAAAGGCAGATGAAACTATAAATGACAGCAAAGTTTTGCTGCAGAAAGCTCCTAAGTTTGGTCAGTTTTGAGTAGCAGAAGCCCCGTTATTAGATTATGCAGTGTGTAGGTTGAATGTCAACTTTGATTTTAGCATCTGTCGGCAGTGTTTAAGAGAACTGGAACACATCAAAACTTGGCTAATGCTGACAGGCAAAACAGTAGACTGAAATTTCAGGCTATCTAGAAACCACACCCAGACCCCAAAACATATGTTAGAAGTAACTTTAATTCTCTGCTTCAGCTGAACAAGTAACCTTTTTCTGTGGTCACTTGTGATTCTAAGTTAAACATGTGTGCGTATTTCTGGTGTGGGCTATGTATCAATTTACCACCTTTCTGCAGAGCTTTATATCCGAGGATACCTTCCGCTAGGATTGCTTTTGAATGCCCTTCTCATCCTTGGCTTTGCAGGAGCCAAGTAGCCTCAAACTATTAGATCCTATTAGATCCTATTTTTATTACTATAAACAGTATCCTTGCAGCAGTGCCAAGAATCCTGTTGTGTTAGGTGCTAAATAAGGAGAGAACAAAAGGATCGTTCTTGCTTTAGTGGGTTTATAATCTAATTTCCTGGATTTAGATTTTCACCAGCGAGTACTTGACATTGCAGAGTCCTACTGGGATTCCCAGCTGTGTCCAGCAGTTCAGTACCTATTGCAGTTGTTTATGTCTTTACGCACCTAAATGCCTTTGTACATCCATCCCCTGTTTCTAGTCCCAAGCAGTGATTTTGATGAGCAGGAAGGCGAACAATGTGCTTACACAGGACAGCAGCTGTCTCCTGTGGGAGCAGGGATCTGGGATGACTTCACGGTCGTGGGAGACTAAAAGGCCACTCAAGAGTATCCCACCAACTCCCTGCCAAGAGCGGGTTATTCCCTGCTGTACTGATGCTTTGTTCAGCCCCTCAAAATCCTGCCAAGCAAGTGGACTTGCTCTGCCTACTGGATTGTGCCTCAAGAAGTTCACCCTGATATACAAACCACATTTTTTCCTCTCTTCATTCACTCCCAACAGAACCTCTTTATTCACTGCAAGGAATTCCTTCCCTTCCTTGGTGTTTATGCTTTGTGAATATTTATGGGCTGTTATCATGTCCATCTTGCCCCAGCCGTCACTCAGCCAGGCTACATGTGCTCTGGTCTTTTAGTCTTGCTTCGTAACTCAATCCCTCCCACCCCCTAATCATTTTTTGTTGTTCTACTCTCAACTCCCGCCAGTTCTAGTTGCTCATTTTGCTTTGGGTAAATGCTGTATTTATGTTAATATTACGTGGTGGGTGGTCCTCTCTGCGTTCATGGTCCATGTGAGTGATTTAGATATTCAAAATGAGGTTGGCATTTCATAGCCAAGCCATGGCCTGATTACTAGTTCCGCTCTTCAAAGCAATCCAGGAAAAAATATGCTTAGCCATCACTATTAAAAATGGCTGCGATAGCCACTAATAAAGTGTCTGTGCAGGGCTTTGAGAGAGTTGCCAAAAACTGCATGGGTGCTCTATACATTCAGAATGACAGTGTGGTATTAATTTCAAAACTGTGTGCTGTGTTTTCTAATGAGTTTCCATCTCATCCAAATTAAGGAAGATAGATGCAATATTTCCCATTTGGTATGAATATGAAATTCCGTTAGAATTTAACTGAGTCAGTTAGATTTAACTGAGTCATGATATTGTTCAGCCTAGGACTGAAGTGGTTTGACTTATTTTTTGAAAATAAATACTTTCCCCTATGTGTTCTGAGCAATCTCTCACGGTCTGGGTACCCAGGGGATTAGAGATCATCTCACTGTGGTCTCACCTATTTCACCAAATTAAAATTTAAACTTTCACTAGTGTTCAAGGAAAAAAGCTCTAGCATTGCTCTTCTTTCGGTTTCTTTTGGGTTTTGGTTATATATTTCTCTGTGCCAAACTTATGTGGCAATACCGATCAGTGTTAAACACAAGTCATGATGCGTTAGCGTAGCCTGAACCCATTTGCTTTTTTCAGTTGCTTGCCGATGCTGAAAAAGGTATGTAGCAATTATCTCATTAGTTCTTACCTCTCCTTTTTAATCATCCCTCTCCCTCCAGACTGTCCTGTAGGTTTGGAGGCAGTGATTTCTCTGATTTTGGCTCACAGCAGGACCCCATTCTCTGCACTCTTGCCCGGTTCCCCAGACCCCCCAGGCTGCCCGGTGCGGGGCTGGCAGCAGGACACGGCTCTGAGCTAAGGGCCAGTTCCCACTGAGCTGACCGCAATGGTTGGGCCAACTGGGGCCATTGGCTATATGGAATTGCTCAGCTGTTCTCCATCGACCAATTTAGCTGTGGGAAAAGCATAAAACTGCATTCAGTCTGCGCAGTATCTTCTGGGGGTGGGAAGGAGAAACACAAAGTGTCAGGAGAGCAAGTATGCGGTGAGTAAAGCTCTGTTGTATCATTGAAAAGCGTGGTGTTTTGAATAGCATTAACTGTAGGAGATCTCGTAGGAAGATGTACTCACATCCGCCTCTAGTGCTTTTATTTGTCATCGTAAGTCCTCTATGCCAACTCTTACATGTCTTGCTTCGTTCACTCTATTTGAGAATATCCCGTATCCCACTTCTCTTCTGTATCCCTTTGTTCTCTCAATGCAGCATTTACTGTCAGTTGATGGGAATGGGCACATTCTGAATAGGTGCTGGTGCTGTGCTGGTACGGTCATGGGATCTGCCCTATTTACAGACTGCAGTGAAACTGGGACCAAGGCCTGCAATCCCATTTACAGCGTTAGGCCTGGTTTTCTTCTTTGAGGTAAACAGCCAGGGAGGGCAGTTTTAAGAAGCCATTTTGTTTCAATGTAGTTTATACTGAAGAAGATCTTTGAGGTGCAGGAAGTAATACCTTCTCCCTTCTCCCCTTCCCTACCACAAACCCCATCTGTCTTGTCATCTATCGCTGGACATGACGCTTACAGGAGAACTAGATGATTCCATGATTCCGAGAGCAAAATATTTACATCTCTAGTGCCTTAAACACCTCAAGTCAACTCACCACAAGTGCCTCACTATTTTAATTGTGGACATAAGACGAATTAGGCAATGATCACAGCCTCCAAAAAAGCTAGGCTAAAGCTACAGAATATGGTGTCTGAACCTGTTTGCCAGTGTATTGAAGGTATGTGGTAAAAGTATGTTTTAAAAATTTCTCTGAAATCCTGAGCTGGTTGGGAATTTTGAGTCAGCTGAGTTGCCTCTTAGAATCTGCAGAATTTCATATATGATTATGCACTGTTCCGCACTGGAAACTCAAGGTGATGCTCTGCAATGATAGCTAACAGGTAATACATTTATTGTGCCCTGGTTAAAGGAGTAACTGAGGAATGTCTAGTGAATTTGAAGCATTTTACAAATAGCATGAACTGAGCATCAGACTGGTGAAATAGCTATATGTAATTATACCCGTTTTACAGAAAAATAAGAGAAGGGATGAATAATAGAAATACTTTTCCAGAAGTCAAACAGTATTCCAGTGAAAGCACTGGCATCCTCCCTCAACCACTTGACCACATTCTGGCTTCAAATCAGGGAGGCATTACTAATCAGGAAAAATGCTCATGCACTGGCTTAATTTCAAGCACATGCTTAAGTTTCACTGAAACCAATTGGACTTAAGCATTTGCTTAAGTCCTGTTCTGAACTGGGTTCAGTTTGCAGATAGGCAAAAGGCAAAGTTCTGCTGTGATACAGTTTTCCACCCCCTGTGGGTTATATTTAAGTTTTATAACTTTATTATAATATTATAATATAAAATATATTGTTCTCTGGGGAATGCCTTATTCTGAGTGAATTAAAAGCACCATTGACTTAATCTCCACACAAATGCAAGAAAAATTAGTTTGCTAAACACAAACATTTGCTTTTAAAAGAATGCTTATTCCTTTAGTGGCTAACCCAAAATCCTTTCTGTGTGCTCTCAGGAGAGAAAAATGCTAAAGAAACACTATTTTGCTCTGTTAACAAAGTCTGTGTGCATAAGTATAATTCTATAATATATTGATATGTTTCTTATCATCCATTTCATTCCAGTCTGAACATTCCTCAGAAAATATCAAAGGTTTTATGTCATCTCTAAATGAAGAAATGTGTAATGCTCCATGACTTCAGGCACTGATCTTATCCCTGTGAATGGGTGACTAACTGAAACATTAGAATTATAAATGGGAATAATAAATTCTGGCCATAGGAAGCAATAACATGTAACAGATTAAGCAATCTAGCTCTGGAGAAGAGTTGATCTACAGTAACTAATTTGGTGCGAACTGTAATGTATGCATTTTCTCTTCCATTTGTAAGGAAACACATGTTTGACTCAACTTTGCTTTTTTCCGAAGTCAATCTGCTTGGAGGAACACAAACAAGATTTGTCTCCAACAAGGCATATTACAGTATTTCTCTCCTGGTTGGTATTTTTTTCCTTTAAAAGTGGGAAGTGGGTCTGAATCTGGACCATACAGCAGTTACGTAGTACAACCCTGCTGGCAGGCTCTCATTTTCAGGCTTGGCCATTGCCTAGGAATCTTCCGTCTTCATTTTACCAACAATTTACTTTGCGGAGCATTTCCAGTTCTGCCTTTCTAACATTTAATGCTGTGGGTCTGATTTTTCTGAAAGTCGCTTATACAGATGAGTGCATGGAATAGTTTGTCAGTATTTGCCACTGCTATTGTCTTGAGGTTTGATCCAGTTCCTGCTAATTGCAGTGATCAGCCACCATTCCTGGTTATTGGCATTCCGAAGTGCCTGAGTGCTTGTGCAGCCCCATTGCTTGGAGACTTTGGGCCAGTACTTTGGATGCAGCACGCACCGGAAAGCTGGAAAAAGATACTGTTTTGTCTAACTGCTGTACTGAGGAGCTCTCTGGAAACGCTTGTGGTTAATCGATACAGACAGACGGGATAACGAGTGAGTGGAAGAGATCACAGTTGGGTTTTTTTTTTGATTTTCCAATGAATGAGTATTTTTGTCTTGAAGATGAATTGTGAATAATTCCTTCCTCCTGCCTAAGAACTCGCTAAAGCAGTTAATTTGTGTCTCTCTTAAGATGGAGATAGGAGCTGCTCTGATATGCTTCACCGGAGGCTGAGTAACAGAGTGACATATGAGTGACAGCCACTTTATGCTGCTCTTGGAATAGGGATGTGCCCCAACTACAGATTTTAGGTCTGGAACTGAACTTTTCCAGCTTGAAAGGATGTTTGTATCTGGTGGGGCTGGGCTGGCATATTGGAGAGAGAAAAGCAGCCACAAAATTTGAACACAAGCCAATAGCTTTTGGTTTGAGGATGCATCCAGCTTGGAGTCTTGTGTACAGTTAAGTAAGACAAAATCCCTAGGAATTCCCATCATGTCAAATATTTACATTCTGGAGGCTTTTTCTTTTTTTTCCCATGGAGTTTGATCCTGATTATAAAAATTCTCTTTTCTATTCAATGTGTCAAAACGTAGTGATCACATTGCCAAAGTGTCTGCTCTCAAACAATGTAGACTTTAAGTGTTTCTGCCAAAAGTAGCACTAAGGGTTCAGTCAAATATTGAAGCTTCTGCTGCAATAAACACACGCAGTGCGCAGTTAGCGAGTTGAGAATGGGGCTGTATTCTGTGCTGTTATTTCAGTATAGCTATAGACTACCCTGATACCTCTAGAGTCTGTCTGTGGTTATGAGCAAGAGCAAATCTGACCTGTATAGTCCATTTTCTCTAATAAAAATACAGTTATTTTTTAGTTTACCATATTCTCTAGGATAATGATCTCATGTTTGTCTTATGTGTAATTCAGTTTGGCCTGTCCTTGTACTGATGGGTCTCCAAAAGCTTTGGCCTCTTGATGGTCAGATGAAACTTGGCATATGCTGCAGGTGAGTAAGAAAAGACCTGGGAGTAAGGAGCACACGGGAGTAAATTTGCCTGAGGCCACAGAGCAAAATCATGGCAGAACTGGAATGAGGACACAGAGCCCCAACTCCTGATGGCCACCCATGGGGCAGCCTGTGTGGATGCTGCAGCTGCCAAATGAAAGGGGTTTGTCATCCAGTATTTTCCCATTTTTACATGAAGACTCAAGGAACTGCTCTTTTAGGAAGCACTAGTGCAAGCAATTGTGAAGGAGCTGGCTATGCCTGCTCACCACATCCAGCTCTTATAGATGATAAAGCCAGTACAATTGTGAGTCTGCTCCAAAAAAGAGCCCCTAACACTAATAATGAGCCTTTCCAGCTAGTTTACGCACTCCAGTGCATAATGAGGTAACAGAAAATCCAAGGCCGGTTTCACTGGCCTCTGGGTAGGTAGGCTGCTTCTGTTGTTGCTCTCCTGCTTCGCAGGGGGCTTAACTTTCCATGTGCTTATTCCCTCTCTGGTTGTTTCAGGGTTTGCGTGCTTAAATCTACACAAATAGACTTCAGGGACCCTGTTACTGTGACATGTAAAACCTTTGCAAATGGCAGTGCCATAATGAAGTGACTGAGTTTGTCCATCAGACATATGTCTTAAGTAGTATGTTACTAGATTAGTAATGAAATACTGTTTGAGTGGGAATCTCTCTGCTTTGCCACATGTTCAGGAGCCTCTGGATTGCACCGCAGATGTTTCATTACCGAGTTCCCATTTAACTTGGTCTAGGGCTTATATTTGTGGCAAACTTGGATGCAGAAGATTTGTAACTGGGATTTAACCCTGTGTGTGTGTGTGTGTGTGTAGGATGTGTTGATGCCATGGATGAGAGGGTCCTGTCTCAGAATAAATTGGCTATGGGAATCGGAGGAGCCTCCCTGGTAGACCCCAGCTGTGAATCTCACCCTGAGTGTTTATATTTGTGTTATATCCCGAGCCTCTGAGCCAGGGAATGTTGCTGACGTTGCTGAGCAGCTCGTCGTCTTGCCCGTGCCTTTGCAGCAGATCCGTATGTGTGAGCTTCATCTGCAGACACTTCTTAGGGAGGTGATTGCACTCTCCAAGCCAGGCTTGAGCCCTTCACAATCTCCCTTGTCACTTCTCTCACGTGCAGCCAGATGGTTTGGGTTTCTCTTTCCGGTGAAGGGTCTGGTTTAGGCCAATCTCCCTGTAAAGATCACTGCATGGTTCAGGTTATACAGAAGTATGTATGTGGCACTCCGGGACTAAGATGAGCAGTCGTGACTCTGTATCTTCTTGACCGAGGCACAGGGTGTGCGAAGGTTTAGCATCCTCCCTTTGTGGGGAGGTAATACATCAATGTTAGATCTTTCTTTTCAGCTGATAGGCAGGCTGGAAAGCAACCTGTGTCCTAACAGTTGGTCTGTAGTGAGTAAAAGTTGGCTCGAAAATTTCCAGCACACTACTAGGTAAATTGTAAAGCACAGCTAGAGTGAGCAAAGCCCGGCTGGGCTTGTAACCCCCGGCAGCCTGGCCCGGGCCGAGCACCACCAGGCCCAGGGGCCGGGCTCTGCCAGAGCCGGCAGCTGTACGAGAGCAGAGAATCGGTGGGGTTTCAGGAGGAGCTTCACTGAGAGCTCATTTTGTGGTGTTAGAAAGAGGTAAGTCCCAAGTTTCTCACTGAAGCAAACTCACGATGAGTGCAACAGACGTTTGCTTAAGTAAAGAGTGAATAATATATAGGAATATATGTACATATATATGTGTGCATGCGAAGGTCTTCAGGATTTAGCTGAGTGTTCACACATTCCCTAAGCCAATAACATCCGTTGTTATGGGAAATGAGGTAAGTGACAGAATTACTGTCCTTATGGCGGGCGACAGGCGAGTCTAATGTTCCCATGCTGTAATTCCCTGTTCCAGTTACTGCCTCAACAATAGCTTGAGAGAGAACATGAACAAAGAGCACTCAGTTTTATTTGAAGATTTCATCTAAAAAATAGTTGGATTCAGATGAAACTCAAGTTGGAAAGCAGTAAAATGAAAAAACCCTCTACCCTTCAGTCAGAGTTTGCTGCTCAGCCTGCCCGTGGCGGGTTTCCCCCCCAGCCAGCTCTCCTAGCTCATGCTGCCAGAGGAGCTGGAAATGGCGTTGGTGGTTTTCCGTGTCCATGCACGTCAGGACACAGGTGCCGAGCCCAGGGCAGGGTCCGAGCTGTCCCCGCGGGTACCCGGCAGCGCGGCTCTCCGCGGGGGAGCTCTCGGGGCGCGTAACCCCCCTCGCAGCCGGTGCCGGCCCCCAGCAGGGTCCCCCCTGCCCTCCCCCTCGAATCCCGCTGGCGGGGGCAGAGTGCTGACAGCCCTCCTCCCCCGCCCC
>NW_020799125.1:4213961-4259711 GCF_003259725.1 Athene cunicularia
GCTGGGGGGAGGCCTGAGGGCCCCCACCCCTGGGTGCCCTTAGAGCCCCTTGCCTCTCCCCCGTTAGGGCGCAGCTGATGAGCACACCCGGCTCCAAATCGGCCCTGACCCCCCCCGCCCCTGGCACTCCTCTGCATCCTGGGGATGGGGCACAAACCCCGAGATCCTCTATCCCGCACTGTCACATTTTGGCAGTGGATGACCAAATCTTAAAATCACCCAAGGGTGGCCACCGGGTCTGGGAGGCTGTTGGCCACGATGCTGCTCGTGCCCGTGCTCGCCCCTCTCCTCCCGTACCCCGGGTGCCCCTGGGGAGGGATTTGACCCCGCGCACCCCTGGCCGGGCGCTGCGGGTGGCTCAGGACTGCCCTCCTCCCCAGGTGCGAGGTGCGGCCGGGACCCGAGTTCCTCACCCGATCCTACCTCTTCTACGCCAACCGCCTCTTCAAGGCTTACCAGTTCTACTACTGGGACCCCTCCTGCCGCGACCCCTCCTACTCGCTGGTCATCAAGGGCAAGCTCCGGCTGCGCCAGGCCTCCTGGATCACCCGCGGGGCCACCGAGGCCGACTACCACCTCCACAAAGTGGGCATCGTTTTCCACAGCCAGAAAGCCATGCGGGAGGTGGCCTCCTGGATCAACCAGACCTCGGGCGAGGGCTGCAGCGGGTTCCTGCCCCCCGGCCGCACCTGGGCTCCCGGAGCCCTCTACGAACTGCTGAGCGCCAAGACCGAGCGCGACTGCACCGCCGCCCTGGGCTTTGCCATGCACGAGCTCAGCCTGGTGCGGGTGGAGAAGCATTACCAGCCCTTGCTGCAGGCGCAGCAGAGCGGGAGCCGGCTGGTGGAGGAGCTGTACCTGGGGGACATTCACACGGAGTGGGTGGAGAGGCTCCACTACCGACCGACCGGTTATCAGCGACCTATGCAGAGTGCCGTGGTAAGGACGATGCCTTTACGCGGTCCCCTCATCGGTCCATGGGCTTTGCCAAGCGTTTGTTATTTCCTTCCTGGTGAAATAACCGCCTGCCTGCGCTTAGCCCCTTTCTGTCCTAAGGACATGTGGATGAGGAGCTGCAGGGTTCCCAGGGTGCTGCCTGGTTGCTCCATGGTATGTGGGGTTCACCCTCTCCCTTACTGAGAGAGCGGGACCAGGGTGGGTGAAAGCTCAAAAAAACCAACATCAGAAACAAGCCTGTGTTGGCCTGGGCCTGGAGTTAATGGCTTTTCTTTGGCTCTGTGTTTTCCTAGGAAATGCATTTTCCTAGTTTCCTGCACCAAAGGCAGTGAAAGCATCAGGCTGCACATCATTAGAGACTGCCTGCTCTGTCGTTTGTCTTCCTCCCCTCGCTTTCGCTCTTTGTCGTGTTCTCCAGGTTGAGCGAGGAGTGAGGAAGCAACATCTGCCATTAAATCATTAGTCCTCGGTGTAATGCCATTAGAAGAGGAAGTTGCCCTGAATACAATTATGTTAGTACACAGAAATCAAACTTCTATTTTGACATAAATAAAACTGAGCAGGAGATTTAGTTGCTTTATATTTTATTTTACTTTGCAGCACGTTAGTTTGTTTCCAGCAAAGCACATTTTTATCAGAATCATAGCTAAGAGAAACAGAAATGATTGAACAGTGAGATAGGGTCAAAAAAACGCTCTGAACTTTACCAGATAGAACTGAATTAACTGAAAAAAATTATTTGGGAGGCAACATTTCTCCACACCCCAAACAATACCAACTGAACTCTGAAAAACACAGAGCAACACCCCTCTCCCCCTTGAAAGTAACTCTCAAATTGGTTAAACTTGTGTTATCTTGGGCCAAAACCATATATATGAGCAAAACCAGATGGTAAACATAAACACTTTTAAAAGTTAATTTAAAACCAAACCTGAAGATACTGAAATTCACTCTCTGAATGTAGCACTGTAATTAATCAGCTAACAGCTCTCCAATGGACCAGCACATGATGTCACCACTTGGCGATAATTAGAAGCTGCCATACATTAGAAATAACTTCACACGACTGGTTTAAGCAAGTAAGATTTTGGCTCCATGTCTACAGTGATAATTTTATTGGGCACAGGATTTTTCTTCTTTTTTTTTTTCTTTTTTTTTTTTTCCTGAACTAACATCCATTTGCCTGTGCTGGTGAGTTACAGTTATGTTAGGAATTATTTTTTAACCCTCTATGAAAATACCACTCTTTTTCCCTTAAGTTTATATCTGTTTTAAAGAAACCCATTCTCCCCAAATTACCTTTCATTATCAAAGAATTTCCTGTCTAAGGAGAGCATATATATTTGCCAACTTCTGGGATTATTTAGCCATAATGTACTGTGTACTGTCAGCACTCATTAACGTGACAGTAGCAGTAAAGCAAGCTGAAAATGACTAAATTACAGTAGACTCCAATCAACTTGCATGTAAATTACCCACCCTACAGTTAACTACTGAGTTATTTAACCTTGTTGCATACGACAGTTCAGTAAAGATTAGCTCGTGTTCTAGAATACGATACAACATTTAAACCCTGGTTATTTAAAAATAAATCAGTTGTGATATATGGAGTATAAGAAAAAGTTCCAAGCTACACAAAAAACCCTCCTGGCACTGGATCAGCTGCAGGACTGGTTTGACTCAGAGCTCTGCACGAAGCACAGGCAGAGAAGCAAAGGTCAGGTCCTCGTTTTGCAGTAGGTCCTTTCCTTCTCGCTCTGCGGTGCGGTGTCCGTTCTGGCTGCTTGGCAAACCCCTGCCTCCCTCCCTGCCTGCTCCCCTCCTGCCCCACGGCGACCTGCACACGCAGCCGTGGATGCGGGACCGTGGGCACGGGCTCTGTACGGCTGCCGTAGGGAGGGGGCAAGGGGCAAGCAGAAGGTGTTTTTGGCTGTCCTGGAGGGGCATCGGTGCGGTGCAGTACAGCCACAGAGGTTGTACAGGTTTTTCGATTGCCAGAAAGAAGGTGTTGTTTCTTCTGAACTGGTCCAGCTGACATCTCCCAGTGCCCATCATCCTCACCCATGGGTGTGTGCAGCAGCTTGCAGTGGAAAACTTGGCAAGGAACAACCTGAATGGCCCGAGGGAGCGTCCCCTGCCCTTACAGCAGCTGTGCCCTTGCCCTGTCCTCCTGCCGGCAGCTTGTCCTCAGCATCCCTGGCACAGGGCAGAGCCCAGCCTCCGGGCACAGACCTCTCTGTCCTTCCCAGTGCACCAGAATAGCAAAGAGCCAGGGCTGTGCTTTATCTCACTTAATCTGCTTGGGTGTCTTGGGCCAAGTTCATTGCTGTTGAATGCCCTGGCGTGGGAGTTTGAGCTTTTTAAATATTCTGAAAGGCTTTTTTTGCTTATCAGTTTACATAAACGTTATTTTTTGTCTTCCGCAGCACCATGTGCATCCTTGCCCAGCCTGCGGGATTATATACAGAGCTGATGAGCACCACCCCCCCATACTGCCTGTCAGGGCTCAGCTGCCGATGCAGCTCAGCGGCAGCTGGGTGAGCACCCACTGCGAGGTGCGGCCCGCGGTGCTTTTCCTTACCAGGTACTTCATATTCCATGGTAACAACCACACCTGGGAAGGTTATTACTACCACTACTCCGACCCACTCTGCAAGCAGCCAACTTTCACCATCTATGCATCCGGGCATTACACCCAAGGCATCCCCTCCTCCAAAGTGAGAGGTGGCACCGAGCTGGCTTTTAAAGTCACCCAGGCTCGGGTGATGCCGATGGACCAGGTGACGGTGATGATGCTGAACTCCTCCGAACCTGGAAGCTGTGGGCTGACCAGCTCCTGGAGTGCTGGGGTGGAGCAGGATATAACACCCACAAATGGATGTTTGGCTCTGGGCATCAGGCTGCCCCACACGGAGTATGAATTGTTCAAAACGGAGCAAGACATGAAGGACCGCAGCCTGCTCTACATCGGCGAGAGGCCCACGGATGGCTCCAGCCCTGACAGGCCGGACAAGCGACCCACGTCGTACCAGGCACCTCTGATTCAGTGTGCTGGAGCGTCGGAGGAATTTTCTAACTATGTTAGTCTGAAATACTTGGGAAGCAAGGATGCTAATGGGAATGAAGCACTAAAACCTTTGCCTGTGGCCTTTTTATTGTTTATAGCACTTCTGTTTTTAAGATGGGACTAGTTATCTATTCAGGTACAGCACAGAATTCAGACAGTCTTGGTGCTAGTGTGATTTTTATATCCTTCAAATGAGCACATCTGGAATCAGTTTTACTCAGATTTGGAAACACTTTTTAAAAACACCCAGCAACAGCAAACTAAGACAAGAAGATACGCCTGGCTACATACTGTTTGTCTGTGGCTTTATTGCCTAATCTCCCCTCTTTGCGTACAAATTTAATGTAGTGACATGGATGCGCTGCACATTGCAATAGATAATTTAGCAATATGGGGGGGGGAGAAAGAGCAACATCAATTACAGTTGCTGCTTTGAGCTTTTGACATTGCTAAGATTTAATCAAGAGCTCGATTCAGATGTAATTCAAACATCCGAAGTGTCAGCTGCTGAGTTTCTTTGAGGTTAAGCTCCCTCCCATCATACTCCTTATTGCTGTTCTTGCAAATTTAATCTGCAGAGTCAGGCAGCAATAAACAGTCAGCAAGTGTTCTTGATAAGGGCAGAGTTAATCATGCCTTTCTCAGTTTACAGACATTTTCTGCAGTTTTTGTGTGTATGTACGCACACAAAGATGCAACATACAATCTTCCACTTAGGTACGTACAAAAAGCAGCCCTCACAGAGAGTTACCTCGACAGACTGTTATACCTGACCCTGGTCATAAACGAAGATACAGCAAATGGAAAATGCTCCGTGCACAACCACTCCAACCTTCAGCATTCCCCACCTGCAGACACCACCCTGGCTGCATCATTCTGGCTTTCCCAGTGCAATACTGGCCTGCGCTCCGGTACGTGTCAGCCGTGGCCCCGGGTCGCTGCCCGCCTCGTCCAGCAGCCACAGGCACTGCCAGGCAGTTGCCACCCCCATGCGCCCTGCACTGAGCGAAGCAAAATATCACAAGTCTTCTTAGGCATGGATTTTCACTGTCTCCTTTTCACTAAGTGTCCTGGCACACCAGTTGTTAATCCAGCTCTCCTTTCAATGAAAATGTAACTTCCAGATTCATTCCTGTAAAGATGTTTTATAAATCTGCCTCTAGTGAACAATGGGCTGAGGAGATACTCGAATCAGACAGCACAGGTCAAACTGATTTCTACTGACACGAAGGACAAACTAAGAAATTATATTCCCTGTCTGCTGCAGCTAAGAAGCATTTAAGTCACTTGGAGAAGCCGTCCTCACAGTAGCTAAATCCTCTCCAAATAAGCCTATATATCTTACTCACAAAAGAAACTTGTTAAACCAGCTATGCAATAGCTACCATCTTAATGCTGTATTTACAAACTTGCAGCTTGTACTTAGCTAAATTATGGGTTTTATAACAAAAATACTTCTGGGGGATCTGTACATTAACTGATAATTCAAATGAGATGCTTATTAAATGCATACAGTTGTGACATAAACGTTGTCAGCATGCTTGCATGTTCCAGGTGTGATTAAATGTTATCACGCACATGAACAGTCACACTTTTAAAATGATACACAAAATGCCAAGCGCGGCTTCATCACCTCCAGTTCCCTCTGCCATCAGTGGAGAAGGAAAATTCTCCAGGGGTTAGTTCAGCAGGCAAAATACCTCCTGGTTTCTAAGGGTGGTTGTGTTTTGTTGCCTGCTACTGCCTGTAGATCCACAGGCAAATGTTTTGAGGAACGGGAAGCGCATCTTGGAGAACGCGGCATCTCCTCTGGGATGTCCCAGCTGAGGTGCTGTGGATCAGGGCAGGTCCGGGGTGGCAGAGCTGCACCTCATACAGGTAGCAGAACGTTTTCTTCAGCAGAGCAGTTCCCCAGCACCATGCTAGAGCCGCCACGCAGAGCAGCAGGGAGGAAGGTTCCTGTGGCTCAAAGCAGCAGAGCTGCACATTCCTGCAGGACCCAGAGATGTCCGTGGCAAGAACAGGGAACAGCCTTGTGCTGTCTCTGGGCGAGTGGAGGAGAGGGAAGGCAATTCCCACCCTACATTTACCCCCAAGAATGAGATTTGTGTGCGGATACTTTTTTGTTTTCATTTACACAGTATGGAAATACATTAAACTTAGCAAGTACTCAGCTATTGCATGGTGCGAAAACTCAAACGACCACAGATCCTTTCAAGGTGGTGATGGGACTAACATGATGTAACAAGTTAACAAGACACCACCACGTACTTCCACAACGTATGCAACAAGCACTCGAGAAGGCTCCCACCTCCTCCGGCAGCAGCTCCGGAGGCTGACACAGCTCCACGGCTCCGCATGAGGGGTGGGCTGTGCCGGCTGAAAGCCTCACCAGGAGCCTCTGTGCTCCCCTTAACCCCCTTTAAGTATACTTCTGAAAGAAAAAAAAAAAGTCATGGAAAAAGCTATTTGCATAAATATCATAACTTTTATTGTTCTGTTCACAGTTTTTGGAGAAACATTCCTAAATTACACAAGTTATTATCCCTTAAGAATTTGTGCCTTTTTCCAATTCGAATTTGCCTGGCTTTGACTGCCAGTCAGTGATTCTTGTGTTGCTCTTTTTAAGATCAGAGAGCTGCAGTGTTCAGTATTTTCTCCCCATGAAGGTACTTGTGCACTGTAATCAAGACATTCTCAATTTTGGTAGATAAACTCAGCCAACCGAGTTCTCTCTCTCACCCTCTCTAAGGCATTTTCACATTCCACCAGTAATTTTTGAATCTTTTTTTGCATCCATTCCAATTACTCAGCTTCTCTTTTAAAATGTAAATATCCAAATTGCATCCAAAATTCCCAACTCTCACAGCTGAGACATACAGAAGTATAATCACTTACTGCTAACGGTAATTAAAAACAAGAACACATTCATTACTTTCACCCTGGGACTGCACTGGGAACATGTGGAGCTGTTACTCACTCTGGTTCTGGGTATGGGTATTTTTGTCATGTTAACATTTTATCAGTAATGATTCTGGATCTATTTTCAGCAGTGATTATGAACCACTGAATCTCTTGGGTCCCAGCAGGACCCTTCTCTGAGCCTCCCCCCATTTCATTAGGTTCTCTTTGAACAACCACTTCTGAAAGGTGTGATTGTCAGAAAACACCAAGCTTTGCAGGGGCCCAGATGGACTCAGTTCACTCAAAGAAAACTGAAAAAGAACAAAATGACTTACATTACGCTCCTGCATTCACACTCATCGCCTTTTGCATCCCTTCCCTGGGGGTGGCAGATAGCTCGGCCCCCTTTGCCATCCTCTCATCAGGTCAGAGACTGCCCCAGGCAGCTCCCTTAGAAATACTGACACGAGGTTTCTAGACCTACTGAATTTAGAAATGTTAATTTTTAATATTAAGAACTGCTAGTGAATGAAATCACCTTTCCAGTTCTCTTCCATCATCACTAGCAGTTTTACCACCTGCATCTAGCAACGGCCCTTATCCTACCATGGATTTACTCCGAACTTCTGCTCTTTATCACCCTCTCCAAGCACTCCCACCCATGTATTTTTCTTTTCCTTTGGCTATTGCTTTCTTATGCACTCCCACCCATGTATTTTTCTTCTCCTTTGGCTACTGCTTTCCTTATTAATTTTCTACACTTCGTAACTCTCATTTTGAGTTGATTGCTGTCTGCTTCCCCCTTTCTTATTTGTTTTATATTACTTTACATCTAATTTTCCCCTTCATTTCATCACTGAAACAGGATGGGCGGTCAGCCAAAGTTGTCTCCCTTCTCGACTGCAAAATTATTGGGGTTTTGGCCATTTAATACCTTTCACTTAGAAAACTGCCAATTCTAATTCAGTTTTCCATCTAATTTCTTCTTCACTACCAGACTTGATAAGAAATTTGCTCAGCTATGCCCTTTTGAAGCACCAATTACATTTATTAGCAGTCTGCGTAGCTGTATGCCTAGCTCCAATGTAATCAGGATTCCAACTTCTAGTTCTGCAATTCATTTATCTTCATCTGACATAAGCAAGACAAGACCAAGTAACTTCAAGTTTCATGTCTAACACTGCATTAGAAAAACAGGTCTAGGATACAGACAATGAACATTAGTCCTGACTACCGGGTTCCTTTCAACTGTAAAATAAATATGTATCTTTGTATTGTGCCTATGAAGAAAAACCAAGTGAGCGTGCACTGACAGCTCAGTACCAGCTGAAAGTCAATAGTAACAGGCACATGTGTTTTGGTGAACTCATCCCCATTCACTTCTTATATAATACTTCCCAAAAGTTTAATAATTTTTTAACCACTCCCAAAACCAGAGAAAAATAAAATAAATTTCAAATACTCTGAATATATATACTAGCTTCCTACACGGAGTCTGAGAATGGAAGTCTTTTGTACCTTCTTGAATAAGCTACTCAGACAAGTTGCCTTTGCAATTTTCTGCTTCTCTAGCAGGCACAAAAATTTAAAGCATGAGCTGAGTTTGCCAGACATAGTCATGGGTCTGATCTCCTCTTTACAGCTCAATTAACTTATTTTGCCCGTTAGCCATCTTTATGTCCCCCTGTTCAAAATACCTTAGGATGTATTTTGCATTCTAGATTTCCCAAACAATTCTTAAACTGAAACAAAACACATAAAAATGTTTTAAAACACCTGAATATATTAACAGCATTGAGCTAGTGCTTCATTTGCTAAACAATCCACACTGAATATACAAATGCCTGTCATTTATGGTAAGTATGCTGCATTGAAACAGCAGAGAAAAGCTGGAGACAGAAAGGAGATGGCTGACAAGACTCATTGCTCCAAACTCTACACAGAGCTAAGAGAAAGGAGGAACAAATTTGATCAAAGAGCAAGCAGAAGAGTGAGTGTTATCTAGCATGGGAAAAGGCACCTGGGCCCAGAGCAGACATCCGTGTCGGGGAGGGCTCTGCCAGGCAGCTCCTGTGGCCTGAGGTCCAGGACAGGCAGTCGGGGGCAGAGCAAGACTGGAAGGGCGATGAGGAGAAAGGGACTGACACAGAAAATAGGCAGCAGAGAAAAAAAGCCATTTAAAGACGCTCGGCTGAACATCGGTTTCTCTGCCAAGGAGCAGTGAAAGAACAAGGATGACTTGGATGGAACCAAAGGGCTGGGGGAGGGAAGGGAGCGAGATTTGACAGCTCAGGCAGAATAGATCAGAAAAGAAACTGGGCAGGAGAGTCCGCAGCCTCCACAGAAATGCTCTTTCGGGCTCATAACTGAAGCAAAAATTCCTGGCTCCAATCACACTTCTGTGTGGCCTCCCAGTGAAATGTGAAAACAAAAATTGCTGCTTCAGCTCAGTTACTCCCCACATCGCCTGCTTAGGTCAAGAACGGGCGTCCACATACAGAACCTAAAGAATTCAGTCCTGACACACACAACACCATGAGGCCATTTTTAAAGTTCAACTTCTAAAAATCTAATTATATTAAGATTCTGTAAGGTCAGGCACACAAAGATGGGCAGTTTTAGACAACTTCTGGGCAGCCTTTGCTCACTTTGACCCAGTAGTGAAGGCTTGATCAGATACTGCAACATACTCACAAAGTGGCCAAACTAAGTGCACAAACTTGGTTTTGCCATTTCCTAACTTCTGAGTGCTTGACTTTGTACAGCCCTAATAAAGGTCTTTTAAAAGTAGTTTTGTGTGCATAATTGTGCGTGGGAATTTTGCCAACTCAAACATGAAGGAGTTCAAGAGGCTTTTCTAATCTTGTGAGTTTATCCACTGAAAAAAAAAGATTTGGTTAAAAAAATGAAGTACAGCTAAACTGGGAACAATACTTTACTACAGGCTGTTCTTCAGTTCTTCATAGGCACTTCAAAATCTTAAAAAAAAAAATCAAGAAATTAGGAACTTATTAAATAATAAAATGTACTGATGCAGAAACATAAACAGAAATGCCAGATGTATAATGTCAACTTGTAATACACTGTTTCAATTAATTCTTCTTAATTCATTTGTTTTCTTAACTTCTTTTGTTTTACCATCTGGAAAAGGCCATTTTATAATGACAGATCATAAGAGGAAAGATCCAAAGTTCAAGTTTGCTTCACGGAAAAGCAGCCTTGTTTCCATCCTCGTAGACTCTATGTTCCTTTCTGTAGTTTTCACAACACAAAAGCTTCAGGACAAACTTAGGCCTGGACTGGGAGGCAAAAAGATCTACATGGAAGTTTAGTAAAGTTTTCTGAAGTTTTACTCTTCAAAGTACAAATATGAAAGCAGTTCTATGGAAGGAAACGAAGCCACAGGAAATGACAGAGTAAATGACAGGTATACAGTCATTCTACAAGTGTGCAAGTGCATGCTTATTAAAATATTACATTGAAGAGACTTCTGGCTGGCTCTTACTTGTGTTATTTTAAAAAGTAATCTACATTTATCCAGTAAAAAAAAAATCAACCCATTAATAAAACAAACAAATTTTATAGTTAAGCAGATTTGAGTAGTGGAAATGCGCAATCACTTTGTCCTCTGAAGCTAATCAAAATAATAGTTACAGCACAATGAGTAATGTCACTTTTGCACTGACACCCATTAGACAAAGTGATTCAGGATACATGAAGCTGTCAGCATAATATAAAGAAATCTTAATTGGACATGGTCAAAGGACCAGCATTGCCCTGCTTGAACAATAAATCCCACGATTTATCTAACTGTAACTGATGATTTATACTAGCATTGTGTCCCATTGTCAGCCTCTAATGAAGTGCAGCTAGAGAACTGCTAGGTTTCACATGAGCAAGCAGCCTTGCTCAGTAGTTGCTCTTCTTTCTAAAATGCCTGAACATTGGTTTATGCACGTATTTCCTAATTAGTAAATTAAATTTGTTGACATGTATCCAATTACAAAGAATAGTAACTGCCACATACAGTACTGAACCAGTCTCACTCCTGTACAGATTATTTTATTTTTGTTATATTAGTGATTCTGACAAAAAGAAAAAATCTCAAATATGTACATGGAAATTCACTTACCACCTGTCCCTTCTCAATTTGCTCACTTGAGGATTTGAGTAATGGATGCTAACCCATCTCCAAACACTGGAAAAGGGGCTCTCCAACCCCAAGCTGCTCTAGTGCTGCTGTGAAGTACTATTGCAGCTGTAACACAGCCACAGCAAACACGAAGTTCAGAGTGCTTGTTTTACATGTTCTTTAATTTCAAACAGAGGGATTTTTGGTTGTGTTTTTCTCTCAGTTATTTTATATAGAAAACAGAACGCAGGATATGGCATTTCAGGACATCACGTAGAACAAGAGAAGTATAGTTTCAAAAACTTAATACTACTACACTTAGTCACTACTGTGCCCGATAATTACAGAATTGTTCCAATTAAGAGATGAAAGTGTCATACACATTTCTAAGAAAAGGGATGACAGTTTTCTTTCCTTTAGGCAGCTGCAACATTAATTATCTTAAGACGTTAACAATCCATTTTTGTGTGCACGCCACTACATAAATATACTGACTGCTAAGTCAAGATTATAGTAAGAATTGCAAGTTTCCATGTGCAGCTAATAGAAACCCTTTATAGTTTATTGGTGAGAAGAAACTAGTGATTTGCAAAGTGAGGTTCCAACTTTATCCCACTAACAGCATTTCAGGACAAAAATCATAGCATGGAATACCACCATCAAGCTATTACAATCCTGTATTTTTAGAAAATTACATTATGGTACATCAATCCCTCTCAACATGACACACATGGTATTATCTTGCTCTTCAATCCCTAAGGCTATTCAACAGGAACTTGAAACTGGGTGCCTGGCTTGCATATGCAATTGTTCCAGTTGCACATTCACAGCTGACAACTGCCAGTGCAGAGCAATAGTTATGATCATTCATGCATGGAATATTTGCTTTAAGATGTGGATAACTACATGGAAATAGTAGAAACCACTTTCCATTCATTTCCCAGTACTAGGCTTCAAGGCATTTTAACATCTATTTATGCCAAATTTGCTCAAAGAGTGCAGACAGGAGTGTAAAGCTGCACAAAATGAAGACTACCTAAGCAGCCTCTACTGGCTCTTACAAAAATTAACAATAAATGTATATGCAAGTGGGCATCTTAAAATAACAGTACGGACAATAATTAGATTAAGTAATAACTTGATTTCTACTATCATGTATCAATTACAGTTTTCTAATATCTGGTGTTAGTGAGGACACCAGACAATAATCTTATTTAGAAACTCTATGTTTCATGCATAACTACCTAAGATATACAATGCCCTCCAGAATAATTAGCTTTCTATGAATACTTCATGAAAACATTTGCTCTGGTGTCATCATGTAAGAAACAACTTATAAAAGATCCAGGTGCCTTAAGAACATCCATCCAATATAATTTTGCAATGTATCTACAGACTGGCCTTTTATGAACCTTGGAAGAAAAAACATCCTTAAGATTTCTTTCTACTGCATATGAAAGAAGGGTCCGGTCAAATGAACAGGTAATAAGGATTCCAACTGATCAGTCATTTTACTTTAAGCTCAGCAAAAGCATTACCCAGACAATTCAGTGCTACTGTCTGTTCAGGTTGTTGTCAGAAATGGTTAGGAAAGACCTCACAATTTTGTTAACTTCCAAAATATAAGCAGTTAATCTAACAGTCTCTTTTAGGACTGATGGTGTGGGTCAGCCCCAACTGCAGGCTACACTTGTTACCAACAGATCCTTAACCAAGGTCCTCTGTTGGTCTCCTCGATCACGTGTTTGTAAGGCATTTAGCAAAGCATGAGAGTGTTTTCTGGGACCTCTTTATAATCCTGGGGTGCAAACAACAGGAACAACTTTGCTCACAAATGATTTAAAGTTCCATGTTGTCACAGATCACTAAGAAGTGACTACTGAACACTGGAAGGAGGACAGACATTCTGCCAGCCTTTCCCTTCATCTGGGAGCTGCCTGTGCCAGCAAAGTCAACTGCGGTAGCTAACAGTGTGTGTAAAATGTGCCTGGAACATTATTACAGATACACTGACAACAGACCAGTTTAAAGCTTCAATCCTCCCCCTTTACCCTGCAAAGACAGTGATTTTTTTTTTTTTTAAACCCAACTTTTTTGAGGCTGTTTTTCATCAGAACAAAGGGCTCTCAAAAAAAAAAAAAAAAAAACCTCTTAAAAAAATTACTGCATAGCTCTGTCTCCCTTCAGTAAAGGTTTTCGCAAATATATTCTTCAAAGTCATGAAAACTAACTTTGCAACACCACTCACAATCTTTTTCTGAAAAGGTTCTTTTAAAATTTAATGTAAAAGTTTAAAGTTTAATGTAAAAGTTTTCATTAGCTTCTACTGCCTGTAAAGTACTTTTTTCTTGATCAACTCTGCCCAATTTGTCACACTGAGCTCACTGCTTCATTCTTTCCAGCTCATCTCCCATTTCTGTGCCCTTTGCAGGCATACTTTAATAGCTTTGTCACTTCCACCCTGAGCAGACAAGGCACTAGCATTTTAAAATGCTAAAGATACATCTCTCATTTGTTGAATCTTTAGGAGGTACATCCAGTGTTCATAAGCTGAACACACCAGTTAAGATTTTTTTCCTCCAATTTTCTTATTAAACCGCACATAAAATTTCCACTTATTTGCACTTGCAAAGCAGGAAACCCTTGAGACACAAGTGGAACAAATATAAAGGTCAACGAGTGTAGCAGACAGGCTGCAGCCCAAACAGCTTTCTCAAGAAATCACAGGAATAATAAAGGAATGAAAGAAGTCACTTAAAATAGGTATCTTAATCCTGAAACGTGTTACAAAAACTTTTGTCACCAATGGTTTTTGGACCTACCATCTAAGAATATACAGGAATTTACCTGCTCAAAAGCTATTTAATCTACTGAAGTTCAACATGTTAAAACATATTGAGTTTATGTATTTTGTACTAGAAGTATGCTTAGAAACAAAATTACCTTAGCCTTACTTTCAACATGCTATCAAGCATCTTAACTACTGAATCCAACTAAACTGAAAAATAGGAAGTTACCTTGTACCTCAGCAATCAGCATGGTTACTCTCAACAACACTTATGTATATCAGGCTCATGATGGGGTTGTTTGGACTGATTTTAAAATTAGGCTGGGAAAAAAAAAAATAAAAATCATCCTGAAACAAGGCTGCAAGTTTCCTTATGCCACAAACAAAGTTGACAGAGAACCCTGTTTCCTCCCCCCTCTAAAACTGAGAACATGACAAAAGTAACAAAGGAAACATCAATTTGGGGGCTTTATTTAATTTTTCTTTTTTTTTTTTTTTTCTTTTTTCTTTTTAAGATGCTACATAGTCAAACAGGATTGGTCTTTTACGGCATAGGACTAGTTTACTACTAATATTTTTTCCCCTAGATAGACTTATTTACATACAAAAACAGTTTCCTGACCACTGTTTCTCCAATGCTCAGATGATCAAAACTCCCAACAATTGTGTAGTGCCCAAAACACCAGGAGGCAGAAGAATCTTGCATCACTACAGCAGCAAATTTTTAGTTCTAATCTCTGGCTTTAAACAGGTGCCTTTTCATACCATATAGTATTAGTCAATTTTGTGACAATAAGGAAACATGAGATGAAATACATTAAATAAGTTAAATATGCATTAAACATCTCTGAATAACATTTTAATTCAACTAAATGAACCAACAGCAATGTAGCTTGGTCCCTTTATGAGAACAAGGCATTGACCTTTATTCCAAATGAGCGTCATACCAGTCAATATATGCCTCTTAATGATGCTTAGCACATTCAGCATTGCCACATAAAATTCTTTTCAGCTTCTCACTATTCATTTAAGTGCCAAGAAATTGATAACTTGCACAGAATTGAAGACACTGACAGAAACTGTTAAATTTATGAGCAGAATGGTGGATTAACGTATTTTACAGGTTATCAACACCTCCTGCCTAACCCAGCTCCAAACATTCAATAGGGCCAGCTCCAGCAGTGGAGGAATAGGTTTTTTTCTATTTTTCCTTTTTTTTTATTTTTATTTTTTAAAAAGAGGTAATCCAGCAACATGTACCAGGGTCTAAGAATGTTTAAAATGACATATACAATATTCCATTGTAGTGTTGAATCATTATTTTCTCCCCTCCCTTCATCACTGAAGCATATTCTCTTTCATTCATTCACCCATTGTACATTTTAAACTTTCTAGATTATGTTACATAGTATTTGTGCAGGGGTAATTTAAAGGCAAGACCTGTGAGATGTCATACATTAATTTTTTTGTTTTTAAACATTGTTATGAATAAATTTAATCCAATGATATGGCAGAACCATCAAACCAATTTACAATTTCCAGCATGCTGCCTCTACAAGGCTATTTTTCCTATAATTACACCAAAGACAAAGAACAAAACCACCAAAGCAAGTAGTCTGGAGCTGAGCCCTTCGTCCTTGACAGCAGCTGCAGAAGCAGATATTGGGTTGTTTGTCTGGGGTGCCTTCCTCATCCGCAGTCCATCTTCTTCCTAAAGGAAGATATATTGATAATTTCTACCAAAAAAAAAAAGCTTTAAATGTTCACCCTTATCATATTTATTTTAGGTGGGCATAATATAGGTGAAAGCTAATTTACAGCTAGTTTAGAGCTCTATTTCCTAGATAATCCTGAGAAGGAAAGGGTAGTGAGGTAGGAGAGGAATTCTCTATTCCTAGCAGAGCAAAAACCCCATGCTCTTGGAAGTTTTCTCCTGCTGACTAAGGTAACAGGGGAAGCAATGAGAAAGCCTGCAAGAACACTTGTCCAAGGTCTGGAGACAGCTCCAGACCTTGAGAAACAATGATGGAGGGAACAGCATGAAGATGCTTTTCTTATTCTATAAGCAAATATAGTGCTGTTGGGGAAAATGCTTTTCAATATAACTAAGAGAGGTTGTGAAAAACATGCAACTTGAAGGCAATTATACTCATCATTCCCCTAGTTAGATGTCACAAGCACATTTTACCAGCATTTGAAGGGAAATCTATTTCCCCCACCATATTAATGCTGACATTTTGACATGAAACTAATGGCAATAGTTAGGGTATTTTCTTGGTATAAGTTTGACAGCTCTCTTGATTTAAAGATGTATCAGACAACAGATAAAACATCATAAACACCAGATATTATCAAGTGGAGACAACGTTCCCCACCTCTGGATCTAAACTGTTGTGCAACACAGCTGTGTGTTAGCACACTCCATCCACACACACACAGAGCACATTAGGAGGTGGTAAAACAAGCCTTTTGTGACCTAACTTGTACACAGCTGAAACAAAAGTGTTAGAATTTTTTATGTAATAGAGTATTACAGTGCAAAACTCTAAGATACTGAAGCAAAAGCCTTGAGCCTATACATAAAAAAATAAGAAATAAAGTTTAAAATATAAAGATAAATATAAAAAGATATTATATTAAAAGATATAAAAGATATTATATTAAAATATAAGAAATAAAAATTACCACAGTCTTAAAAATTGTCAGATAAGTGAAATTCAAAAGACTTGGGGTATGTCAGTGTCTCACTTCTAAATTTAAAGAGGCATCCTAACATTCTGGAGGAAAACAAATTAAAAAAAAAAAAAAAATAAAATTATTAAAAGTCAGACAACCTGATACCTCCCCACTTCTGTAAATCTGGATGGGGACAACTGACTTCCATAAAGTAATAAAGCAATGTTTATCTAATAGTAATTTTACTGCTAGAAATAACACATTTTTGTTTAAAATATTTTTGAGACACTTTTGACAGTGACTCTAGCCTGACACTGACAGCACCTGGTGGCTGGCGGTAATTTAACATTGATGCTTTACAAATGTTTCTAACACTCCACAACAGGAACAAGCAGTTCACCATTTTAAGATGTTACTGTGAGGCATCAGCTCAATTCCAGGTATCTCCTGTAGAGTGTTTATTTGAGACTGACTCGCAAAAAAGTAAAATAAAAATCACATAGCACTAATAGTATTGTGAGACAATGGCAAAACAAGAATACAAGAAGTTTGGGTCTCAGGTACATACATATATTATTTCTATGTGCAAAACAAAACTGGTTTACAAATGTTTAAAGAATTTCTGCATGCAGTCAGCCGAGCAGCATCAGAGCTGACAGAACAGAGTTCCTTTCATTGGGCTCCAACAGTCACAAGTTCCAAATTTTCATTGGTTGTGTTATCTGTGAAACTAGACATATACAACAAATGGAACTACTGCAAAAAGAGTTTTTCAGCATGGTGATAAAGGCTTCTCAATTACTTAATTTCACACTGATGTGCTGGATATGACAGGAAGCATATTTCCTATTAATTTATCTATCCTTGGTCATTTCAACTGCATATTATAGGTGCAATTACTAAAACACTCAGTATTTGCACAACACTGCCCTCATGCTCCCATCAGTTTGAGAGAACAGGGCCAAATCCAACACTGAATGCTTAATTCAGACTCAGAAAATTAGGTGGGGAAAAAAAAAAAAAAGAAAAAAAAAAAAAGAGAGGGAATTCATTACTTTGGGTTGCTATCCAATCAAGTTCCTCTGACTGCACAACTTGTATGCTCCTTTCAAAGGAATCATTGATTTCAAGACTTTTTATCACTTTATAGAGAGAAATCTGAATATATTTCAATTTATAGACAAAATGTTGTGCCAAGGTCAGGTAACAAAACCTTTAAGTTGGAAGTTTCTTTTCAGGAAAGGGTAAATCCGGATTAAAAAAAAAAAAAGTATCTTTACCTTAAACTGTTTATTCTCCTCCCGTAACCTCTGAACTTCTACTTGAAGCCTCTTATAGTCTTCCATTACTTTCTTAACTTCAGTGTCATCCAAAGAAGAACTTATTGATTTAGACATTACAGAGGAATCTGTCTTTGTTGCAGTTGTGGATACAATTTTATTTATTTCTATGTCATGCTGTTAAAAAAGGATAGAGTGACTTTTGGTTAGTTATTAACACCACACCACACACCTGATATTTAGGAGGAGAAGCAGGTAAAATTGTCTGTGCACACCTGAAACATGCCTGTATCGAAAGAAATAAACAACATTTTTCTTTCACCTTTAATTTCCCTGTTTCACAGAAAACAGCAGATCAGCAGCAGTTAAGTGCAGACAGAACGACCTTGACTTTTCAGTCCCTTCATATATAGAAAAGAAAATATCCTTAGGCCATGTCCCACAGTATGAATGGGAACTTAACTTACTCAGTCTGCTCATGGAGTATTAGTGCTCTCCTCAGCTTTCCCTCTGCAAGCACAACACAAGCAGCTACTCCAGGAACCAGGGTACTGCTAGCAACTACCCACCTGCTCTGCTGCAGTTCCCACTGCTGCTGCTATCACCTCTCCATCTTTCTGCGTTTATGTGGTGATGGAGGAACTTGCAATCCAAGTTAGGAAACAAATTGCAGATCTCAAAGCCTCCTCCCTTTCCTGCCTCTGGATCCTCTTCATGTTGTCACTTTAGAATGCAAAGGGCCTGGCTCTCATAAAAAATAAACCACTCTCTTCCCCACCCAAACTGCCAACAAAGTCTTAACATGAAGACTTCTATTTATACCTATAAAGTAATAGGATCTTGTTACTATTTGTGCTGTGTTTTGCCCTAATGAATTTTAGGGGTTACAGAAAAAGTTACAACTAAACAGAATAGCTGTTGAGTTTCATTTAATTCAGATTTTTTCCTTCCTCTCATCACATCTCTAAACTGGAAACACAGGAGGTACCCTGGCCTAAAACAAAAGCACCCACTTTTAGAGCAAATGTTCACTGCCTGGAGCAGGCAGAGCAGACACAGTGAGACTACAATAGTGACATTATAACAATACATAATCATTAATCACAAGCTGTCCAGTGCAATGAAGAACAACTGTGCCTTCAATACCTGCATACTAGGAAACATTTTTCAGTTTAATCAATCCATTATCAGTTCTACATTTGACACTACATACTGCCATTGAAATTAATGTGTTCATTACCCTAACAAAAAAGGATCCCACAATGTTATAGCTGCTAATTGCAATATAATCCCTAACTGCATTTGTGTCCTTCTTACTAGCTTTCTACCAATTTACTTGCTAAAATCAGTGTTATATCAAATAAGCTAAGGGGAGTGTTGGACAGGCAAATTTATACTGTCGACGGTTATAACTGCTTCAGTATAAAACTCTGAGTTTTATGACCATCAATCAGCATTTTTCAAATTTTTTTAAAAAATATTCTTTATCCTGTAATCTTTCACTAAATGAAAACAGATCAACTCAAAGATTTCTTTGTAGTTGTGTTGCACTTACATTGTTCAAATTAGCTGTTAGTTACATTAAGCATCACTAAGATTTTAAATAGTTTATATTGTGTTTTCAAAGGGTGATGCCATCCAGGCAGTGAAACAGAGGGTTCTGTCTTTTGCTTATATAGCTGTCTGTATAAACATGCCATTTTACATGATTTACTGGGGTATTAAGTTAAAACACTCAATATGCATCTGAAAATACTCACAGGCTTATCATTTTCTGCTGGTAGCTCAAACACACATCTAAGTTTCGAATCCATAAGTTCTTCCGGTTTTGCTTCTTTCCACTGGAATAATTTAATATTAAACACATTGGTATAATAAGGAAGATGGAAAATGCAGTGTATTATGTAAACAAATGACATCATCTTACTCAGGAAATCCCCACAGGTGTTTATCCCATTACCATTAACCACACACATGATGAAAAACAAAACCAAATACATTAAGTGAGTGGTATCATAAAGCAAGACCAACTACTACTACGAAGAAAATAATTCTAGTTAGTCTGAAATTTACACAGGTAATTTATGAGAACTGGGAACCGTGTAAGAGTAATTAACAAAGATAGGGGGAGCTATGGTCCTGATTTAAAAAAAAAAAAAAAGGTGCATTCAAAGGAAGGGAGGTAACACAAACCCAAATCACTAACAATGTTAGTTTTGAAGTCTCTGTGCAGTGGAGACCCTATTCAAGTTTTTCAAATGTCACATGAGGTTTTCTTCTGGTATGAACCACAGGACTATTCTTCCCCCTCCTGAATTTGCACCTCCTTATTTTTCAGCATCAATGTATATACAGCAGGTATGCGAAATAAAGAAAAGTATAACTTCCCCTCTCATTCTTCTCTCCCCTTCAACTCGGGAGACCACTGTAAAAAAGTTTCCTTCCAATATTTTTAATAGGGATTAACAGTTACAAATCTTTGCTCGGTATTGGCTGTAACCCTGAACTGAAAGACTGATTCATAGTAGTGATATACAGCAAGAAGTGTCCACATTTAAGTCCTGCCATTCTCACATGCTTCTCTTCACTATGACCACACTTCTGGTACCACGGTATTGCTCAGCAGATCTCAAGTAGGTGTCAAATTATGGCTAACCCCTGTGCAACCTGAAGAAGTATTTGACTCATCCTAAATAGCTGAATTGTACTTCAGTTCTTCTGTAGCTGAAGTCAGAATTCTATTTCGAGGTTGTTGGCTGCCTGTGAAGTGTTGAAAGGTTTATAGTACTCCAGTAATTTGTCTCACCTGTTTATCCAGAATAGGAAGAGATTTGGAGTGTGGTAACAAAAATGAGAACTGATCAAGTGTTATAGGAAAAGAAATCATATTGGTCTGGAAGCTCTGGAAAACTGAAAGGCCCATCTAGGTCCTAAAAATTTTTTTTGCTAGCAGAATAACATTTTTCATGGTATAAAGTAACTCATAAAAATTAAAGAGTTAGAAAGAAAGGCAGACTGGCTTATCTTTCTAGTGATGCAGACATTTTATTACTATTGGTGCTTCTCCCACTGGATCTTATTTTGAGGCCATTAAACAAATATAGTTCCATAAATCTCTTTCAGAAGGAAAATTCTTAACCCTGCAGAGTGCCACAGCTTTAAAATGCTATTCAGAAGATGCATATTGTAAAGACTACTGTAAAAAAAGACATGATAGGTATTCTGGCTTTTTTTTGGGTTGGCTTTTTTGTTTTTAAGTAATATGTATACATACAAATACACACGGGCCCCACACTTCAGAATGAAGGCCTTTTTTTCTTTTTTATTATGTCCTCCATAGCTACTGAGTATTCTCTCAAGATAACAAAAGCTAGACTAGAGAAAGCTTCCTTGTATCTTCTTGCAGCAGCAAATCTTGCTGTTACAGGAAAGCCACCAGTTGACATACTGGTTTGTTCCATTCAAAGTTGTGTTAATGCAGCCTGACATCTTATTTCTACATCTTTTGTCTTTCTTTGCTTTAGCACCTACATGCTTCTGTTACTCTCATTTGTAATCCACAGGACGAAATGTGAGGGCTTTCATTTACCTAAGCCACAACAGACACAGGAAGGGAAAAAGAAGAATACAATACTTTTAAATCCTCATGGTTCTTGCTGGGAAAACAAACTGCTGAAGGGAAGACTTGAGATAGAGGCATAAAATATAAAAGATGTTACAGATTTAGAATATATAGTTCAAGTTTGCCTTTCTAAAAAAAAATATATATATATACTGAAAAAATTTATAACTATTTAACATTTGTTTCATGGCTTGGCATCCCATTACTGACAGCAGTGTCCTAAAGAAGCAACCAGAACTGTATCTTTCAGTGCAAGATTCCTGGGGCTAAAAATAAAGGGAAGACACCTTGCCATGCACAGACATGGAAATCTGGCAAAGCTTGCAAGGATCGTTCCAGCATGGTTTGACAACAGCCCTTACGCAACAAAGTGTCTTATACAATTATATAATCAGAAGGAAAATCCATTTTAATTAATGCAATACTTACTACTGCTTCCATATCTGAAGTATCAGCTGGAGCAAACATGGATTGAACCATAAACTTGTGTTTACTTTTCTCATTAGGGTCATAATCAAAAGGCTGTAGCATCACTGCAAGAAAAAACCCAAAACACCTTGTGTTAACACTGCTCTGATGCATAGTCATGCACCGATGATATAGTTACCACATTTGAGAAATACAAACGTTAAAATGGTTTCAAGTTGTATGTCTGTTATGACCAATGCAGCAGCTGAGATCAGGAAGCTCACTTTAAAACAAAATTATTCAAAAAGATAAGAAAAACAGACTTTCAGTCTGTCTAGGTTCTTGTCTGAGAATTTTGGAATGCTGATCACTGTACAATATTCCATACATACACGGCTATGGCAAGATAATAATAGTAATTTATAGTAAATAGGATCATTTACGTATCTTCTGGGACAGAGGGAAAAATTCTCAAAGAAAGCATTTTTTTTTCTTCTTCAATTCTTGACGCAGAAGTAACAAGCTGGCATTCTGATTAGTTGCACACAGTATTGCTGATGGTTCCTGAGAAAAGCTACAGAGGCAAAGTCGAGCATTTTAAGCCCTGACGTTCAAGTCTCAGGATGGAAATTTCCTCTATAAAGTTCAAGCATCCCACAGTATTTGTTTTATCAAGTACAAGCATTTCTCTTCCAAAAATAAGTTGCTGAAAGTTTGTTACCAATTTATAGCTGGAAGTTTATGGTTAAATGCTATATATAAATTTTGCCTCTGAAAGGTGTGCAAGAAATGTAGTTCTCTCAATTCAGAAAAACCACAAACATACCAGAATTTACTTATGCAGAAAATGACTGTGTTCAAGGGGTAGGGAGCAAGGAACAGCAGGTTCAGGGGGTGCGTGTGCTTTCTTAAATTTGTTTTGTTTTGTTATTTAACATTAGGATTTTCCATGTCTTTTCTTTTTGGATAAAGAACTAACATGTTGAAGTAACTTGAAGAAGAAGAGTTATGTATTTCATTTACATGGAATATTCTTTAATCACAGTAGTCACTCAGAACCCCTACATTTTGCAAGTGACACCTGGACATTGAGCTACTGTGACATTAACAATCACAGGTTTGGCTTCAATATGACACAGAAGGTATGTGAAAATAAGCAAAGTAGTTTACACAAACATGTTATTAGATAGTTCAAAAAGCTACCACCCCCTCAAATTTTAAATGAAGCTTGTATATACTGCGATGACTGCCAACAAAAAAAAATGGTATAAGGTTGAAAAATTCACATTTTTGAGACCCATGAGACTACTTGAGTCCTCAATTCAATCACTAAGAGGAAAGCAGTTCAAGAATCGGGATTACTTTCAAGTATGAGTGCTATTAACATTATGTGCCCAAATTAATATGCACTAATTGTAGGGGTTCGTCATATAAAAGCTGTATCCAAAGATTTTATTTATTGCAAATGAAGGCAAGTCAAACCAATATGCCTCTCTCAATGAGCCAAATATGTTACAGCTGTGCCATCTTTATTATGCACACAATCTGTGGCTATCAACAGCCACAGGCCTTTAAAAGCCAGAAGAGAAAGAAGGTGGCAAATTCTCTCTGAGGAGGTGCTTTAAAAACTATTATACATTTTAAACTCACCTTGCAGTAATCAAATACTAGTCCAAAAAAAATGTTTGCAAATTAACACGCTATTTTTAAAACTCTTTTTCCAAACAGAAGTGATTGCACCGTGAGAGCACATGTATTTCAATACTGCATGATGCATCATTGAAAAGCAGCTGCGTAATTTTTTTCTCCCCTGCAGCAGACACCTAACTTATTTCATATCTACATGATGTGTAAGAATCAACTGGGTAGTCAAAACTATCCACTGTTTATGGAACTTCTCCAGATCTGCAGTTTTATCAGTTTGCCTTGCTGAGTGCAACTATAAGCTCATTTGAAAAATCATTATTTCCCAAGTGACAGTGCTGAAGCCATTCTCAAACACCAAACGATTGCTGATCTGAATTCCATTCACTGACTGGTAAGAGCAAGCAGCTAGAGAGGGCTTGACAGTACAAACGTTGTTAGCACTTGTATTTTTAGATCAATACATGAAAGCCACATTGACACAAATTATCCAGCAAATGTTTCGTAAGCCAGATGGGAAGCTCAAAAATATGTACTTTATTCAAGAGGAAACCAAGCCATTTCAACATTTATTCACATACTATTGGGGGTTTCTGTGAAAAATCAGTTCCATGTAACTACCCTAACTACTAGAGAATTTTCTCTGTCAATGTAGCTCCTTTGTTCTGACTGGAAATTCCATACCTTATGCAAAAGCATATTCCTACAAAATGCCTTATCAAAATAATAATCTCATCTGGTCAAAAGTTTCTGACTGGCTTTCATCAGAATGCAGAGAAACAAAATGATTAACATGATCTTCAAGTTCACAAACACCAGCATCCATTAGGCAGAGAGATGTATTTCAACCACTTTCTAAACTGATCACCCTACATCTAAAGGACCAGAAGTATCCTACCACAAGCAAAAACTGCAAAGTCATTGAAAGATCAATGGAATGAGGAGTAACACGGGTTATAGTTGTCAGCCCACCTGTCTGTCTCAAAATTCAAACACAAAGGACAACCACCTTACATCCATCCTGTTTTGAAGTGTTTCCAAAGAAACTGATACCAGTTTTCTCATACATTACTGCTACACTATCCGTTTTTTTACACAAGGCCCTCTGTCAATAAAGGAAAGGCAGTGACCACGTAATGCTCTTTCCTTTTCCTGAAACAGTTTACTGGCAAAGTAGTAACAGTGTCAGAAGCATTAAACTCTTCTGCTTTTCCTCGAGTAAACCCCGCTTTCTCAAGGAACAGAGGAAATTTGGAGCAAGGAACATGGAAGGAGGCAAAACTCTACCTGTAACGCCTGCCAGGATCTAGCACTCCCAAGAGCAGAAGGAACAGAAAAGTCTCTCTGCTCAGATAGTCAGCAACCTGCCTCTAGTTTCCACCTAAATTTATTAATGGCCTGTTTACTTGGTCCTGGACCAATACTGCCCTTATGCTTAAATATCAAAGAAGGGGAAGAGTCATTTGCTTCTGGTGCACTCCAATACATCAATCACAGTAACTCCTGGCCTTCTGGTAAACTGAGTAAGCCAGACTCAGTGGGTCACCTCTGGGCCAGGCTCCCCATTCATTCTCTGCACCTGTTCTCCCTTGAACTGCGCTATATGAGCTACTCTAATTATACATGCAGGAATTTTTACTAGTGCCTTGGACAATAGCATTTATACCCTCTTATCTCTTCTGTTATCCAGCCTGTTTGCACATACTCCATTTGCCTTATTCACAGCCACATTATGTCAGCATCTTGGTCAGCCCAGCCAGCTCCCTTTGTTTAACAAGCTTGCAATTATACCAGGAGTATTTTATTCTCCAAGTATGTGAGTTTGCTGTTTTTCTGATGAAACTCATTCTCTGTTTCTCTTACTGTAGCCTTCAAGGACACCCAGTTCTGCTGCATATCTTCAGCTTCCCATCACTGTCAGGGTTTTTAGTGCACTCTTTGGCCTGAATTGCTTATTAAACAAGGCTAGTACTAAGAATCATTCCAAGAAATGTCACTAATAACTTCCTGCTATTGCATTTCCACCCAGCACATCACTGTTTACTCTTAAGTAGACCATTCAATAGTCTGTGAATATATTTTTCTTTTTGAGCTTTATTGATAGTTTTCCCAAATGGCACTGCATGAAGTTCTTTATGGTCTGGATAGTTCAAATCTACCACACTTATGTCACCTTTACATACAATACCCCAACCAGCTACAAGGGCAAGCCTCAAGATCATTGTGCAATTTGATCAGCTCTGCTAGAGGTGAGCAAAGGACACTTGCATCTACAGAATCTGCTGCACCACTTCACATTTGTTCCATGTTTACATAGTTCTTCCTGTAAATATTTCAATAATGCTAAAAAATGTTGAATCTGTGAAGATATTCTCATAAAGCACACAGACAAAACCAAACCAAAACTTGGCAGTCGCTACACAGTCCTGGGAGTGCTGGGGGAACAGTGTGCAGCAGTGACTGCCTCAGGAGAGTTGGGGCTGCAGCAGTAGTCGGGACAGGATCCGTGTCTTGGCGAAAGGGGCTACTGCGCCTGAAAAGGAAGGGCAGCTGCAGAAGCACCCTTCTGAAGGCAATGCAAACTGCCTTTTCAGAGTCAGACAAGTTTACAAAAGACTAAAAATCCCCCCACAAGGACATTCGACAGCAACCTAAGGATGTCAGCTTCTCCCCATTTTTAGGAAGCATGTTCAGACTGCTCCCTTCAGTGGGACAGTGTGCACAGATGGTTCCATCTGAACTTCCCCTCTCCCCCTGCTATACACTTATTTGCAGACTCATCAGCACCTGCTTGTATTTTTTCACTTTTCCTTTGTAATCCATTCAGGCCTTTTATTTAGATTTCCACCTCTTGAAAGCCACAAAATCTGATATCGTTGTTGAAATAAGACATGTTTAACAAAAATGGAATGTGTGCAAATACACTTCTTTCCAAAGTATTTCAGACCCAATGCAATGAAATCAGATGACAGGGCACACATACATTTCCCAACAGTTACATAAACTCAGCTGTTAAAATTACATGCCATTATATAACAGGTGAAAACACAGGCTACAAACCTGACACCTCAGCAAGCAGCACAGGCTGACAGGGCCTTAAATGCCAATATTGAGGAAAAGCTGTGGTATGGCATAAAAAGCCAGTATTTGAGACTCCACTAGAACAAAGCAAGGTTTACTTTTCTAGCGTTTTGTGTTTTAAATGAGCTGTCATACCAGTATGAAATAAAGTGGAATAATGTTCTGACTGCTGCCTCTATCTTAGGGCAGAATATCTTCTCATATACTTACATCAAAATAGTACAGATATAGTTTCACAGGGGTGCAACAGAAGCATCCAGTTACTACAGTGCCAGGAAGATAAGGCTGCCCCAAACTCAGTTTCAGTCAATAATATTCCGAGAAACTAATAAATTGTTCCAGAGCTTCATGCCACTATACTTAGGCACTGATTTTTTGGAGAGACAAGGTGCAGTATTGACGCAGTGCTACCAAGCTGCTGTGTTAAAGCCAGTCAGCAATTCTCAAGAGGACAGATTGCATATAGCAAATACAGCCCAATTAGTTTAAGTGTCCGGAAGTTATTACTGAATTAACTATATTCTAATGATTTCTCATCAGTAGCATTTTCACTAGGTTTGGAGGAATTTGGGGGTTGGAACTAGATGACCTTTAAGGTCCCTTCCAACCCAAACCATTCTATAATTCTATGAATTCAAGTCCTATTTACTCAAGTCCTATTTTTATGCCTTGTGCAGGACTTGAATTACATGACTGAAAAATAATTTATTCAGAAGCAAAGAAATAAATTATATTTATTTTTCACTTCATTAACTCCAAAATCAGTCCTCTGTTCTTAAGCAACATTACTCCAAAGCCAGCCCTCTATTCTTAAGCAACATTACTCCAAAGCAAAGGTGAAACACATCTCCCTGCTTTCTGTGAATTCAAAACCAATTCTGTTCTGTAAGTTAACGAAAGTCCCCTCTTCGATCCCCCTATTCCAAATATCCCTTATGCTAATCAGAACCAAAGACACTGCCATGTTCAAGTCCAAAACGAGTTCCCATGCATGATTTAAAGGAGCAACTAGGAGTGCAATATGTACAGCTCTATTAAAGAAAAATTCAACCACAGCACAAAATGTTCAGTTTAGAATGTTCTAGAAAATAAAGAATTAACATTTATAACCCCAGATTTCTACCTATATACCTATAAATATACCTTAATACATCACCTAAAGAACAATGAATGCGTACTGCTTGCATTTTGAAATACAGTGTTAATGTAACAACTGGCAATTTAGGATCATTATTTATTATTACTAAGTTATAATCAGCATAAAAATATGTAGAACACAAATGTGAGCCTGTGATTAAATATATCGTAGCCATTTGCGAAACTAACTGAATCATAAATCACTAAAGTTATCAGGAAAGGGAAATTTTCAAAGCTATGTAAGCAAGAGCAAAGCATAGCTTAGGGTTAGCACAGGAATCTCTCATAATAGGATACTTTAAGTCAAGTCTTGGACTAGATCCACGTTCCAGCTGGTATGCCGCTGGGAAGAGTTGGGCTGGAAAAGCAAGTCAGATGTAGGCATGCTGGTAGCATAATACAAGATGGTTCATACTACACTTGCCTATAGTACATTCTGCTCAAGGTAGAGTGAAGGGTCATTGTAAGAAGTTTAAGAAAACACTCAGTGTTGAGATCAAGGTGACATTTAAAAAAACTTGGTATGTGCCTGCAAAGGAAGTGGGCTTTTAGTTTTGAAAGTTCATCTGAAAGATGAAAAGAATCCCCATCTTTATAGCATGAAGATAATTTGTAGCTAGAAACCATGCTAATTTTCATTATCAATTCATTGATTTCTATGCATTTAATATGCTTGCCTGCAGCGAGTATAGTTGACAGACAGCTTTACTTGGGAATTGTCCCGAGTTTTAAAAAATCTCAATTGCTCTCTAGAGAGCTTTTTCATTTACATATTAGTCTTTTCAAAGCTTACTGGATACGTGCTAGCCTTTTCCTACAGTAGAAGTGCTATGCCTGCCCCAACGTAGCTACCACATTACGCTGGTTCTCTCCTCACTGTGACACGTCCCAGGGATTAACTGCAAGTGAGGCACAATTCTGCAATCATACGCACGCTCGATTTGACACAACAGAAATCTCAAAGACAACAGATCAATGAGTGTGCAAATGTAGGCATGCATAAAACAACTTATAGGATTAGAGTCTCTTAATGTTACAGTGGCAAAGTATTTTTATTTTGTTGAAGCAAGCTCTTCAAGGATGAGCTGTTTAAATATTTTGCATTGTATTAAGTAAAAAAACAGTCTTAATTTTTACACTTTGATTTTTTTTTTCCCAAGTAAAAATCAGTAGTTTTAACTCCCCAATTTTTTTATTCTGGGCTAGAGAAATTTGGTAAGAGACTAATGGCAAACTGTATAACCTATCAGTAAGTAATTTTTCTTATCATGCCAATATTAAAATTTATGAAAAGCAGTAAAACAAATCTGCATGTTTATAGAAAAAAAATTCTTAACTAAAAGACCAGACTTTATTCAGGCAGTATGCCACTACTATATCCTTTGATATAATTTTTAATTGAAAACATGGATCAGAGAAGTCACTGAGAAAATACATCACTTTCAAGCATGTATCATCAGTAAGTTAATAATACACAGACATTCTGTTTATGGGACATAGTCAGCTCTTTATGCTTTCAAAGTGAGCCACTCCTTTGCTTTTCCATTACCAAACTTAGGCAAGTCAAGAGCTACTGACTCATTAGAGAAAATCATTAACTTTTCCTATGGAACAGCAAAGATTTAGTCACTAGATATTTCTAATCCCAAAGCATATTGCATCTTCAAGGAACACAAAAAAAAGCTTGGTTTGAAAGTAAATGTTTTCAATATTGGTTATATTAGGCAGTTCGACAACAGCCAACACCAGTCTCACCTGGTGTGGCTGCAGTCTGCTCAGTTTTATTCTTCCCTCCATGTGCCTGTCCCAATCACTTGTTTGACCCTGCAGTGAGCTGGTTCAGGAAGTTAAACTGGCAAAAAACTAACTGTACAAAAATAATCCCACAGGGAGAGCAGGGCTACAGCACTACTGGCTTGGATAGGCTAAGGCTGCTAATGAACTATATAAATCATTTATGTATTTCTCCCTTTTTTTCCCCTCCAAAATAGGATGTAAATCCAAATTTGTTACTGTTAGACCAGGAATAAAGCAAATAAGGATCTATGAAATGGCTGCTTCTCCATGAAATCAAAACCTCTTACTTTTACAAACATTCAACAAAATACTTTCAGATTGCAAAGTATTCCAAGAAAAAATTGATTAGAAGAAGCTATTTTCAATCACCAAAAAAACCTGCTTGAATGGCTTACCAGAAACATTAATTGATGTTCCTGCATCGATAATTCCACTGTTAGGCCTTACACAGTATCTGCGTGGTGCTGTGGTCTTAACTTTGAAGCACACATTTCTGTCTGTAGGATTGCCGAGTTTCAGGTTTGTAGTGACAACATCTGTGAAAGGACCTGAGGAGGAGAGCAAAAGCAGACTTGAAATCACACAGAAAGTACTTTTCAAGCAGAGGCTAAGCAGGCTCTAAATCTTATAAAGTAATTGGATGTTCAATTTCCATCTACGGCACATACAGATAATCGTCACGCAAAGCTGAGGATGCAGTGAGGCCTCGGAGCATTCTGATGTGCAGCATGCTCCAACACTCACAGCCCAACAGCTGAAGTTGATCATTAATAGCAAAACAAAAAGGAGGAAATCATTTATACATGGTGCCAACACAACAATATGGCATTCAAATGATGCCAAATTCTCTGCTGTTATCACAGTTACTCCATTCTAACTACTGAATCCCAGTAAACGCAGGCTTACAGAGATGCCATATATACCTATGTTTCAGACAGTAAATAGGGGAGTATAGTACAGTATGTTAACTGGGAAAAGGAATGACAAAAAAACCTGTCTACTACAGATTCATCTGCATATTTAAGCTGTACCTCCACAGAAGCAGGATTCCACCAGGTATTCAGAAATGCTGTACCACAGCCAGCAAAGTAAGCATTCAGTGTGCATCCCTTTCTCCTAAATTGTGGTTGTTGTTCTTTTTTTTTTTTTATTTCTCCTGGCTACTAGAAATTATAATCCAGAAGAAATCTTCACAAAACAGCCTATCTCACCCGAGGCAGGAAATAACCATGTGGAAGTAGGAAAATTCTTGGATGCCGAGAGCACTGGCAAAGATGTCTGTACTAGCAAAGCCAGAAATGAACCACTGTCAAGTTCTGCAACACCAAGTGCAGGCAAATCAATTTCTCACAGGCTCACAATCTAGTTGAAACTGCCAAAATCCCTCAGGTTAGAGGAAAGGCTAGTTACTAATTTTCTACAAGACACTGATAAATCAGACAAGTAGCACACAACTGCAGTGCTTGCTCGGATGGTAAAGTAGTAAAATTAAAGGAAATATAACCACACTTTGATCAACTGTCTTCTGCATAAAAAGTAATTAATTTGATTCCTGAATAAAATATCTTCATCTATCCTCAGGAGTAAAAGCAAATTGGTCAAAAAAGCACTGAACCTTTCATTGCAGAATTAACAGCCCTAAAATTTAGAAAGGGTGAATGATGATGATGATAAAAATACTAGCAGGCAACACTGCACCATCCTCCTCCTGCAGCACAGTTGGCTTAAAATAATTTGTTTGTTTCCTTTTCTATAAATTTATCATGCAAATATTTCTCCTAAGATGACATTTAATACAGCTGTAAAAGTATTACAATCCCGAAACCTTATCCTCAATACAATTTGTTTTAAGTAATTAGAAAAGGAAAAACCCCAAAACAATCACATACAAAAAAACCCCAACCAGACAACAAGGTAGCACCTGCACTCTGAATAAGCCAGCTTTGCATTTATAATGCAACCTGGTAGCAAAAAAACAAAGCAATAAAATTTTCAGATTCCCTAAACCCGTGCTTGGTGAAACACTAAGATTTGAAAGAGAATGAAACACAGCTGTCAAGTTCCCTCTGTGTTCTGCAGACAGAGGCTTTAATGGAAAATAACCAGGCAGAAGCACCCATGAGGTGTTAAAGAAGTTAAACAAGCCAAAGTATCACAAAAAAATCCAGCAAACATTTAAGCGTGTAAAGACAGTAGTAGATCAAGACAGCTCTAACTGGGAGAAATCTAACATTTCAGAAGAAATTACTTGATGCCTAAGCATTAAGGATGTATCTTTACTAAAAAACTACAGCTTGAGCTGTTCCAGCACAGAGGGAGGGTCGGCTGTACAAAGCCCTACATATGCAGCTGCATCCTCAACAGTGCTTTACTAGTCTGCATGCTGGGATAGATTTCCTGTGGGAAATACCATGTTTTTACTTGGCTGATCCACGAATACATGCTGGATTTGCATGCCCCAGCACAGAGCTGCTGTTTGTAATAGTAATACGACAACAATTCTGTGTGTAAAATAATTTCCAAATGGAGTTACTTATTGCTAACATAGATCATACCAAAATATTTGGCAGCAAAACCTTTCAGCAGACCAAATTAATTTCTTCATGTCTGCTTGACGTTTTCTCCTCTTTTCTGTCCAGTAAACTTTAACCAGTTTCTTTAGATACGTTTTCCCCAAATTACAGGTTTTACAGATCAGCCAGCACAACTGTACTAGAAGGATGACGTCTGCTTTCAGCAGCCTTGTGCGCAGGCATACTCTTTATGGCAGTGCTGTTCAAATACTGTAGCAAAGCAAAACAGAGCAGTCAAATGCAGGATTAAAGTGCCATTATAGGTGTTTTGAAGCATGTAAAAAAGAGAAATAGACAACAGAGTATTACTCAGGGATAATGAGGGCATGGCAGTGAAATAAATATTAATGGCTGGCATGCCTTTTAAGAGCATGGCCCATGGACTGTCAACTCAGTCTGAAATGAAACCTTGATAGCCTGCCTAGGTTAGACATTTTGGGGGGAGGCTGGAGTATGTGGGGGAACTGATCCTGGAATAAACACAAGCTGATTCTGTACTGGAGATACACCTTTGCTTTCTAAAGTCTGGACCTGAGCACTGCAGGTGAGGTTAGCTTGGATATTAACTAGCAGTCTAGGAGACACACATCTACCCTGGAGCTTCATTTTTCAATGCAAGACATGGGGAGGGACTTCTGGAATCACATCCCCAGATACAGTACGATAAAATGCTCTACATTTCTTTCCAATGCCTTTGTCCTCATTGTAAGTAGGTGGAATATTCATAAAAATATACTCAACACTTGGATAATGCCTGTACCCCCAAGGTGGGCTGTAAGCACAATTACAATCATATTGGTGCATCTGGATGGTACTTGAGATTAAAAAAAAAAAATCAACAGGTTGACTCTGCAGTGAGGACTGACTTACTGTGCACCTAAACAGAAGCCGCACTCTTAAAAACCACAGTATTTCATAACATTCAAAACAAAATAATGTGTTTTTGATTGCTCTTAATATTTCTAGGTAAGTGAAACTTACATTAGGGCAGCATGCTTTCCAAGTAACAATTCACACACACACACACAAAAAAAAAAAAGGAACTATTTTTCTCCTGTGTTTTCAAAGATCATGAGAAAAATGCCACTGGTGTCATTCCAAGGACAAAGTTATGGGAAACTCAGGGTCTGTACATGCATTATCTGACATGGGGTTGTCATGGGAGCAAGCTGTCTAGAAGGAAGAATGTAGTAAATTGAATTTGGCAGTTAAAGTTTGGAATATTCCACAAGGGCTCGATGACTTTTTCCTGCCAGTTAGAATAAAGTCAACTTGTGTTAACGCAAACTGGGCATCTAGTGATATGCAAACTAGCACTACTACTTAAAGAAAACATAAAGAAAACCTCATACTCATGCAACAACAAACAGTATCACGTTTTTTCCAGAGGGTCACTTTTCAGCAGGGTTAGTTTCAAACTACAGCTGTTGCTTTCCACGCAGGAGCTATGCATACAACCCTTCACATTTGAAGATCACAGCATTATCTCTGAATTTGCCATGCTCCATTTCCTATTCAAACACCAGTACTGTATCAATCTTTCCTAAGAGTGCCATTCTGCAGTGTACTGTATTATAATATCCCAGATCATTTTAGTAATAATACAAAAGCTGGAGAATTAGGTCAAAAGAACATGATGTCAACTCTACTTAAGTTTTAAGTAACTCTCATGCAATAAAAATTGCCCATAATTGAAAAAATCTTTTTGATCAGCACAGTACTTGCTACAAGTTTCTTGCCACTCACTACTCACAGTAACCATGTTACACAGCTATATCATTAGTTCCCAATCTTAATACAATTGTTCTCACCTTAACCAAAATCCCATGCTTTAGCATGGCAAATAAACAATCCTCAGACAGATGTGATTTCAGTGCAGCAAGACCACTGCTGCAGCACTGTCTGGCGTGTGAAAGAGGGCAGCACAAGTATCAACACAGGTAAAGCTTTGATGGCACAGGCTGGGGCAGGAACATTCAAACCGAAGAGGCAGTTCTCTGTAGATTCTTATGTGCAAATACTACTACTACATCTTTATCATTAACTACACACATTAGGTGGGCCACAGTCCCGGGGTTGCCTTATTCCTGCATCAGTCCATCTCACTGCTGAAAGGGGAGGTGGTCTGACCTCTCATCTCCAAGTGCTTAGCTGCACACCGTTCATCTGCTTGTGCTGAGAGCTGAGCCAGGGAGCTGCTTGGGCTTAAAATTAATCCACTTACAAGACAGGGAGGGAGGGAGGGAGGGAGGGGACAGTGGGGAAGAGAAAAAGGAGAATCAGTTTTCAGCCAGATCAAGCAGCACTCAAAGACACTGGCATGAGGGAAACTACATCTTCCTGCACAGCTTTCTGCCAAATTAAGGTAAAAGGTCTCATATTTAGTAGGTTAAAGCTAGCACATTGAGGCTTACACACTGCAGGCACACCTGTAGTGTTGTCATAGTTGTTCAAATTAAGGCAGATGCTTGAATTTTTTGTGCTTAAATCTAATGCAAATTCTCATCTGTTTAAAGCTGGGCATCCCCTAAAAAAATGTAGTGAACTGGTGCTTATCGAGAAAAAGCACTCCAGGACCACCTGATACAATTGTAGTCATACTAAACTGGCAACTGTTGATAAACAAGACTATAAATAAATTCTCATCAAGCTGCCCATGTTATTCCCAGAATGTTTTAGATGAACTCTCATCATCTTTCCCTAAACAACTTTTGCCACTCCAACTCAGCACCACAGACACGTATCCAAAAGCCAGGTAATTGGAAACCAGCAGAAATACAGATAGAGCTTCTAGTGAGACAACACCTCCTGTACTGCCTTTGTGGAAAGCAGTGGAATGTGACAACAGGAGGGGAAGGAGGGTTAATGCCATCAATGTGTCAGATGAAAGCCATTAATCACCTGACATATTAATCAGCCATAGAAAAGTAACAAAGGAACTTTAATAAGGAAGATGGTGGAAAGCAGCAGATGAGAAACTTAAATTGTTTTGTGGCTATTCTCAAGAGTCCAAATCCTAAACATTGATGTGCCCTGACTAGTAAATGTCCACCCAGAGGAGTAATTCATCCAGCAAGAGAGCCCCATTGACCCTGCCTGTGTGAGATGGAGAGGGTGGGGATTGAACATGATACTTCAGGCTCCCTTCCCCATCACACACACCACGCTGGCTCCTGCTCCATCCACAGTGTGAAGAGCCTCCCCACCAGCTCGGTCAGCCCCTCAAAATGGGGATGGACCTCACCCTGCTCTAGCACGTACAAACCTACTGCAGCGTCCTGATGAGAGTGCATTAGCACCACCAACAAAACAACGACCACTCAAGAACATAGCCATCTCTCCATCTGAATATTTCATCCTTTCCATGTATAACTTTTCTTATCATCATATTCAAGTTTTTTCTCAGTTCCTTTACTCTACCTCTGACAGTACCCAAATTATTTCACTTTATTTCTACAATTTCTTCCATTTTATTTTTGGGGTGTCTATCAGCAACAGAGAGGTAGCCAAAATAAAAACACTATTGTGAGCAATAGGGATCACTAACAGGTGTGGAACTTGACTTACTGTACACTTCTTTTTAAAGTTTATATAGAAGTTGATGACCTTTGAAGATAAACACTAAAATGAAAAAAGCCAAAATGTCAAGCAAGACATCTTGAGATATCAGCCAGGTGCCTGTGAATCAAGAACACCCAAGATCCAATCAAACTCTCCCACCATCTTACTTGTCTTTAGACAAATCACTTAAGGGCTTGATCTTCTGCTATTAAGAGCCTTAAGAGTTGACAACGACTCCAAAACAGAAGCAGGTTTGGACCCTTATAGTCTTCCTCTCTGTGAAGTCAGGAGAATACTTACCTAATTACAGAGAATCTTGTGAAGATTAGTGTTTTAAAAAGTACTGTATGCCAAGTTTTAATCATCATCATCATCTAGCTCTGGAGACACTCATAATTAAGTGAGCACCCGCAACTTTTGAAATCAAAGAAGTCGAAGAATGAGAAACAAGAGGTGCCTGTGTTGCATAAACATCTGATTTCACAAGTAACTTGCTGAGAGAATCCAACTCCAAATTTGGTAATTATTTTCAAGAAAAATCTAGGCTGCTCTTAATCCTTGTATAAACCACTCACAAACCTTTCAATCTCAGCTCAGATTTCAAATGGAAGCAGTCAGAAAGCCCCACGCCTGTGGAATCAATTTCTTTACTCTGACCATGACTACCCTCACCTGAAAGAGCCCTTGAAGCGAAGTGACAAGAGTGAAGTGGTCATTTCCACTTCTGCTGTGTTAAGCAATAGAAGCCTTGATGAAAAAACTATTACAAAAATAGAAGTGCCACCCAAATCACTCCCCATGCAATAGCTGACGCAGTGGAGTAATTTTTTTTTTAAATATGTAATCAATAAAATTATCTAAGAGGAAAAAAAGAAGATGATGTAGAACACCAACAAAATTACATGATCCAAATGACAAAGTTGGAGCAAGGTTGCCAGTAAATTATTCCATTTGGATGGATTAAGCAGTATCCCTCTCTGGCCTATTTTGGCACAACTATTTTTGCCAGAGCATGCCTCATGCTTAATGGGAAAAAAGAAAAAAAAAAAAAAGAGAGAAAAAACAAGTAAGAAACACAAGACTATTTTCAGGCTATCTATTAGTATGTAATTTTTGTCACTTTTTATTCCTCAGAGGATCATTAACAGTTTGACTTCACAGTTGTAAGGACTGAGCAGCAACAAGTAAGCTTGCCAAGAGAAATGGAAGAATATGCCCTTCAAGTAATTTTGGTACCAGTGTCATTTGTTTTTTCCAACTGATCTCTTCAGGGTTTTATTACACCCAAACATTACTTACAGCAATCTTCAGCAACAAGACCACGCAACACAAAATATTTTCTCTACATCCTAAACTTAAAGCAGTTTTCCACACACAATTGCATAAACAAGAGACTGATAGCAGAGTTGGCTGCTTTTAGAGGTATATCTCTGTTTCAGCTGTGCTTTCATATCCTTTTAGAACCAAATGCCAAACGTATTGTATTACTTTGTTCATTCCACTCACAAATATCACATGTACTAACTCTCTCCAGGTATGAAAATGGCTCAGAAAATAGTGGCATACTCCCTTTTGATAGTGCAATAGTAGCTGTATCTCTTTCAATAAGCATGACATAGTAAGACCTACTTATAATAAGACACCTACTTATTCTACACAGCTAGAAGCCTCATTCATGGGGGTTGCTGGGTGGATATTGAAAGGATACTGAAACAAAGCACAGGCCCCCAGGGAGAAGTGGGGATGCAGCAGCAGAGAGCAGAGCGCAGCATAATGATGGCCTGATGTGCAAGCTTCCCTGGCAAAAAGCAATAAAGACAGAACGTAAAGTATCTCCCTGGAAGAAGCGTTGCGATTTTCATCACCATCCCAAACTATACTTATTCTTGTATTTCTTGTGAAGTAATTTTTCCTGGTCTAATTTCATCACTTATTTCCATTTCAGATGTACATTAAAATGGTAGGGAATTAGCAACTTCACTACTCTAAATTTATGCTCATATATATTCTTCAAATATGATGTGTAACTTAAATAGCAACTGAGCAAATATTTTTAAGTGCAAAATGCATAAATTGCACATACCAGAAGAAACATGCAAAATTAGAGATTTTGGGATGCACAGTGAGTAGCTGCTTTTCTAGTAAGTTTAAAAAAAAAAAAAAAAAAAAAAAAAAAAAAGGCAGTAAGACCCTAACTATAGCTACCAATAAGGAAGGAATCCTGAATTTAGCAAGATACATTTCTGGGCAACCACCTGAAAAACTAGCCTATTCACTGTGCTTTCAGAATCAAAGGAAAAAAAATTATCAAACCAAAACCAAGTCAGAAATTTAGTCAGAAGCAGTGAGAAAACTTAAGGAGGAAAAAAAATGCCTGACATCTTATACTGTCTGGCACAGAACAAGATACAAATGTGAAGTTGCATTCTCCCAACCTAAACTTCTGTAAGCATTATCTGTGTCACTGTATGCCAGTAATTGTAGTGCAAAAACAGCTATACACACACACAAAAAACCCCTTTCTGCTGTTATGCTTCGCTTCTAGCCTGGTGAAAATGTAGGAAGGCCAGAGAGGAGACACTGCAAACCAGAGGAAATTATGCATGCACAAATTTTGAAAAGATGCAGAATACGTTGTTAATTCACATATCACAAGAAACAGCAGTTGCAAATATAAACAGGCAACAGTGGCAGTCCAAACATGGAACCGCATACAGGAGGGCTGGACTCCTGCTTGCAAGAAACATTAGAAGCACCAGTAAGGACGAAGTAACTGGTTAGATGAAAAGGAGCAGTCATGGGAAAAACAAAGTAGTGCACCTTTTTTTCTCCCTTAAAGAATTACAGTCATTTGACATGCCTTCTACAAGCACAACTGACTTAAATTAGGTCTTTCAAATTGCTTGCAAAAACATAAGATTTGGCTCCGCAGTGAGCCCCACACCTACATGATTTGATCATTTGCAACGTAAGCAACTGGATCACCAGGCAAAGTTCCCCCTTCTCTATTTTTTCCATCCCTTGTGGAACCAACCAAGAAAACAGGATTAAATTTAGAATGATAAAATCTTTAATCCATAGCACCATGGTATGAGGGACTTCATTTACAGCTCAGAGAGCCAGACACTAAAGTAGTTTAGTAAAGAGATTATTTTCATAAAGTATTTATAATAATGTGGGATAAAGTACTGTAAGCAGCAGCAGTACCCAATCTGTACAAATGTTTTTGAGGCCAGAAGAATTAAGAGTTGAAGTAAGCAATTTTCAGAACACCTATAATACAGAAAAGGACAGACTCAGCCAACTCTCAGTCTGGTCTTGCTAGTGTAAACACTCAATCACTTCTATCCATGTGCATTTTAATCCTGCACTGAATTAAACATGGCGATGGTGATTCGCTTTGCATACATTTTCAATGACAGCAAGATTGTGACAGCTGTTCCAGACTGATGGCACAAATCTCTCTTTATGAAAGGTTGCCTAGCAGGCCAAGTCTCAAATTCAACAACATCCCAGACATCTCAAAAAATATCCTATATCCCTCTACAGACACCTCAGTCTACAAAGCAGGTATGAAAGGATTTATATATTGAGTAAGTATTGGGTCAAACGCTAGAGAAAGACACCTGGCATGAGTCTGGCCCCTAGTTTAGATAAACTGGTATTTAAATATTAATATATGTATGCAAAATAGGCTTCCTTTCTGCCTCTGGTCATCACACAGAAAGACAACACAGGAGGCTTCAATGTTACTTGTGGTAGGAACTGTGTCAGAGCCTCCCATTCAGAGCGGAGAGGTCTAACTGGGAAAGAGTTCCAGACCTAACCAGACTCTCACTTAAAACAGTGAGAATTTACTTGGAGTAAAAAAAAACAAAAAAAAAAACCAGCTTGCAGCAGCACAATAATAAAGATCACATTCCCTACAAGTACAAAGATGAAATTTAAGTCTGAAACAACAGCTGTTATCACAAACGAAACTGTTGCAAACATCATCAATAAAGCTTTCAAAGCCAACCAGCTACGATGACAAAAAAGCAAAAAGGCTGTTATTGTACCAACTATGAAATGCATTCAGTCGTTATTAGTTGTCCCCAGCAGGGAGCAAACATAAGACCAATATGGTAACAAGATAGTAGAAAATGAGTGTGACTGCAAGATGTGGGCAGAATTAGCAAGGGTCATTTGACTCCTGCATTGTCTCCAGCTAGGCAGAAAGCAGTGTTTAGAGGCAATCTAAAAGCAAGAAACAAGACAAACCCTTGGGCACCCAGTTTTCCAGAAAAAATGCGTAACAACATATGCAGAAGTCGCTCATTTGAGTCAATCAATACCTTCCAGAGCTGGGTGCATACAACAAATTAAGCTTCTTTTAAAATTGGGTATTTGTTCATAGATGTAAGCTGACCTGAGCTTAAAAAGTTGGATCATTCACCATGGTGATGATGCCTTTTTTCCAGTTGAGTTTCAAAACAGACCTGACAATCTATTTAAAGGTTTGTACTCTAATTTTATAATCCTAATTCTGAATTATGAGTGCAATTAAACAAAATTCAGCTTTGTATTCAAAGGTAGCTAACCTATTCTAAAAGAAATAAAGCACTGGATGACCACTTGTAAGTTTTTAATTTATAAAACCTGTGAAGACAAAAAAAGGCAGTAATTTCATTTCCAATGAGAAGAAACTATCAGAAGCTCCTCTGCAAATTTCTACTCCAGATTCCTCTTTCACAGGTGATAAGACATTGCACATGGCATGCAGGGTAGCAGCTGGTAAATACAATTTACTGCTAAGCATCTGTGTGAACCTGCACCCACTATGATACATTACCTGTGTCTTTATTTTGACATGATAGCCATAGTCCTAGGATTTAAGACAGCCAACCCTAACCCTACACTTACGTAACAAAATTATATTGAAAATACTTATCAGATGTATTTTCTGAAGTGATGACTAGGACACATCCCATCAACCAAATCAGACTGGCAGTCTGCCACACTGGTGTGCTTTAAATAACAAACTTGACAAACTTTTTCACGTGTCATTGCAATGGTTCCACAGCTCAAAGTGAGCAGAAAATTGGTGCACAAACATGAGATTCCCAAGGAATAGGAAATTATGAATGTGTCCCATCCCTTACAATACAGGCAACCAGGCAACCAGTTGATCATATGAAAAACACAAAATCCCCACAAAACTAAGTAATCACCAAATGACGGTTGCTTGTGCTGATTTTATCACTGCATTAGGACCTTCCTTGAAATAGTAATAGTTTGATCCCATTAATGCTCGTTACTTCAACTGCAATTCTTAAAATCTATGCAGTACAGTATTATTCAAAAGCCCTTAACCCACAAATCACATTGGCCAAAGCCTTCAAGCAGATTGTGAGATCTCTGGAAATAGTCTTGGGAGGCCTGCTACATTAATTAAATTTAATAGAAAATGTAGCTAAACCTCCTTGACTGCTTCACACGTCAAATAATTGTTACTTGGCTCTCTAACTATCCTATTCAAAGTTTCAAATTTCTGGTAGCCCCCACACATACACCTCCTTCCCCCTTCCCAGTGGAGCTGTTCGGTGTCACGTCTCTAGTGCACAGGACACCAGCCCATTAATGAAGCTCAAATTGTTCAAATTATTCCACCTTTCAAAAAATGACATGTGTCATGAGACACTCATAACGCATCGCTATCTTGCTTTTATCTCCAGTCCTTTTCCTTCAAACACTACTTTTTTAAAGTGAAGTCTATGCAAAATGATGAAGTAATTATAAAACTAATGGTGCACGTGAAATCAGAATAATTCAGTGAGATGCAGCAAGCCTGTACAACTGTAACAAACACTTAATAGAATAAGCTATTGATTTTTAGCTGTTTCAAGAATAGCAAGCATAAGGTGAACTGCAAATATTTAAGTGTCACCTGAAAATGACTAATTTTGTTTGATAGTTGGGCTATATACTTAGATTTGTTTAGATTTAAGAAGCTCACCTGTTATTTAAAAACTATGTCCTATTTTTAAGTATATAGCTTGATGATCAAATTCAAGTATGTAGAGAGATGTGAAGGTCTACTTGTACTTAATGCGGCAACAGTGATTTTACTAGGACTCAAGCTAGACAAAGGGAAGCATGGTCTGATACATTTTCCAGCAGAAAAGTAGATAGCCATTGACACAGCAGCCTTCAAAAGAAATCCTAGTACTGACTGCCATTATGCTATGAATACCAGGAGGGTTCTAATAATAGTCTAAAGAAAATAGCATGTGAATTTTCATCTTAGAAGATGTGTATTAATTATACTAAACAGACAACTTCACACAACACTGTCAGTATTTTACATTCTGAAACACAGTCTGTTCCAGTGGCTGTGACTAGAAATCCCTATTTATCCAATACAGAACAGAACGAGCACAGAATCCAATCCCTCTGAATACCTTCAGTGTAGGAGTGCCTCAATCATTACAGACAGATCATGACAGGGACGGAGATGTAATTATACAGTTCAGCTGCAGTGTCCAACTCAGTCCTTAACCTCTCTTCTGAGGCTTGACAACTGCAGGTTCAGTAAAGACTCATCTTCCGTCTCAAACGTTACTGAACTGCTGGGCTGAAGAGCCTTTGCCTGGTATCTGGTAAGAACTGGATATTCGTGTCAGATACGAGAGGTTTTGCACACCTACACTGTAACACACAGTTCTGACTATAGTTTACACAGACTTACCTGAAGGAGGTCAAATTATCTTATTTAGGAGTGGCAGCCAGCTAGCCATAGTAATGCAGATTACACTAGCTGCATGGGACTGTGGCTAAATACTAAATACTTCACTCACCGCGCTGCAGATACACTGCTGGACTGAGCACATCTATAAAGGCCAGGGCCACACCTTTGGACTGCAGCTCTGAGGCACCCAGGGGATTCACCTGAGGCAGTGACAGGTAACAGCTTGGAAACAACACTGCTAGGCCTCAGGCCAGGGCTGAATCAGTACTATTAGGACTGGAGAGTATTGACTATTCTGGTTTATTGTTGTGGCCGTTGCAGAAAGCAAAGTTACACAGTGTCATACTGCTTATGTGCAGGTGCAAAATCACACACTGGGAACAGGAAACAGCATTTCCAATTGGCAGCAATTTAACACAGTTTTGCAAGGAATTAATCCTGCGTTTGGCAGTACTGCTATTTGCCACTTGGGGAGCACTGCAACAGAGTGCTGAGTCATAAGTCCAGCCTAACCTGTAGCAAACCTCTAAAAACATTGCTGATATGTACCTCAGCGTAAGCCACCTTCGTTTCTGTGCATGTCCTCTCCTAAACACCGCTCCCCTGACACTCTGCATCTGCAAAGAATTCGGCAGCATTTCAAACATCTAAAGACCCAGGCAAGTTCTGAAATAAGTTAGAGTATAACAAAATTTTACTTGCTGACATTAACCAAATGATCTCTATTCCAGATAGGCACGTTATGCTAAAATGACAGATTGGCTTCCCAGGTAGCCATCCTGTGAAATGTATGAGGCAGTGCCCTAGAGCACAACTGGGGCACTGTGATTAACAGCTGTATGAAAAAGCACCCAGCAAAAGGGGTCAGAATTACACATGCCTGTCTAAATTTAAATCTAGCAATTCCTAAAGTCAGACTTGAATATTGTAATCTAACTAATTCTTAGCAGATTGTTGGATGTCATCCCCTGGTAGAAAAAAAAAAAAAAAAAAAAAAAAAATGGAAATGTTGTCATGTATAACAACAATACTCTTTTTCACCATTCATTACCAATAAAGTCTGAGCAATAAACCTTTAGTCTGATGCTTTGTCACCTAGACTGCAAGTCCACAACAACCAAGAAGTGGAGAAAGTCACTGGCAAGACAGTAAAGCTCTTATTTCACATGGCATCAAAGACCAGGAGGGCGAGGAAATGGGCACCTCCAGCCACATAATGCTGTCCTGCCTCCCACTATTCACAGCTGCATTTCAGCACAGCACATGCTGATGCTATTTTGGAGCATGTGTGTTATGGTGTAGGAGATGTGAGGCGGGGAGGAAAGACAAGCCCTGCTCACATTCACATGCTGTGAAAAATATTCCTGCATGAAAAACTCCTTTGGTATTTTTGCAAACAAGTAACAAACACAGTATTTTGAAACAGAGCGCCAAACAAATTTAGAAAATTCACTGTAAACCAAGGGGGTTCAAAAGATTCTTAAAAAATTACTTCAACCCTTTACAACTGAAAGTGATGGCTAAGAGAGAGATGGTTGCAACCTCATAATGACTGGGCCATATTACAGAACAAATCCTCACTTCGGTATCGTGTTCCCCACATCATTTTGTGAACATCATACCTCCCTCTAGATTTTATATTTAAGAACTGTAACAGAGCACTTTAAAAGCATGAGAGCTAACTATTTTCTGCTTTTTCTACCTGTCTGCATTTTGACCAAGACCTTTACCCATTTCCAGCATTTGTGCAAGTCGGTTTACAGTCCTGCCTCACTGACATTGCTGCCCTACATTAACATCAGATCTTCCAGTGCACACCAGCGAGGAAGCACAACTGTACCGGTTAGCAGTGCTCCTGACCTCTGTCAGTTTGTATCTACTCGCACAGTACAAAGCCAACACTCTGGAAATAAATGCTACTATTTACAAAGGTGAGAAAATTATTACTGCTATATTACCAGGCAATATGCCATCACAAAACCAGTATGACAAGAATGCTTAGAGCAGAATTTACTTCATGAATACTTCAAATTGGCCTTTCCTGAATGAAGGACAGCGGTCAGCACTGCTTGTTAGAAAGGACTGTAAGAATTTATTGCCAAAGTACGTGAATGCTACCCATAGCATTAAGTCTTGCTTGAACATTAATATTTAAGCATACTTTTAAACTAAGCCATTTAATAGCTGCAGTGAGTCAAGTAACATTTTACATTATAAGGCATATACGTTGCTGGCTAAAGATCTAGCAACCAAAATCTATATGGTTAGTTGACTTAACTTCAACAGCTTCTGTTTAGCACCAGAACCTAAACTGAAAGACAGGCAGCCTGACAAGCTATCTTTATTTCAACAAAAAACAGAGTTTGGCTGGGTTTATACGTACCTGTGATGAAAGGGGAAAAAAAAAAAAAAGCCACCAAACCCTGAATCACAATTATGTCTCATTAGTAAGTCAGTACCAATTAAGGCCCCACTTTTTGCCCACCTGAGTTTGGCTTTGCTTGCCTGTTGAAAGCAGTATTATTCAGAACAAGAGCTGATTTTCATCTAATCATACTTAACATGAAGAATGTTAAGACAACAATAGTTTCCTTCTTAAGCATGTTTGATACTGCTGCCATAACAACATGCAAATACTTCAGCTTACAACAAAGATATATTCATTCGACCCAGTGCTTATTACCATGCGTTTTGATAAGCCCGCTTTATATTACTTCTAATATATTTACTAAGAAAAGCAGGTAGAAACTTCCCCTGCATTTGAAAATGTACATGAAAGGGGTTTAAAGGAGTATTATTTTTACCAGAAGCCAGTAAATAAATCACTATTTATAAAAAAAAAAAAAAAAAAAAAAAAGAAGTGTTTGCCAGATATTCAAATGGAGCTATAAAGCACCTCTGACTCCGGTAGCATAAATAAACTCGCTGAATGCTTATTTGTAATCCCAGAATATTGTATTACAGTAGTGCTGTCAGGCTACAAGGCAGGAATTTCAAGGCTAGTGAAAATTCAAACCCATTCAAGACTTATTTAAAGAAAGGATGGATTTTCGCACAGGCAAAACTATTCACGATTAATTTATCTAAACGGCTTCTTGAATTATAGTAGCCATATGAAGAAGCCACGAAACGCTGGCCAGGGGCCCTGTGCTTTCTGTCAAAGCCCGGCTGAGCCGCCCGCACCCGCTCCGGGTGCCCCACGCCCCGGCTGCGTGACAGCGCGGGCATGTCTCGCCTCCCCCCGCCTCAGGGCCGGGGGGCTCGGAGCCGCCGAGTGCCTCCAGCCCAAAAAACACCCCCTTGCCCTTCCCCTCGGCGGGGGCCGGGAGCTGCTCCCGCCGCCTCGGGTATTTCGCCCTCCCCGGGGTGGGGGGTGTTCGGGCGCTGCCCGCCGCC
>NW_020799125.1:4259761-4285803 GCF_003259725.1 Athene cunicularia
GGGCAGGGCGGGGGCTCGCCGCCTCTTTGGGCCGCTCCTTTGGCTCGGGCCGCCCCCTACACTGGTAACCTTATGGGGGAGAAGGAGGTGTAACGAGCATTCATCAACTTTCATCATCGCTGAAAATCATCATTTATGATAAGTGCCCGATTACCCAGTAGCAGCCTGTTATTTCAGGCCGTGACTCCGTAAACCCCGGTCTGGATCGCCCCAGGGCAGCCCCCGACCCGGGACCTTCCGCCTGCAACCGGGGAAGGGAAACGCCTCCAGGCCGAGGAGGGGCGGCTTCGCACCGGGAGAGCCTGGGGCGAGCGCGGCGGGACTGCGGGGCTGAGAACGGGGCGATCCGGCCCCAGGAAATCCTGCTCACCGCCATCAACCTACCGGAGAGACTTAACTTCTGGGAAATAGAGACTTGCAGGTCAGCTCCGTGACTTTAAGGCATTCCCCCCCCCTCCTTCTTAACTAAACTATAACCAAAGTTAGTTGGGTTTTTTTGTTTGTTTGGGAGCATTTTTTAATTGTTATGTTTAGTTTCTTGCTTTTTTTTTTTCCCTCCAATGAGCATGACTTTAAATATTTTTAAAATGTACAGGTTGGTCTAATATAAAGTACTCCGTTAGTGATAGCCTTAGGCCAGTGGAGTTACAATAGCAGTACACACCCCACCGCCACCCGGTTGTTTTAAGCATTCTAAAAAGTTCCCAATAATTTATAAAGCATTGCTGTAACCTGTCAAAGCCACCAGGGAGTAACAATAAAGCAGGAGTTGAGGACACCCATGTTACCAGCAGAAAGATGCTGGCAATTTATATATACCAAAACTTATATTCACAGTTTATATACACCAAAAAGTATTCGTTAGGCAACTGGACTTTAGGCATACAGGACTTTGGGAAGAGATGTGCTTTGCAGAGATTAAAAGCAAGTGTATCAAAATCAATTAGCTTCCAAAGAACAGCAGCTCAAAGCATGCAGTTATGTTGTGTAAGTCCTAATCAGGGCCAATTAGCAAAGAGGTAAGAGGTGAATAAAAATACGGTAATAGTAAAACATCTTGAAAATTAATTTTATCACACCAGTACAAGCTGTGATGCCATGTACCACACCAGCTCTTTATCATGAACATTGTTTTACTTCATAATTGCCCAGAACTTATAAGGTATATAAAGAGATCTGTAATTCCTAACAAAGAGGGTTGTTCTCATTTCTGGCAATAAAAGCCATGGTAAATGACTGATGTGTATGTTAAAATTAACACCACTGAACAGGATGATGACATTCAATGCTCTAAGCACATCTGCAGTATTTATACACCTCAACACTAGCTGCTCTTGTCCATGATAATCCGTTTTTCAGCTCATCTGCTTAACCACCCTGTTTCATCTTTTTTGTTCCGAGATGTCTTTCATTCTGTGCCAAAACAAACCAAACCCATGTATGTGTTCAGTTTAACTCTTGGTTTTGCATAATGCAAGTGAAACCTAACTCCTTCTAGCCAATATATCAGGACTAATTTTTAGAAGCTTCAACAGTGTAAGGCAACACGCTCAAATAACATACTGCTGTTCTTCCTTAATGTCATAAAGGGGTGAATTTTCTTTCCCAGTCCCTGCTATTCTACTTTGCTTAGTTAATTAGATTTGGATCCTAGGATGTTCTCGGATCATTACTTTTGCTAGTTGTGGGGGCTTAATTTATAGCATAAACTATGGATTATGTTATAACATTTTACTAGATCTCAAATCAGAAGAGAATTGAGTTCACTTACGCTTTGGAGCAGAGCTTTCTTTGGCTGATACTCTGGAAAGGTTATCTTCTTTCACTTAATCTCCTATGTTTTATTTTTATAAACTGATTCTCTCACTGAGCTAGGCATTCTCAGTCCAATAATTAGTAGAAAAGACAAGCTTTATACATATCTGCAAGTTAATTGGAAACTAATGGTGAGGAATTAAGACAGAGGAAACTTTATACAACATACAGTCATACATAATAAAAACCCCTAAAGTAAACAACTCTTCAGTGTTGCTGCCCAGACGTTTCCAAGTTCTACTTTTCCCGAAAAGTACAGAGAGCACCCTTAAGCATTTCATGATCCACATCTTAAAGGGTTTGCCAAGTTGTATCATTTTACCACAACTGGCAGCTCTGAACCTACCTGCTTGTATTTGAAGAGCTCACTCACATTTTCGTCCAGGCTGGTTGTAAAGTACATCATTGAGTTGAAAATTTATGGAGCCTAATGAATGTAGGTTGCCACTTTTTTGTTATATGCAAGTAATGTGCATACGTTTAATATTGTGCAGATCAGATGCAGGGAAATGGACATGCATAAAGGCCACCTGCAGTTCTACATCCTTATCAATTACACAAAACAACCCTCACTTTAACAACAATTCAGCCACAACAAGACTAGAAGGCAACTTGTGGCCAAGGTGGGGTTTTGAGTAACAGAAAATCAGGAGGAACACTACAGGGAAAATCTGAAAAGCACCTGAGAGCTTTGTACTGGAGCGATTTTAAAGAACAGTTTCATCTGTTACAAAGCTCTTACCTTCAAAGCTATGAAACACTTGATCCAAGTAGAATATTATCTTGTATTATGTGTGCACAAATATGTGGTTGACATTTAGTTATCTAGATTCCCTATGCAAAAACATGGAAATGCATTTTTCTCCCCATTCTAGCACATTCCTTGTGTTTACCATTCTTATGCTCACTCTGATGCTTATTCATACCCCCTTACACAAATGTATTTGACACTCCTCAAAAGCAGTTTACACACATCTAAGAAGATAACTTAAAAACAGCAGGCACTGAACAATAAATTTAAGCTATTCCAGGTCTCCTAAGAAGATGAAAGTATGTGTTTCCTCCATATGAACTGCAGCCAGTTGCTTCGTAGAAACTTGTATTCAACATTTTCAGGTGAAATAGCATCAGAAACAGGAGGTTTTTGCTTATTTACACTTCCGAAGGCTGCTATTAACTGAACATGTTAGACTTGCATCACACATTGAAACAAGAAAACTACATCTTTTAAGCATCACGTAAGACAAGTGACATGACTGTAGCCAACACTGTATTTTTGTGCTTTACATAACCACCAAAGCAGTGGTTTAAAAAAAAAAAAAAAAAAAAAGCAGGCTACCACCAGTTGTTAATTCTTAACAATTAAGAACAGATCTCTCCCAGCATGACAGGCCCCCACAATCCTATGCAGATATTAAAAGCACTTTACAGTTTTGATTGACAGAAACCTGGCCTAAGCAGTCAAGAATTTTACATTTCATGCAGTCTAAGCTAAAAGCAATGTATTAAATAACTTGACCCTGGTAGAATTTGTTCAGGCCTCGCACTCGTTGACAAGACTGTGTGTGGCCTGCAGTTTCTCAGACATTAATGCTGTAAAGAAAGGAAGCATTACACAAAAGCTGCATTCTCTCTGCTGTTTTTCCCCATCCCTTTTTTCTATGTTAGTCTTCTGCCTTTGTCTGTGTATACATAAACCAGGGAAAAGTTTCAATTTCTGAATGACCAGTAATCAGTACTTTTGGAAAACAGCTATTCAAATCATCACTTAGACTCACTTTGGCCATGGTATTGCTTACATTCTTCTATAATTCTACTGCTACAGAGACTATTTTTTATTATGTTAAGAATTTTGGAATAATTTATAAACAAAGCCAGCACATTTATAAACAAAGCTTTTTATTAATAAAATGTTTACACCTTTTTTTTTGCACAATACATCAGACTGGTAGTGATTTAGCATGTTATTACACTATAAAAGTTTATTATGAATGCTTAGGCTGAAAAGGGTGTTTACATTATGCCAAATCAACATTTCTTTATTTGCATTCTATGCACTATATGGGAGTGTAACAATTCAAACAAAAGGAGAGAACAAAAGCTTGGTTTTCTTCATTAGCATCTACAAACCAACAATACAGACAAACCTGTACACGCTCTCAGGACCAGCCCAAGAGAAGACTAAAAAAAAAAAAGTCTCAAAACATTCATAAGCTTGGGAATTCATCACTACAATATTTCATCACTAGCAATCTGACTACATTTCATGCAGTGAAGCAATGGTTGTAAATTTGTGCAGTTTACAGTGCTGCAAATGCTCTGTAACTTTGAGCGGCTTAAGTTTGTTTTAATAAGAGATACTATAATAAGAAGGCACAGACCTTTCAATCTTTGCAACAGGTTAACCCAATCCTATAATGAAAAGGCAGAACATTCTTAGGAGGGACAAGAATTGATGATACAAAGGTTAACCCTTCACGCTTAATTTTACAGGCAAACATTTATTACACTGCAAGAGCTATATGCGTATCAGGTTATTTTTGTGCACTAAATACACAAATGCAAAGTTTCTTGTTTGGAAGAAACCTTCAGAATGATTTTATTTTTTTTTTCTTCATTGTACTGGGAATGTTGGGGTACAAGGGTGAAGATTGCCAGGAAGTCTTAGGTGTCTTACAGCTACAGAAATGCGATCCATTTCTGTGTCTTAAATGAGTTCACTGTGTCACAATTTCAATGTTGGATACACAATATTCATAAACAGGAACTAGAAAAAAAGGAAGTTAAAATACAGAAGAGTTTATTTCATGTTACTAGAGCCTTATAATAATTTGCTCCCCCAGGTGAATGTGCTTTTAACCTTTGTTATGTGGTATAACACACTAGTGGTACATGTCTCAGCTGCTGTTTTCGTAACAGTTTCATAATGCTGTACTAATGAATTACCATTTTGTTTACAAATATTTGCCACTGTGACAGATACTTCTAGAACCTTTAAGGAGAAAAACACATTCACCACCTGTTCTTGGCTAAATTGCATAAGGAAACAAAGAACAAATGATCAAGAAAACATAATGGATTTAATAGGAAATACATACTGTAACATGAGTAAAAGTGAGGCAAGATAGCAGTAGTGAATCTATCTAGGTGTCAGAGTTACAGCATATCCAAGTGCAACAACTGGATGGAGTATCACACACAGATGAAGAGCGCAGCAGAAAGAGGGTCTGTATCCTTCAACATTTGAAAAAGTAGTAACAGGTTTTTCGATAATACATTATGTGAAAACAGTAACAGAGAAATGAAGCAAAGAAAAACTCAACCTTCTTAAAATAAGAATACCTTTACAAAGGTAATTAGCTCCTTAAATAAAATTGTTAGTGTTTAAGTAAGAATTTAAGAACCTCAACTTGCAGGATGATGTCATAGGAAAAGCAAAATAGTTTCTTCTTAGAAGTCTTTATTCTGGAATGAAAAGAGTTTCAGCAAATGCTGTCCCAATTTTTAGGGGGACAAATCATCCTATTGCCTTGATTTTCCAGGTAAAATAGGAAGCACCAAATAACTCTAAGACAACAGAACTTTTCTGAGTATTTCTAAATAGCTGTTTATAGCATGTACACTCTGACAACACTATGTTAAAAATTGGGGGGGCAGCGCAGGGGAGAGATGGGAAGGAGGAAAAAGCTGACCCTAGGATCATTTTGACATGTCAGAGACTAAGCCCATCAGTACTCTTGGGTTGCAAGATAGTCATATATCCCTTGAAAGATTTGTTATCTGTGACATTTTATGGATAAAGTTTGGTAATCCTGCTTGATTTTTCCAAGTCATGCATTCAAACTTCTGAGACCTCCAAAATATCAGAAGGGATTTTTCAGATACAAACGTTGTGGTGTCAGAAGGCCTAATAATTTTAGGGAAATATGTTTTGGCACCTGAATTCTTGTATAAACAACAAAGATGTGGTTTCAAGTGTATTGCTTTTGACAAGCGGGAGCCATGAGACTCTGAAAAAGACAGCTGACATGACTTTTTTGTATTAGAACCTGTATTTCTATCTTAGATTGGTAATTCAAACCAACATCTCATTTCTATAAATCTTCTATCACCTAGCATTACTAGGGGTGTGATCTATTACTAGGAATGTGATCTGACCATAAAATTTTAAGAGTTTTCTGTATTTTGTGCAGATCTTTTAGAAGCTTAATTCCAAGCACACAATTCTCCTGATTCAAGTAATTGACTTGTGGCATACAAACAGTCTCAGTTGCTGTAAAACGACTTCCTGCTAAAAAAGTTAAGAAAGTTTGTCCTTCTCTCTTGTTCATGAACAGAAGAGCCTCTTATTTTAGAGGTTTAAAGTATTGAAGAGAGATACATGTAGCTTTGGAACATTAATAGGCAGTGTAAAAGTTGAAGTCAGTGAATTATTCAGGTTCTCCTCGTGTTTGAGATTATTTTTTCTACTTTTATGTAGCTATTGCTGCTTGTAAGTGAGGTTTGCTACAGGGCGACTAGCTACACAGTTCAGACAGCTTGTCCTGTAAATCATCAATTCCCAAGATAGTCTTTGCAGACTGCTGACATAGCACACCACAAATAGACTACACCATCCTTAATAAACACTAAAGACTGTTTCACAAGAACGTCATTCAAACATCACTGCTAAAGCTTCCTTTTCCAACTAAATATGTTATAATGGAAATTTACACTAATGTTAAGGAATAATCTAAGATTAACACTAACAAAAACCTTGTTGAGGCCAACTTTTAAACCATTCTTGATATTCAGCCTGAATTATTTTTTGGTAATTAAAAATGAAGCTTTAACCATGAATGCAAACAGCTCCCAATGAATCCCACATCTCTTAACCAGGTTTAGACTTCCAAATCAGTAAGTAGGCATTGTCTCCTCTCCACTTACTCTTCCCAAGCTTGTAAATTATCTTCCTTGAGCAGGCTGGTGGCATTAAATTGTTATGTACACCAACACATCAAACAAGTCTACATAAAACACCCCTCTAAACTATTAACTGTCTGATCCTGTAGCACTTAAAGGAAGGGTCTCACTCACATCAGTAAGGATTTGAAGTGCAATTATTTGTTTTGTTTCAACACAGATCCAATAACATAAACAAAGTCTTTACCTTCTTGGCAACAGCAAAAGTTGTTAGAATTGTCTTAGAACTTTTCAAAGCACCTATAAAAATTGTCAGTAGTTTGACCATTAGATGCTTCTGTTATTAAACATAAGCTCCCAGATTTCACCTACTTAGGCATTTAGTATGCCAATTTTCAGCATCTATATAAAAATATACGACAAAACCACCTACAGCATAGATCAAGAGTCTGGCAAGTTAGCTAAGAGACTGTTGTGATTCAGAGGGTCAGATGAAGACACCCTCCAAAATTTAGGGAGCAGAGTTAAGTTGCTCCAAAGCTTAAGAACTAGATATTTATCAAATGATGTATTGATACAAATCTGTTAAATTTTATGGGACAGAACTGGTGTTGTTTAGAAGTTGCAACAGTCATATTTTGTCAGTTAGAAAATACTCTGGATCAATGGTATGACATGCACCTCATTACATTTTTACATACATGACCCTTTACCATTCCAAACTTGTTTTGCAGCAATTAATTCCCTTTGAGAGTATCTGAAAGTCTAGTCTCTATGATAAGCTCCATTCATTAAGCAGAAAGGCATAGTGGAATAAAAACTTCAGTCCTGAGCTTTTTCAACCACTTCTTAACAGAAAAAAAGATATTAAAAATTTAGCTGGAATGGTTGATCATCAGCACTCCAAACACTCAAAGGCTAATGTATCTCCAAATAAAGCAGCTATGTTAGGACAAAATACAATCAATTTTAGCAAGCCTAGTGCAAGATGAAAGCAGATAGCCTAACAAATTATTAATACAGAAGAAACCATTTTCCTCCAACAAAAATGAAACAATGAACACGTGCATCTCATCAAGGGAAGACTGCATTCCGGCTTTCAGCTAGGGCCAACTGATCAATAAAAAGAACTCTACATCAACAGTCCATCATTTTAAATAGGCATGTGTTAAGAAGCAGCCTCTCTTCAGTATCTATAGTTTGGACAAATCTGAAACACTGGCTATTTCCATGTTTTCATTATTTGCAGTAATTCAAGATCAGAACTGCAAAAAGGATATGAAGTATGCTGGCATTCCACTCAGACTGGTAACAAAACAAAAGGAGTCCAAGGCATTAAGACATTTGAGAAGGGCCAGATTATTGCTGCTTCTTTAAGTGTTTTGGAGTGGGTTTAACTTGGTTTTTTAAGTCTAATTTTGGCGTACAGCAAATAAGTGAGGATAGGTCACAAAGCAGATCATGAAGATTTGCTAAGATATATGGACCTCTCCCGACTGGAAAGAACTACAATAATGTCAATACTAGTCTAGCTCTCAATCTTTCCTGGAGTCCAACATTTTCTTCTCAAGTCAGTAATAAACCTTGGATAAATACTATTAAACCATTTTTGTTAGCTCACTGAAAAACAGATTTAAATTCCATTTTTACCACATGCTAACAGGCAATAAGAATAACTTAATGTCTGAAATTCCTTTTTCTACTAATCTACATGAAAGATATTCCCAATATCTGAGACTTTCCTTCTCCTGTGATCCTTCAAAGTTCAAGAATTTCCAAATTTATTACTAACCAACTTTAATAAAAGCAGTATTTTCTGTATCACAGTTAAGATACTAAAGCACCTGGCATCTTGGTATATAATAGACTTCTGAGGCACTGTAAACACAAAGTGTTTTAAAAACCTAGTTGAATTAGATAACCATATAATTTATTTTTTTTTAAATTGCTGGGAGTAAGAATTGAGATATTTCAAAAGAAACTGGGTTCCACGACTGCCCCTGTGAAAGTTCTACATTTAATTGCTAACCTCCTTTTTGGTAATTAAAAATATGCCCAAGAGCAAACTTACTCTGTTCTTTCTTTACTAATTATGTTTCTATCAAGCATTTTGTAAGAGTACTAAAGTTTTCTGTTCATAATTTATTTGGTTTGAGCGACATAAAAAAATAAATCATACATCAGACTCTACACCAAACACAAATCCATCTCTACCGTAAGATGCTTTGTTAAAGACCAATTTCCAAAGGGGCTTCAAAGAGTCTTTGATGAAAATACACTTCTTGGGCTCTCTATAAGCACACAGCCTGTACAACTGTGGCAAAGAAGGTGTAATCAACGATGCAGGGTAAGTAAAAGGTGTGATAAAAGTGTAGTCACCAAATTTCATTAAAACATACTGATCCATTCAAAATCTCACTGTAACAGTTCACCTGTTTTGCTCCAGAAGAGCTCTACAAGAATTTTCACTAATACAAACTAATGTGAAGTACAAGTCCTTTCATTTCTTACGAACTCTTTGACATTTCTGTCAGAAAATACTTGAGATGATAGAAAACCAGATTACAAAACAAATAAGCATCATCACCATTATCTCATTTTGATACTAAAGCTAAACAGCATATTTTAATATATACTCAAGTCTATTAAGCTCATTTTCTTTAAAAGTATACCGTTTCTCACTAGTGCTGGTAGGAAACAAAAAATAAAAATAAATAAAATAGCACAAATGGGTATGGACAACCTATACTTTAACTGAAAGAGTACTAAAACCAATGCAGAATAAGCTAACCACTGATTTGCTAAAAACCCTCACAGATGAAAAAGCCCAGGAACCAAGAGGTAACGATCTACATTACCATGTGTCTTAAGGTTACTTCCTATCTGTATTTTTGTGCCCAAAAGAGGAAAGACTGGGTGCACCACAGATGAAAACTTGTTCAACAGACAGACCTCATGCTGCACCAACAGCATTCCCTATTGGCCCTTTCAAATGTGATTGAAAGGGAAAGAATTTCAGTCTGCCTCTGGATGAACTCACAGTGACAATACCTAAAACACAGGAAAAAAAACCTGATGGAGATTCCCCAGGAGTTTATCCATAAGTGTGGAATGGAAGGAGTATATGAGATCGCATTATTTTTTTACTGTTTTTACATAATTTATAATACTTTAAACACTGGTCTCATAAATATAATATGAACACTTTACACATGCCAAGCAATTAAAAGCTTTCCCCAAAAACTTTTAGGTCTTATCAGAACCACTGGCAGCAACTGTTTACAGCATCTGTTTTTAGTCAGTAACCACTTAATTTAGTCAGAACTACAACAACTAGGTTTTCTTCAACCAACATCTTAATATTAAAAAACTTGTAGGAACAAAGAGATGCCTATAAGCATATCAGTTTGCCTTAAAGTGATTAGAGTCAGCATGAAAGAAAGATTGTCTGTGGTTTAAGATCTGTTGCTTGTGTCCCCACCCCCGGCGCATATCAGCTTTAAATAAAAAGTGCAAATGGGATTTGGGGACTGGATGGACTGATTTGCCTACTATTTATCTTCAGTTGCTTATTCTATAGCCATCTCGCATCAACTGTCCCATCATACTTTGGATTAGCTACAATTAAATCTAAAATAAGGCTCACTGAAGAAAAGGAAGAAATGACATCTAACTTCCAGACTCCTCCCACCCTTAAGTCCCACAAAAGTGCTCATTTCCCTTTTTACAAAAACACCCTCAAAATCTTGATTACAAAACTATTAAACATTTCAGTTCTACCATCCATATAGTCACCCTCCTTTCAAGCAAGGCCAAAAAAGTGATGATGGATTCCCTTTGAATGCAAGAGATATTACACTTTTTGTAAGTAAACAGGCTGACTTTACGATTGCAATCTTCTCTGCGAGTGTACAGATGTCAGATAAACTGGTCCATTTTTGTGGGACCTTGGGTGTATGAACACCAGCAGATAAAGATCTAAGACTGATAATATAAACCCAACGTGAACTATTAACTTCCAAGACCACCTACTGTATAAACAAGTCTGATTTTCTAAGGGATCAGTCAACAGCAGCTGCGCTTTGTCACCGATGGCTGTCTTCTAAGTTTGAAGCCCTTACCACTAGATGGGGGGTTGGTGTCAGTTGATGGAATTCTGCGACCTACAGGAAAGCAGAAAAAAAATTATAGCAAACATTATACCTGAAACTAATTCTAAGCATTCAGTGCACATTTTGTCCACAAAAATGTGCCCTTGATTAGTTATACGTTACTAGTGACGACACTCCTGCGTAACAGAAGGATGGCAGTTAACAGTCTATACTGTATCTGTAAGAGGTATGGTTCCACAAAAGAAGAGGCAGTTTTAAGCTAATTTTGCAGTGTTTACACTTCAGACTAATCTAGACTTGGGAGAGCTAAGCTATAAAAGCACCCTGAGAATATACTCCGCAGGATGCAATACCATCTGGAATATCTTCATCAAGAACCACCATCTTGACCCGTATTTCCACAGTACATCACCTGCAACAAGCTTAGCACATAACTACTTGCAAAGATAACTGCTTTAGTCATCTAATCAGTCTTTAAAATTAACTATTCCCAGTTGACTACTCTTTTGTGAGGAGGACTTATGATTTTTTTTTTTCCCTCCATATATCCAATTTTAGAGAGCAAATATTAAGTCAGTAAATCAGGAAGCTTATCTACAGCACATACTTTTTACATCAGCTTCAATATATTCAACTGCTTAGAAGGACTCTAATGTTTCTGTAATTAGTCAAAGCTAATCTGCACAGCACGCACAGAAATGGATTGCTGTTTGTCCTCTTCTCACAAACAGGCTGATGTACCTGCACATTGGTGCTGCTGCCTGAAACATATTCTGCAAATAATACTGCACAAAACTCACTTTGGAATGCCGTCTGCTTTTCATTCACACACACAAAAAATTGTCATTGTCATCCCCAGCATGAATGAGACAGGGAAGATTTGCAATTTAATTAAAAAAAACCCTCCAAGGTATCACAAAAATACTTGTGAAAAATCTACACACAACAGTTGCTATCTCCCATGCAGTAATCTTGCATTTATGAACTCCTATGTTTTGAAAATGCACTGGTTTAGATTAAGTACAAACAGTAAGAGTGAGAACTCAATTCCTTTTCTCAGCTGTATAAAGTTTTTATCTTCCTCATGCCTTTTCCCTTCCATAACCTTGGAAGTACCAATTGAAATATTCAATAACATATAGTAAGATGACACTGACTTCTGACATGAGTGCCCTGCTTGCTATTTATCCAGCAGCATCACAGTAGGTTTAAAATCTCTAGAAGGAATATTTAGAGGTCATTAGATAACCAAAAATTTATACAGCTCATTTTGCAGTTTGTATTCATGTCTAACAAATTTAAGTCAGCATATTCTCAACTAAATAGAACAAAAAGTAACACATTAATCAAATTTCTACTTGAATTTATTTCAGAAGAAAGCATGTTATCCATTTATATACTTACTAATTTCTATAAAGAGTTCATTAATGTTTATTGCATTCTTCGCACTTGTCTCTACAAATATTGCATGAATGGAATCTGCATAGTCTTTAGCATCTTTTTCCATGACTTCTCTGGAAAAACAAAGCAAAGAAAAAAAAACTATGAATGCAGAAAAAAACCCCATTATTTAAAGTCTTAAGGGATGGATTAAGCTTTTAACTGTTTCATTTAATGAGTATTGTGTATTTTACCTGTTTGGTATCACAGTGCTCCCCTCATCCTGAAGCTGATGCTCATTCTTTACTCTTTGCTGTCTCCCTACCTTAAGGTATGAGCATCATTGAAGCACAATCATAAACTAAACAAGGCTTTAATCCATCTGAAAACATTACAACGCAGTTTGTATCTTGAGTGCTCTAATGTAGGTCTGCAATCAATCATCAGGGGGTACTTTATTCTTCACACACACACACCAGTTTTAGATGTACTGAAAAGATCCTGAAGCATTAGTTCCATTAATCCAGTGGATTTCCTACAGCTGTTTACAAACCAGTATCTCACAATGCTGCAAAGATTGTTAGGAGAGCATTTACTTTAAGATGAAGCATGAAGACACAGCTATAAACACAAATATATTTAGACTGAGCACACAACATAGCCAAGGAGAGAAAAAGTTATTTTGCACCCCTAAATAGGGAAGCTGATAATAAAAGTGTGTTTCCATAAACAACATGAAAAAACAAAAAAATCAAACCCCAATAGGTGGAAAGAGGACTGGACTATACCTGGTATACTTCACATGGAGTTTCTAGAAAACATAGGCTACTTTCAGTAACAAGGGACTTAAGATATCAAAAGCACATACTTTGGATCAGTGACTCAAATACTGCCTCTGACTAAAGAGCATGGAATCTTGCTCATTAGCTTGAATAGCAATGCTTACATAATTTATGATGCCATCTAAGCACCAAGAAATAAGCAGGTGAGACTTAATACTGTATGCCTTATATTTGTCTTCTAAGTAATTTTATGCCATACTTCCTTTAAGAGACATGCTACTTCTAACAAAAGTTACTAGAACTCACTAGATAACTGCTATAAAACAATTTGTAAAACTACACTAAGAACCAACTTTGCAGTGGTTCTTTAAACATATAACCATCTGTCTCCTTTGAGACACCAGCTGTGGTACCATTTCCAACAAAATCTAAAACCAAGAAGTTTACACACACCTTCTTTCTGAATTTTGGCTTATTTAAGCAGGACATAAATAAAAAAGGGCTTCTTTTGTTTTTAGTACATGCCTCCTTGAAAATGTGGCTGTTCATAAAGTTTCTCAAGAGCTTTTCCTGCTCCCTGCAACTATTTCAGCCACAGCCAATTCCACCCCAATATTTAAGCAGGGAAGGAAGGCACCTGAACAAGCAAGTCAGAAAAACCTACACAATGCTTTCCAACAGTTTTGATGTTTTTCCTAACAAAATGAGGTGCTACAGACTGACAGGAGTACTTCTTATAAAGTGAGGTAAACAGCTTGTATTACACTGTCGTTTCACAGGCAGTTTAGGCTTGTGTAACTTGGCACTGCCACCAGAAAAGGTAATCCTGTCTCCCTGTAAACTGCTCATTCCTAACCCTGCTATCCCACCTCTGTTATGCCAGCAAATGTTCATGGTGTGAGAAAGATAAATACACTTGGATTAGCTTTCCTTTTTTTCAAATGGTTAGTTTTAATCTGGATCCATTTTACAGCCTGATTTACTGCCCAGTCACACACGTACCACACCAGCACAGAGGAGGAAAGTGGGCAAGACTGTCCAAGGGCAGACTAGCCAAATCTTCTGACAGTCAAAACAGCTCAGACCCCTTATAAAACTATAATGCTTGTGCAAAACAGCTTAAATCACTCTCTACCTTTCACCTGCTTTGAAACCTTGAAGTATTTAGCACTACAAGCTTAAACTAAAACCTCCAAACTATCAATAGTTACTTACCTTACATCATTAAGATCACACTTATTTCCTGCAATAGCTACAACAATGTTTGGAGGTCCATGCTGTCGAAGCTCTTTAACCCAGTTCTTTAATGTTGAGAAAGTTTCCTAATATGGGGGTGGGGTGGGGTGGTGTAGATTAAGAAAAAAAACAGAAGGAATTAAGAGTCAGAACTAGCCCATGACAAAAACCCCCAGAAATTGTAATGCTGGGTCCAGATCGGATTTCTTACCTCTTTTGTGATGTCATACACTATTATAGCTGCTGCTGACCCTCTGTAATACATTGGAGCCAAAGCACGAAACTGAAAGAAAGACACCATACATTACGAATCTGATCTTCCACTGACCTCCGTGGTTTCCTTATTAATGTAATTATTATTGAAGAAAGTGAAAACCAGCTTATAAATTCACATTAGTGGAAAACATTTCTTTACAATTAGAGAGGCTTTGCAGTAGAGCACAAACTTCCATGAAAGTATTGTTTCACAAAGGCCAACCAATAAACTGTTTGGGGATCAGCAGCACATCTACTGCAAAAAACAGGAAGCCAAACTTGACCTTATTTTGACTAGATTAGAATCTCTCATTTAGAAGACTGTAGATTATACACAGACACAAACTCGCAGGATATATGCTCAACTTCAAACACCAAGCAAGGGGAAAATAATCAAAATTGAACTCTTCTTCCTTTTTAAGACACTTGCTTTTGGACAAAAAGTACTTTCAAGTAAAATAGTATATATTACTGCTGGTTTGAAATGCTGGATCAGTCATGGCACTCAAATGCTAGAAATGTTGGTTTCTCCATAATCAAATTTATGGCTGTAGGGATTTTCCTTAAGATTTTCTTCCAAAGTTTGAAGCATGTTTAAAAACTGCAGAAGCCCACAACTATATGATGTCTTGCAAACAGAGCTTTAATGAACATGCTAGATAATAAAAGGCTAGAGTAATTTTACTGTAATTTTCAGAATTAAATCTACAGCAGGCATATGAGGTTGGTACTGCATCTGCAGGGTATAAACCAGGTTAGTACCTTTGCATGGGCAGAGCGTTATGAATTCAGAACTGAAAAAAGTGACAGAACACATGATTAAAGTTGCATCAAAAACACCAATCAAGCATTCTTAAAAACAGTGTGATATTCTGTCAATTTAAAAAGTACCATACAACTAATCTAGCAACCAAAACTCTCAAAGCACCGAGTAAGCTGCATGTACTGCCTTGATGTTAGCATATGTAATTTAGAGTTTTGTGCATCTTATTATTCAGGGTAAAAATCATGAATAGAATACAGTTTTTCACAAAGGCTTTGTTGGTTCTAATAAAATATCAATTTCCTTTTGCTTAGTACAGTTCAACTGAGAGCACTATTATAAATCATAAAAATCTTGCTATAAAGAAGAAATCCAGACCATTTAAATTTGGCTCTCGAATTCTGTTTCGAAAAGAGGATTCTGAACACAAAGTTCAGAATATAAAAATATTTAATAATGGGAAAGGAAAACACGGGCAGGCATTCAGTTCATGTTGGGACATAATCCCTCTCTTCCTCTTAAGTACTAAAATGTAAAAAGAAACATATTTGGTAAACCACCACTTGGACTGGTTGCAACCTGGCTTTTTGATTATTTGACTACTTATATTGGGAATAAACCAACTTTCACTTGCTGATTTTCTATCACTCATTTCCTGTCTGCTAACACTTAGATACTTTTTTCCACCTAAGAGCAGTCGGCAGATAAAATATATTAACAAAACAGATGTTACCAGAAACACTGAATTTGCCTTTTGCTATTTTTCCAAAGACTTCAGCTTGCCCTCCAGCCTCCAATTTATGTTTTGACAGAATTATTAAGATGACATAATGTAATTACCCAAAGACACTGTCAAAATTATGAGGTAAGAAGGCAAAAATCCCAATTGCTATAAGTAATCTATCAACTTTATTCAGTGTAGAAGAAATGAGAGAAGAAATAAAGCATGCATGTGTAGGGAAATGAGCTGTGTGAAGTGAATTAGTGCACATTTCCACCTTTGGAGTGAAGCTGGCCAGCCAGCCACTCCCTGAAGCCATTCAGAATAAGGAGTTGCCCAGTGTAGCGGCTGGGCTTTTGAAGTGGAAAACAGCAAATGCTCCTCAAGCAGCCAGGACTATGAATGCTGTGTATTACACATCATAGCTCAGCAGAGACATTTTAGTTCCAAGAATGTGTGGACATTTTTGGTATTCCAGATCACTACAGAAGGGATCCCTGACATAACTTATTGTCAGATGTGTTGCATGACCAGAAAACCATGCCACAGATTTCAGGTCATGGCAGGTATACAGACCATTTGTGACTAGCAGCTAAGTGATAGCGCAGTTCTGTTTTGGAGAAAGAAACATCTATGGAGATACTGGCAGCATTTCAAAGTAAATATCCTTGCTCCTATTTTACTGGTTTCCTTGGATATACGAGGGCCTTACAGTGACTTCTTTCAGGCATGGAACATAAGCTTCACAGATACCACAACTCTTGGGTCAGAGCCCAGGTAAGACATCTTTCCCTTTTTGATTTCAATAAAGATATCATGCAACTAGCATAGAAGAAAATTAAAGAGATATCACTCAAAGTCTAAAAACAGAAAGACAAGGAACATGCTAGTCATGTACAGAGATGCTTCCTCAGATCATAGTGTGTGGAATCCAAATGACAGCATTCTCCTATCGCTTGCAAACACAGTTAAAGTGAACAGGATGGAATGCTAATATGTAATGGATGTTTCCTGCCAAGTTGTGGCAGGCATGTTTATAAAGCTTTCCATTTAAGAGTAGCAGCCTCTCAAAATTCATACTCTACACCTCTCAGAGACTCACATTCCAGCATTAACGTTTCAGAATGGGCTAGGATGTTCACTAAAGACAAACTATTTACAGCAACTGCTGACTGACTGCTAGTAATGGAAGGACTGGGATATTTCTGATAACATGGATACTTATTGGACATATCCCTGGGACACATCCCTGACAACATAAGTTTGCTTTATATGGTGCTGCTGGAAGGAAATAAATTGTCATTCAAAATCTGAAATGCAATACAAATATACTTGAGTTACTTTCCAGCTACCAGGGCTGTGATCAAGCTAAAAAAGCTAGCAAGTCAGTTCTACCAGGACCCCAAAAGGTCAAGTAACTCTGAACAGGGATCTCTAAGCCTTTACAAGGGCTTTTTGTTGTTGTGTTGGGTTTTTTTTATTGTGGTGGAGGTGTTCCTTTTGTTTGGGGTCTCTGTTTAACAGAGCAAATCCTGAAAAACAGTACAGCTGCATTTGCCAGTTATTATCCTAAAGTAATAGGCCAACCCGATCAAACTGGCTCTTACTGGGGACAGCTCTGGTATCTACGTCGTTATAGTTTGCTCATATCCCAAATAAACTCAACACAAGTAACTGACAGTTGCCAGTAGTTAACAGTCAAGAAATTGCAAGAACAAGCACTGTTAAAACAGCTACTGTAATTTCTACCACTTCTACTAGTAATCCATAAACAAATAAGTTAACTATCAAAGTCTTCCTTTTAAAGCCTAAGTAAAAATCATGCAAGTCAATTAACTCTGATTTGACTAGTCATTTTCTTGAAAGCTTCTCTTGCCTCCCCTCAGAACTATACACACTGATCAAAATTTCAAAATATATTTCTTGACACAGCTTCTAACACTGAGATTGGAGAAGTAAAACTTTACAAAATAAAAGATCAGTTAACACACATAACACTGCTAGAAACACTGCTTTTGAAAGCCTAAACCCACACCCTATTCACATTAGTAATGCTAACACTGAAGCTAACAATGTTTTAGCAGTTGTATATTTTACCAGAATCAGGGCCTTAACTGTATTATGAAACATGATCATTCATTCTCATCTTGCCAGTTGCACTGGCTGCAAATAGTGCAGCCAAAAGCTTAAAACTCAGCTAGAACTGGTAGTAAAGATTTAGTTGCTGGCTTCACTCCCCACCTTGTTTTCTTTTGAAATGGCACTTGCTTTCAGTGAATCTAAACGGAGTCTTTTGTTTTATAAGCTCCTCTTCTTAGTTAATCATCCTTAACTTTGTACTTTAACCATGGTAACAATGAAAAATAAACACATTTACAGCACCCATATCTTGATAGGAACCTGCATAGAAACAAACATTCTAATAGACATTCATAAAATCTGATCACCTTGTGACTTTCAGGGGCAGGGCTGAAAAGCAACCCAAACTCTAGCCAGAACTATCACGACAGATACTGACTCCACTTACCCGCTCCTGTCCAGCTGTATCCCAGATTAGGAATTTATGCAGCTCATTTTGATACTGTACAGTCTTGGTCATAAATGAGGCTCTGGAAAAAAAAGTTACAGCTTATGCTTTTCAGAATACAAATAAATTTTTACAACGTTATCATGAACTTTTAAAGAGGTTTACATTCCAATAAAAGTGCTTTCCTCACCCACACATGCAAAACTGATGAAGATTTTCATACATAAAGGCTGAAATTAATGAGGCAAAGGGACTACAGAAGGAACATGATGCATATTATAAGTTTTTACTGTTCATAAGCTCCTGATAAAAATAAAGGATGTATGACCAAAAAACCAGGAAGGTCAGCCTTTTTAACAACATTCTTCCTAAACGCAGGAAGTCATTACAATGTCTCACTTAAGTATATACTGGAAACTTCCAGGGGAAAAGAGATCAAATCTTTCACTTTTATATCAGGTTTTTTTCCATCTCTGTACTAACATTCAGATAAATACTGCCAAGTCCATCCTTGGGAATAAAATATGGGAGATTGATATCACTATTGGTAGGTGTTAAGAGGACTGAGAAATCAATGAGTAACTTGCTTCTTGTCTGTGCTCTGTACAACTCCCAAATCCTGTTTGTCATTATAATGTTCAGTCTGCAGAGGTTCTTGCACTTCCAGAAGACAAGCAAGCAAAAAAAACTCCCTTCTCCTATGCTCCAGCTGCCCACCCACCTCAACTTCTAGATCTTTTACAGTAAAATATTGGAAAATATTGTAAAGTACCTTTGCGCTTTACATGAATCAGTGTATTTCCACAAGAACAAGAATTCAGAGACCTAATCTTTTACAAGAGGGAGATCTTTGCTACATCTACTAGCTGTAGGTATATTTTTAGTAGAAAAGACAAATGCTTGTAGGATAGGAACTATAGATGCCATAATAAGCATGTGAGATTCTATGTTACGATCTTGAACACCTTTTGTACGTAATTTCTGTCACTTAAAAATACTGCAGACTTCCAAAGTTGTTCTGCTGTTCAGTTTTGGACATGATGCAGGATAGGATCTTGGAGGTGGCCTGTACTGGAGCTTCTTACAGTACACTAAGCTTGGTGCAGAGTCAGAGAGCAAGAGTCTTCCAGAATGATGAACAACATTAAATACCAAAGTCCAAGACTCTGAACTTCAGTTTATCTTGGGTCTTAAGTATCAGTAGGGCATAGATTTTAATGATGTCTGTAACACTTTTGTAGTTAATATTAACTGGAGTCTTTGCATATGTTTCAATATTATAGGAAGACAAAACAGCTATCTACATTAAAAAAAAAAAAAGGGGGGAGCAATTACACAATGCTTTCAACCGTGAAGAGGTAATCTTCTCCCCATTCCTTAAACTCAGATGGTTTGCCAAATAGTATGTCAATCTCCAAAGTTGATTACTCTCAAGAATCCAAACATAAGGTTGCAGCATCCCTAAGAAAAAAAGAAACTAACTGTAATGTGGATATGTGGATATGTAGATGATGTATTCTAGCAACGAGTAACAGAAAATAAAGTGATAGGAGTATGTGTTGTAAAGCACAAAGACTTCCACTTCCTTAAGACTGCTCCAAATTAAGCATCAACTCTGAATTCTCTGGACAAGATGGAAATAATTTCCCTAAATCATAGTTTCTCACTGAAGTTTATCTATCATGATTCTATAAACCATAACATTCCTGTACAGCCAATCTGATCTGAACAGCTGCATTGCTCTAATTCACATCACAACTAAATATCACAAAGGGTATCTGACAATAGAGGTTAAATGCTTCTTGAAATTCTTTGACAAGTGGAAGCTAAATAAAAAAAAAAAAAAAAAAAAGAAAAACAAACAAAACCAGAACAAAGAACAAACAGTTCAGACAAACCACTTTTGGGACAACAAAAGCTTGCAAACTAGAGCTATTCTCAACAACTTCTAATAAGAAAACAGGCATTTAGCCCTACTAAATTTCCTAGCTGCTTCTCCCAGCCAAGTATGCACTATAATTACATGAACAAGATGCACCTGAAAGTAGTTTTATACTCATTCATAATTCCTTTTTGATGTTATAATGAAAGACCTACAGCCTACAGATATACACTGGTCAGGTAAAACAAAATGTGTCCGCAGAACCCAGAGAGAACAAAAGTTGCAGAACTCTAATAGGGTTTCTACATCTGCCCATGTTTGAACCTGAATGATGAACACTCATGACAACACAGTATGATTGCTCAGACAATTCCAAAAGGAATGGAAACAGAGCAGGAAACAGAAGATTGTGGGTTTAGTTGTTGCTAAGAAATTGAGGACTTTTCAACTTCTCATGTCCTGCTAGTGCACAGGTACACAAGAAGCTGAGGGTGGGGGGAAGCACAGCCAAGACAATGGACACAAACTGGCCAGCTGAATAGCCCATATCATCTAATGTTATGCTCAGTATATAGACAAGGACCGATTGGGAAGCTCACTTGGGTTTTCAGGATTCTCTCTTTTCTGGGATTGGGCTGGGCATTGAGTAGCAGGTGGTAAGCAATCAACATTATATGTTACTTATAATAATAATTAAAAAATACAATTTTATTTTGATCATTAATATTTTTATCCCAGCCTATGAGTCTCCTTACCTTTACCCCTCCAACTCTCTCCCCCATTCCCCAGGGGTGGGGGGAACATGAGCGAGCAGCTGTGTGGTGTTTGGCTGCTGGCTAGATTTAAATCACCACAATTAGGAAATAAGAACAAGGTCTAGAAAAAGTTTCAAAATTAATTCGCCTAAAACTGTGGGACTGTATTTTATTGGAGCTTCACACAATCCCTGCGTTTGGGCAAGTTTTCATTCATTTATACTACTATAGCAAACTATCAAGACACCAAGTCCTCAGACCAATGAATGATTTTGTTAAGACTGCTGAAAGCTTTTTAGTCTGTCACTTCAAGAATCTAATCTATACTAATCCCAGTACTGCCATTCAACCTGTGAAGATAAATTCTATTCTACGCATTAGTCTCATTACTGCAACAGCTGGCATCTTTTAATAGCACCTTGAGTTACTACACAGTATCTGTTAGAGACAATCCCCTGGGAAGATGTGTGTGTGATCTCTTTCGGCTCCCACCTTCCAATAGACAGGTGCTACATTGGAGGGAGGAGAAAAAAAAAAGAAAAAAGAAATCAACTGGCACACCACACAGACAGAAAACTACCAGATTAGAAGAAACTGACTTTGGAGGGAAGACAACAAGATTTGATGAAGTTCATTCCAGTCTCAGCCCTTCTCTGGCAGGAAAAAGAAAAAACACCAGAAAACTCTCTCCTGAGTTTTCCCCAGATTATAAAAAATTCTACTTTGCAGGGATAGAAACATCACAGATCTCAATCTTCACTCTGCAGCTTTAGACAGTCTTGCAGACATGCAGAGCCCAAAGCCATCAAGCACAGCATTTTAGAATTTAGACTCTGAAAGCAGACTGGAGAAGGCTGCAGTTCACATGTGATTGGAGACATAATGCATATTCCATACTGGGTTACTCAAATCTTTAACCCATGTAGCCTACATGTGTGGTGACATATGTCTAACTATAGACCAGAGCATCCCAGCCAAATAATTAAGCACCTCTCATCTGCAAAACTTAAGTCTGTGTTACCATACCTGGTCACCTATTAGTTAAGCAGACTTCAAGGTCTCTTTTCCCCTAGGAAAATTGCATGAACACAATGGCTAAATTTGGGCCACCGTAGATACAACTCGCATTAGCCAACCACTTAACAGACTCTGGATGATTAGGAACGAAGATGGAGAACCAATTTCTCAAACATCTGAGGTAATAACACCTGGATCTTTCAATAGTGTCCACCTGAAGAAGTTTTGCTTGCAGTTGATATGACGATGGACAGTAGGTCTGAACTTTCTATACAACCTGAACTTGTCCCCCTACTTAAGCAAACAGCAGTATCACTACTATCCACACATCAATTTCGTTGTCCTCCAAAAAAGACCCTTGAAGATCTAAGAAAAATACTTAGCAATCCATCTCAGAGGCTACCTTTGTTAACAGGGAAATTTAAACAAAAGCATACTTCTTACAGAGTATCTTGCAATTTGATACCAGTATTTAGACTCAGAAAAAGATGGGGTGTAGGGGAGAAGAGAAAGAGAGATCAGAGGAACCACTTTTTTTTTTTTTTTTTTTTTTTTTTTTTTGAAGGGCAGGATGAGACACAGCTGATCTTTATCAACAGGATCTTTTCTGGTCAAAGCTAAAGTAGAGGCTGTGTGATACCCCCAGACAGGAAGTTGCACTGACACCCCGCCCCCACTTCTCAGCATCAAGTGAAGTCAGTCCTCCTGTAAGTAAAGAATTACTTCTGAGAGCAGCAACCCGTAAGACACTTGCAAAGCAAAAAAAAAGACAGCAAAAGAAAACAAGGAAGAGATCCAACCACTACAAGAATTCCTGATGCTCACTCTTCCTTCTATCCATTTGAAGATTTGAGCTCAGTAACATTGCTGCTACTGAGGCTCAACTTTCAAATATCCTTACCTGTGAGACCAATTCTATTAAGAATTTCATCACTTACTTATGTATGTGTATTGCGTATAGCTGTATAACATTGGAACTAACTCATGAAGAGAGCCACAACCTGAATTACTATGCTAACTACCTTCAGAAACCTAGGAGACTTATTATTGTACTTGACTCTTAAAAAAAAAACCCAAAACTTAAATAATCATGTACTTGCACAATAATTAAATTTGAAATTTAAGAGTAGCGTATGAGAAAAATATGTTGTTCCTTTAACAGAAACATCTATGGTATAATTTATTCATAACCAAGGACTCCTAGCATAGTTTTGTTTGCTTAGATTAAGACTACAAAACAGGTCCAGATCTTACATGTGATAATGGAAGCTACAGGAGTTCTGATTACTCTTACATCTCCTAAGGTAGCTCATGCGCTAATCACGACTGTGGTCATGTTTACTACCACATTTAGCTGCCACATATGGAGAATCCTCAAGTGATCTATTCAGGAGGTACAGATATATATTCAGATGAATAAGTCACCTTTACTTAGTTTCTTACCCTATTGTTGGGTTGATGTTGGGATCAAAGCTATCTTCTACAAACCTCCACACAATACTTGACTTGCCCACACCAGTGTCCTAAAAAAAAAAAAAAAAAAAAAAAAAAAAAAAAAAAAAAAAAAAAAGAAACAGTTGAAAGATACCTTAGTTACTATAAACAAAATATAATTTTCATCCTGAAATCTTGCAATGCTCTGCAGGAATGTATCTCAGACAAGTTAGATTCTGGAATACTCCAGATGTTATATTTGTTTAGTATAAGAATTAAAGGTCTCTGATAAATTAGTTTTCTAAGCAAAACTGTAAATATGTTTTTAATGAAGGACTATAAAAATCTGCATTCATGCTTATTATCGGTTATTCAAACATTATTTTTTTTTTTCCCCAAAAGCTATGCACAAATCGCATTTGGACAGGAGTTGGGAAAACCCATCTACCACTTTTAGAAAAATATACAGCAATTGATTGTGGTACTCCATTTTTGCAAGCCATTGGAGCACATTAAATTATACAAGTGTGACACATACATTTCAACCTCTGACTAATGCTGTCCCACCCTGCTTAATGAAAGACCTGAAATTTCTTCTGTGACGCACCTGAAACATGTTTCTAATGCAACTTTACAGAGCTATAAATGGTAAAAGAGGAAACATAACATGAAAATTCTGTGTTATGTATGCGTTTACACCACTGACTTCACAGCTTAAAAAAAAGTAAAAAAATTATAGAAGACGTATTTATGAGTGAAATAACTCAACAATTAGCAGTAAAACTGTTCGCAATAGTAGCTAGACATTTTAAGAGGTCATTTAATTAAGACAGGTGAAGACAAACTTTTCGCTTTACGTTTCCAGATTCATTAAAATTTTAATGAAAAAAAACCTGAGGAAACTGCTTCATTGAAAAATGAAGTTTTACACCATTCATGCATTTCCTTGAATCTTCTGAATATTGTAGTAAATTTAGGTATAGTATGTATGCTTGTGTTTAGCTTTTCAAGTGGTTTTACTCTCAAGGAAAATCATATTATCTCAGTTCTAGATTTCATAGTGTTTGCAGTCTCATTAAGCAACATAAATCCTAAATTAAAAAACATAGATGCAGTTCCTGTCTCTGGGAGTTCAAGGACCAGTTTTCCTGGGTGCTAACTCTCCTTCTCTTACATGACAAAAGGTTTCTCAGGTCGGGCGAACACAAACAAGTAGCTAGTAGTTACCCCAAATGTTTTCATACCACAAAGAGCATGGAAACACATCATTTTTTTCTCTTTTGAGGAGCAATGTGGCCATTTAGAAGCAGAAAACAATTCTGCCAGTCATACTGTGCAACACAGGCTTTAGACACAGGTGGAGACAGCTGAGGCTCTCCAGCAAAGCCCTCAGACCAAGCCAACACACAGCTTTATAGCCTTGATTTTTTTTAAACTTCTACATCACTTTGTTTGCCGTGTCCTTCTACCACCTACAACTCTAAGGGCATTTTCAAAGCCTACATATGTTGTTAAAAAAGAGTTCAGGCCCCTCCCTCTCTCCCACGAGTTTGATTTCAGGTGCTTTTTATTTATTTACTTTGTGAACTCCAAGCCCGAAACAACCTGTGACTGAAAAGGAAGCATATACTGGATGTACGTGCTTCCTCTCTTTTTTAAAAGGAACGCACCGGAAAAAAAGGAATGCTATTTACCTCTGGAAAACGCCCCCCTCCCGTGGAGGGGAGAGCCTTCCCAGCCACCTGGTCTCCTCAGGGGGACAGGGCTGGACAACCGGGGCGCGCTGGCAGCTCTGTCAGGCGTGAGGCCCACCCTCCACCCAGAGGGAGAGCTCCCCTTCAAAGCCTCCCCGGGGCTCATACAGAGGTTCTCTACCGCTAGAGAAAGCCTTTCGAGCCAGCCCCTCGGCAGACCCCTTCCCTCCTGTCGCCCCCAGCCCGCGCCGCGGCCCCGCGAAGAGCTGGCTGCAGATCACTTACCCCCAGAAGGCAAACTTTCAGCTCCCTCAGAGCCATGGCCGGGCAGGCTGCGCCTTTAACAAGCACCTGAGACACAGCCCAGAACGATCATAGTCCTTCCCGAGACACGCGTACAGGCAAGGCCTGCGGGGGCAGCCCCCCGGCTCCCCCACGCCGTGGTTACCAGTAAACCTCCCTCCTCAGGCTCCGCGGACGCGACGCCATCTTGGGCCGCCCGCCGGAGTCACCTGACCACGCCCCCGCCCGCCGCGGATTTCTTCCCTCTCTGGAGGCGCCGGCGGGTTCTGAGGGGCGATTCGCGCCCCTGCCCACACCCTGGCAGCGACTGTTTATTAAACCGGTCGCGGTTCAGCTGCGTGAGGGCTGACCCGGGGGCAGGAAGTACCGGCGGCTCCTCCCTTTGCCCTCCCGCTCCCCTCCTCCTCCTCGCCCATGTCCATTCCAAGATGGCCGGTAAGTGGGGCCGGCGGGCGGGCCGGCGG
>NW_020799125.1:4285853-4343880 GCF_003259725.1 Athene cunicularia
GGCGGGCGGGCGGCGCTGGGGCGGCTCGGCTGGGGCTGCCGCCGTCCTCGCTGTAGCCCTCTGAAACCAACCCTTCGGTATCTCTCTTCTGTTTTTATTTGTAGGGATCCCTTTGTATTTTGTGGATTTGCAGGATGACTTAGATGATTGTGAGTAACTGTTTTTTATTTTTTTGCCTCACACTTAGGCCATCCTCCGCTCTCTCACCCCGGGGTCCTTCTGTCGCCCTCCTTCCCTCTCCGCGTTTTTATCCCGGTTAGGGTGAGGGGAGGACTTTGAGGCTGCTTGCGCTGGTAGGTGAAAGCTTGTAGGGTGTTAGGGCTCACGAGTTAACAAGGTATTTGTGGGTCTGCAGGAGCGCGTCGCTGACAGGGGAAGCGGGCTCGCTCCCTCCCTCAGCCGCGGGCCCTCGCCTCACCTGGTGTTTTACAGGCCCTTAAGTGCCGGCTGAGGGGTCGAGCTGCCGAGGGATGGGCAGCCTCCTGAAGCGGGGTGTTGGGGGGCAGCTGCTGTCCCGCCGGGGAAGGGGGACCCGCGGGCAGGAGGCAGGCCCGGGGCGGTGTCTGGAACCCGGCCTTCCCAGGGACCATCCTCTCTGTGTCCAATGGCCGCTGGACCGCTGGGTTCAGTGTAAACAGCCTCTCCAACAATGGCCCGCGATGAATCTCTGGGAGAGGAAAACGGCTCTGGCCGGCGGTGGTTTAGAGGATTAGCTCCGCTGTTGTGTCGGTGGAAATCAGCCTAGAGCGGCCGAGCGATTCCCTAGCTGCGGTAGCTCAAACGGGCGAGACTTTTAAATGCTCTAGAGGCTGCGGAGGATGCTGTGTGTTCTGCCGTTCCCGCATCCCTGCGGCACGGCCTTAGCGGGATGTTGCTGCGATGGCTGCATGCGCACCTCGGAAGTGGGAATAAAAGAAAAACCGCTGTTGTATGTACTGCAGTTGGCTTACACAAGTCGGTGGTTTTAGGTTAAGTGCTGTATTGTAGATCCTGGACCAGGCAACAGCTCCACCTCAAGCTGGCATAGTCCAGAGTTGTGTTAGAGGAGTAGAGCCGAACACCTATCGGACAGCTTGGTAAGAGCTGTTACTTGAGATAAATCGATTAATTACAAGAACTTGTATTGCGTTAGAAAGCAGAGGTATATGTGGGGTGGTTTCTTTGGCACTTGGGATGCTGGATTAATTTTTCTATTAAAAAATGAAAAGTGATACGTGTGTTTTTTTTTTCTTGTGAGACGTTCTATTTGTTTAGTACAAGACCATTACTGTTTAACAGTACTTGAAAATGTGTAACAGATGGATATCCCTCGCCTCTAATTTAGTATGAATAATATAATTTGGGAAGGTGGACTTCAGAAACACCGGGAAAGTGTTAAGAGTACAAGTGAGATCTAAAGTATTCCATCGGAAAGAGGTGCAGGAACGTTGCCTCTGTGGGCAGGAGGTCGTTCAGTGGGATTTTGTTAGTTCCTCTCAGTCTTTGAGGTTTCAGCATTTCACAAGTAGGTAGCGGAGAAAAGAGATGTTTGTATTTTGATTAAGTTTTAGAAAGAAAAGTTTGGGATTTTTTGTGATGTATAAATGATTGTGTGTGTAAGAGTTCCTGGTTCATTTTTTGTTCATATTTTTGTGTATTTGAAAATATCTTTAACATTTCTCTTACATGGATAAATTGTAACTCTGAATCTTAATGAATTTAAAACTGTAATTAAAAAGCATCTTCCTTAATGCAGTTATCTATTTGAAAAGCTAGAAAGCTAAGAAGTACTCAGTGTGGAGGATAGTACTTGAGATACATGTATTAAATAGGGTTTTAAAGTTTTGATAACACTGTAAGAAGTTGATTTTTAAAAGGTACTAAAGGTTATTGCTTGCTGCAGGAAGTAAGTGTAAAAAGTTGGTTAGAAGTCATCACTTCAGATGAAAGAAAGCATGTATGTGTTCAGCTCACATCCAGCTGAAACGCTTCAATGTGCTTATGCTGATTTAAAGACTATTTTGTGGTGACTTCCTCTAGCAGAAGAGCTACAAGAGTTGTTGCTGTAGTACCTTATTCAAGAGGTGAAAGTATTTTTCTCTGCTCTAATTAAAAAAAAAAATAAAAAAAACCACCCCAACCTTTGATAGTGCTAATGAATGCTTAGCTATTTGAATTGATTGGGTCTTTCTGAATTGTTCCCAGTTCCCTTTCCGGTTTTCTTCCAAATCACTAAACTCCAAACTAGCATGTTGTTTCAGTTCTGGTTGCTGAGTGTGTAAAGCAGTGAAAATTAATGCAAACTTCCTGTAGTGTTCTGTTATGGGCCTTGGCCTTGAACCAGGGGTGACCATCACTAGGAATTAAGTGTTCATTCTGCATTAGCATTCAGTCTTTGGCTGTTCTGTTGAGACTGCAACGGATTTGTCTGGTAAGTCGATTAAGGAGTTTGATGCTTGTAGGCAAAACTCCAGTTTGAGTCATGAAGTTTATAAGAATGTTCAGATAAAGAAGGTTTTGCCGTAACTAGTAACTAATAAGCTTTTTATATGGGTCACTTAAAATTTGTTTCAGGATGAGCATGTAAACAAATGTGCATTTTAGAGCACTATTGAAATCTTACTTTATGATTTAAAAATAGATAAGTTCATTAATTTGATAGTGCATTTAGAATGAAGACATGGAAAGCTGTCTTCTATTTGTGTTACAGCAATGTTCAATCTAGGCTGAGACACTTGTGCTAATCTAGTGACTAGTTTAGCAAAGAGTTTGTGATGCATTTTAGGAAAATCTCAGTGGAATAGATCACTGGAACTGGATTTTTACCTAACTAAATCAGTAAAATAGTGTTATACACATTGAAGATCAATTCCATTGAAACAAATGGAGGGTCTGCAGGGTTCCTCTGAATACGGGAAGAAGCTGTAATAAAATCTACCTAAATTCATTGAGTACAGTTTGAAACTTGTGTTCTGTAAGGTAAGATATTGGATCATCTAAAAAAAAAAAATTTTACAAAGGGCATCATTAAGCTAAAGAAAATGTATTTTTAAAATTGTTTTTCCTTCTAAGAAAAGCATGAGAGAAAATTACCTTCTTGAGCTCATTAAATCATTGCACTCTGCACTAGTATTTACTGTTTTGTACTGGAAAAGTGAATAGTGATGTTAGCTAACGATGTTGAATTGCATAGTTAAATCCTGTCACCCTGTAGGTGTTCTTACAGGCTCTAAGCAGCTTTTGAGTCTAGGTCAAATGGAGGCATAGTGAACTCAAGCTCAGCTGTGAATACTGTCACATTTATTCTTGTTTATGGGTGGACAGATTTCAAACTTGCTTGTTTAATATCATTAGAGGGAAAAATACGGAATGTTTGATTCGCCTATGAAAGAACATTAGACAAGTTAAGAACATTTTTTTTTTTCTGAAAATTACTTTATAGTACTCTAGTGTATTGAGACTTGTAAATACCTATGACTTCTTATTTTATGGAGAAAGAAAATTAAAGTTCTTGAGAGCAGACAAAATGGATTCTGCCATGATGATTCCTTACTTATGTGTGCTGAGTGTGTGTGGAAAAAATTTTAGGTATTTAACTCTCTTGATCCTGAGCATAAGTAGTTTGCTCTGTTTTCCCTCTGGCCCTAGAAGCACTGGTGTGTGCTTAGCTAATTTAAATGAATAATAGAACTAATCTAAGTAGTAAAATTAAGCATGTTCATCATGTTTACGAAATTAGTCCCAGGAGTAGTATTGTAGTCCAACTTAGAATTGAGGTTTAATTTAGTGTCATTTTAATTGGTAGGAATTTGGAAATATTTGAAGTGAACTGATGAGAGCCTTCACTTCAGACTGTTTTTTAATTCAAGAACAGGTGGGCACTAGATAAAGTTCAAGGCAAGTATATTGATTTTTTTTTTTAAGCTCTTATAAATCTTTTTCTATAACAGGTGGCTAGCCTCAAAAATTAGCTAGTGAAAGTGTCTGATCTGTGTGGATTTAAAAATATCTATATATTATAATTGCAGAGGTATAGGATGGTCAGAGCTGGGTTTGGGGAGTTTGGGGCTGGTGTATGGGGAGCTTGTTGCAACCTCAGAAAGGAAATAACACAATTCTACCTGTGCTGTATAACTTCCTGTGAGCTTTCAGTGGTACAGTAGGTTTCTTTTGAAGCAGCAAATGCTGGATGCTACATCTTCAGATACTATGCTTGGTAGGAACGTTAGAAGCTAGCCCTAGAGCATGTGGACAGATCAATCCCTGACAGATCTGTGCAATATAAATTATATATGCTTGTGCAGGTAAATGTTTGGAACCTGACAGAACTTAAAAATACATAAAGAACAGCCACTAGAAAGAATAATGACAGTTGAATGGATATAAGGGTGTTGGTACAATACATAGTCATTATAAAAAGCCATTAATAATTATCATATGTTTCTGATCATGCCGCTGTGGGTTCACTTGTAGTATCTGTGCATACATTTGAAATGTGAACATTTATTCTAATGCCACAGCTTGCTTCTATTTGAATCCTGTTGAACTTGTTGGTCAGAGCATATTGTCTGCAAGAACAGCAGAATTCAGAATTGCATTCAGCTGTGTTCCTTGGAGACTGGTTGCTTTCTTAAACTAATCTGCTTTTTAATTTTTTTTCCTGAAGACCCAGGTATAATATTTTGCTTGAAATATGTTCAGATGATTTCTTGTTTAAATGAACTGTATTTCTGAGAATGTTTTGGCTCATGTTAAGTAATTGGAAAGCAGAGTTTTATATATGAAATAGGAATTTTTCTGTAGGAAAAAGCTGAGGCTTGGTACCTCTCAGTAATAGAGGAATTTTTAATCTAACAAGTGATTTATCATGGATATTAATGTAGTCTACAGCCAACATTCACTGTGCTGCACCTCAGATTAAGGTATTCTTTAGGGAAGAGTGTTTGTAATATCAAACAGGTAAAGTAAGAGTGAGGGTAAAGCCAAAGCTTAGTTATTCTGATTAAAGCAGAGCACTTCAACCCTGAAGAAATGTTATATTGGAGATAGTGGGATTACATATACACATAATTTAGCCTACTGGCAGTTTCAGAGTGCATTATGAAGTAGTACAGACCTTCCTTTAAGATGTGCAAAAGCTTTGTACTGATTGGGATCACATTGGGAAGGACTGTAACTTTTTTATTAAACCAGAATACTGAAGATAGGGATTATGTATAGTACTTCACATACACATGTCTTAATCTTCGGACTGTGTCAGTAGGAGAGGATGTTCTTGTTCTTCCCACTTTACAAACAGGGGATACCGTTGCTATAAATGAAACTAGTCCTGGTTTGCTTTTAGTTATTTAGCCAAAGCTCTGCTGTTTTTTAGGATGGTGGCACCATGTACATTCCACTGCCTGTAGACAGAAGGTTTCTGCCTGTAGAGGCATAACCTAGAGTGCCTAGATTATATATAGTCTCATAGGCACAGTTTCAAACACAACCTATTTGGCTTGTCATTGTGCTTTCAAGTTACTATCAGTTCTGCTTTTTTACTGATTTAAATACCTAATATTGTGTCCTGCCAAGTCAGAAACTGGCTTGTTGTCTTCAGTGTCTGTCACTCTCAGCACACATGCTGGTTTGAGAGACTACTTCTTGCATATGAGCAGCCGTATTGGCACAATTTGCATGTACTTAAGTATGATCACAGTTGCTGTATTATTTATTTGAATGAAGTGTGCATAATTCTAGGAGTGATTAGCAAGTTGTAAACCCAGAGCAGGAATACTCTAGTGCAACTCTTTTTGTAGGTTTGGTTGCTGTACGTGTTCCTATATGCATTGCTGAAATGAGAGAATTTGTGTAAAAGATTTATATGTTGCAGGGATGTTATTTCACTGTCTTTCCTTTAAGGATGGATTTAAAAAAAAAAAATGGCAGTGAAGTTATCCTATTCCCTTTCCTCTTCAGTCTTTTTGCCTGTAATCTAATCAAGTGCATGTTACTGGATTAGGTGACTGTAACGCTTGGTGAGGCAAACTTTAACAGTTGGTATGGTAATGTTTGGTTAAAAGTCTGAAGCTACAAGTACAAAAAAGATCTAGGAAAGAGTAGGTTTACATGGAAATGTCTGTAGTTGGTAAGTCTGTTCACAAGTAAGGTAAAGTTGAAGTTTTTCCTAAAGCTACCAGTCTGATTTAGATATATGGGGCACAGTAACTACTGTTGTGGTTTGAGCCCAGAGGGCAACTGAGCACCAGGTAGCTGCTTGCTCACCCTTTCCCCCTCAGACATGAGGGAGAGAAAATGAAGCAGAAGGCTCAGGAACTGAAATAAGGACAGGGAGAGATGTCTCACCCATTACTATCACAGAGAAAAGATTCATGAGGGGAAGAAAAGGAATGACAATTTAATTCAAACACTACCAATAACCATACTTAAGAGTAGGACAATGGGAAGCATAACCACATCTTAAAAACACCTTTCCCTACCTTCTTCCCAGGCTCAATTTTGCTTCTAATTTCTCTACCCCCGACAGGGGCCAGGGAATGGGGAGGTGAGGTCAGTCCCACTGCTCAGTTGTCTGCAGGGGGAGGGCTCCTTGTTTTCTCCTCTGCTCCAGCGTGGTGTCCCTCTCACGGGAGACAGTCCTTCACAAACTTTCTCTGATGTGAGCCCTTCCCACGGGGTGCATTCTTCCTGAGATGCTCCAGTGTGGATCCCTCCTGCCTGTTGCAGTTCTCCCAGCACCAAACTACAGCAGTGGAGGCTTCTTCCCTCAGAGCCCCGGCCTTCTTGGGGCACAGCCCCTGCTCTGATGTGGGGTCCTCCACAGGCTGCAGGTTGGCATCTGCTCCACCGGTGACCCCCATGGATGGCAGGGGGACAGCCTGCCCTCTCCCCACGGCCTGCAGGGGGTCTCTGCATTGGTGCGCATCCCCCTCTTCCTCCTCCTCCTTTCTTCCACTGACCTTGGTGTTCACACAGGTGTCCTACTTGCAACTCCTCCTCTCCCCAGGTTCCTCTGTGATAATGTTAAATACATTATCACAGAGGCACAACCGCCATCTCTAATTGGCTCGGCCTTGGTGCAGAGGGGTCCAACTTGGAGCCATGGGAGCTTTGAGAAGCTTCTCACAGGGCACTACTGCTGTAGCCCCCTCTCCTAATACCAAAACCCCCAGCACACTACAGTGGGTAAAATGTACATTCTTTGTAACAGACCCAGGAATTTGCTGTTTTAAAGCAATACAGTTTGGGAATTACTGTCATTGTTAAAATTTCAGCTTCTTTTAATGGGACTTACTTTCCTTTTGAATGCATTGGTCAGTTTGTGTCATGCAATTTTGTCAGCTGAGCCCACTTAATTCATAATTCATGTGGATAAGCCACTCAGTCAAATGTGTTAAAAGCCAAGGATTTTATGACAGTTGAAATTAATTAAATTTCAAAGCTTGAATTTACAGGTTTATACGCAAGTGTTGCTCTTGACTTTGTTAGGTACAACTTAAGTTTTTAGGGGCTTTTTTGTAAGCCCTTTCCAGTGATGTACACTTACCTTGAAGAATAGCTCTAAAAAGAGAGCGAGCTATTGGTATAGTGTATTTTACACTGTAACATCTCTTGCTGACTCTTTTTTTTAATTTTTTTTTTTTGTTACTCTTCTTACCTTTCAAGTTGGGTTTGAAGATTATGGACCAGACTGTGATAGCATGAGGATAACGGCATTCTTGGATATTCCTGGACAGGATAACTTAACTCCACTGGCTCGTCTAGAAAAATATGCCTTCAGTGATAACATATTTAACAGGTAAGGGTGCAACAGCTACACCTGATGATGACTGAGTCTGATAACATTGTGGATGTTAGTGTCACTAGTTCTGTTATTACTCTACGAAGCACATGACTGATACTATTTCTGTTTGAATAACTTTTGTATAACACCTTCCATAAAAGGAGGCTTTCATTCTTGTTAGCTGAATAAGATCTCTTGACTCCTGTCTTTGTTTTGTTGAGATATGGAGAAACTGTGTAGCTGAATGTATAACTGAATGTTCAGAGAAGATCTTTTTTAAGGTGCCCATTTACATTTGATAAGTTCCACTTGCATATTATTGGCAGGATATTAAGGCAATTAATATGTTGTTCACTCCACAGGCAAATTATTGCCAGAGGTCTTTTGGATGTCTTTCGAGATTTCAGTAATAATGAAGAAGACTTCCTGACTGTAATGGAAATAGTGGTCAGGCTCTCTGAAGATGCAGGTTTGAAAGTTGTTTTTGTTTTTTTTTCACATTTCTGTAACTTATTTTACATAAGTGACAATACAGCAGGCAGTAACTTTAGTTCACGCACTGCCTTCTCAAAAACTAAAGAAACTAGATCATCCAACAGCAGTATCTCCAGTGAAAACAAGTTGGGTTTTTTCCTGTTTATGGAGTATTTTGTATGGTAGGTTTATGAATGAAAGGCTCTTATTTAATATAGGCCCAAAGTAATATTTTTCAAGGAATTTGTTACATCTAGACATACATTGTGGCATGTAGGTGTAGAACAGTTGTGTGTTTTAATACTTCATGTAGATACATTCATGGTGATTGGATTTTCTAGCTAGTGTGCTTATTTTATATGATTTATTTGGGAACTGATCCCAAGTCTCTGTACTGTGATGTATATAAGGTTGTTCTATTTTGTTCAGCTTCCTTTAAGAACAGGCAATCTCAGTGGTGCTGCTACTTTAAGTATTTTTATTTTCCTCTGGTGTTAAAGCATTAAACAAATGCAACTTTTTCCTTAAGGTACTTGATCTTAATTTCATATTTACTGATGTAGTTTTGACTTTCTTTTTATTACTAGAACCAACTGTGCGTACAGAGTTGATGGAACAAATACCTCCTATTGCCATTTTTCTGCAAGAAAGTCGACCAAAATTCCCAACAGCATTTTTTGAATACCTTATGCCCATAGTAGTGAGATACCTCACAGATGTTAACAATCAGGTAGGAAAAACAGACAATGCGAGTTGAACCATTAGAAAAATCTGTGTGGTTCAGTGAATTTAAGGCATGAGGAAGAGATAATAGGAAATTCCATGTTGATTGATACCTAACTTTTATGTAGTGCTTTGTGTTTATTGGTTTCAGTACACTTTGCTGGGGAGGTCTGAAATTTTTTTTTAATGCTTTCCTTAGAAGATAGTAGAGAACTTAGAGGATTTGCCTAGCAGCATATAGACACAGTCTGTTACAGGAGTCATGACTTAAAAGTCCTGTCTTCTGCATCATCTTTTGGTTTCTCCTCAGAATTTGATTAAATGCAACCTAGCAATTATATTAAACTTCAGTATTACTAAGCCCTTCTAGTATTAAAACAAAGAGGCTTTTCTGGTTTTCTAACTTGTAACTGTGTTCATTGAAGACAGGCCTTCTGTGGTTCTTGTATCAGTAAATGTTTTTTATAGTGATGTACTTTTTTGTTCTGTTTGTTCATGTTAATAGGTTAGAAAGGCAGGTCAAGAAGCACTGCTTATACTGCTAGAACAAGATCTTGTTGCTCAGAGTGACATTGAAAATAAAGTGTGTCCAATTCTGTTGGACCTCTCTGCTCCTGACAGTGATGATGAGTACAAGGTGGAAGCTGTGAATGTAAGTGAATTTAGAAGAAATCTTCCATTTCTACTTTTTTAATTGCTTTTCTTCTTTATCTTTTGGCAGTGCTATTATGAAGCTCTTCTAGAATATAACAAATTTGTGTGAGATTTTCATGAGCATAAAACCCAGAAAATAAAAATTGTACTTGCTTTCTTAATGTCCTGAGACTTTTACATTAATCATTGAACCTGAACTTTCTATACCATTACTATTTCAGTTTGTTTTATTCCTTCTCTATTTGTTAGTTGCTCTGTTGTGAGTTGAGAACCTGATGATTTGATTCAGTTGAAGCTTAAGTATGCCAAGCTGTTAGGCCTTGAATCTGTAGGTTTCTTTGTCATTTGTAGTGTTGAGCACCATTGAAACAATGTGAATTCTCAAAGAATTTGAGCAGGGTCAGGACTTGATGCACCTTACTGAGAAGTTAAAAATTATCGTAATGGAATTCAGCAAGAAAGGAAAGTTGTCCTGATTACTGTTGCACTGAGTACTATTTACCGATGCCTTAAGCTGAATGTAGAGGTACTTTGGATAGGCTTTCTCTAGGTCTTATCTATACCTTTTGTGCTATGAAGAAATCTGGGCTTCTGGGCTTCTGCATCAATGAAATGCTTGAGGAATCTTTTTGAAATAGTACTACTTGAGAATTGAGCTATATAGTACAGTAACTGGGGACAAGAATGTTATTGTATGCTTAAAAATGTAATATATCAGATCTTCACACTCAGTAGTTTTTCTCAAAATGATGAGAGGCTTTTTCCTATAGATGGTTGATGATGTATTCAGTACTTGAATTGAGTAGTAACAAGAACTACCACTCCTTTTCATTTATATCAGTAAATAAGATGAGGCCCAGCAGTAATGCTGACATTAAATAAGCAATCAAAACTTTTGTGTTTATTTTGTTAACATATTCGAATTTTTAGTTGAATACAACAGATCTTTTTTTATTCTGACTTTTTGTAAAGATCAGGTTTAAAGAGACCATCTTTATACTTGAGGATGCTAAATGGTTGTCAAAATGGTAGCCAAAAACCTTTAAAATACATTTGGTTCTTGGCAGCCTTGTTTTAATTCTTGTTAAGGCTGTTATGTTCTCCAACAGCTTCTTTACATTTGCTTTACCAGGTTTCACAGTAATGTTGTAAAAGTATGAATGATGACCTGATCTTAATTCTTAAGCATTTTGAAAAAGAAATTCCCTGTTCACTTTTAAGAAATCAGTTCACTCCACAGAAAAATGCTGGTGTGTAATTATATTTCAGCATGGATACTTGACACTAGATCTGTAAAACAGATTTACTAACTAGATTTTTCTTTTGTTTGGGAGTTGGGTATTACTTAGGCAGTTTTCCAGGGTGACATGTGAGCACCAGATGCCTTTTAGGAGTTTTAAAATTTGTGGGAAAGGCCTTGAATGGTGCTTACTTAGCATTCTAATTAAGAAAGCAAATGTTTTTACAAATAAAACCTTGGTTTTGTCGAGGTAGAAAGCTCCAGTAAGTTTGTAAAAATAAAAATGACAAGATGAGTATTGTTAATCAGAGAATACTTGTGTGAGCATTAATTTCCTGGTGCTGCAGGCAGAACAGTTGAGTAGAAAGGTGCATGGGAGCCTCTTCCTTTTTCCTGTTGCAAATAGGAGTTATAGCAAATTGTCCAATAAAGTGGAAGCTGAAAGAAAACATACAGTCCAAAGCACCTGATTTTCACATCAGAAACATGGTTTGTAACGTGGTTAAAATTAACAGTTCCTCAAAGAAAGCTGAACTAATGAGCGTGTTACTAACTTGAATTATGCTGTGAATTTGGCTCCTAAAATTTGAGGATGATTCCTGTACGGTGTGCATTAGCTCACATAAATAACTAGTTTGTTTTACAGTCCCTTTTCTCTCCTGTTGTATGGCAAACTTTTATTTAGCCATGTTGTCTGAGCCTATAATGAGCTGGGACTCTGCTTGTTGTTAAGTATCTGAACAGCCCTGTTAACACCAAGGGGCTTACTTGCATGCTTAAGCTTAAGATATTTCTAATATGCTTAAAGAGTGTGATCTGGTATGCTAGCTAGTGCAATGGAACTTTTGTCTTCTCTGTACAGAGTATCAGTGTATGTCATGTTGTAAGACACCTTGAAAATCCATTTATTAATAAAGTTTAACTGGATAAAACGACTTCATTATGTGCAGAAATGTTCAGGCACAATGGTGTAGAATGATTTTTAATAAAAGCTATAATTGTGTTTCACATAAGTGGTGTATAAGAAGACAAATAATATGTAGCAGTTAAATCTATTTGATGGTAGTTGCTCTCTTGCTCTTGGAAGTAATTTTTAGGAGTAATATTTGGCTGTGCTCACAAGCTATGTCACTTTCCTTACACATATCCTCTTCTTGGGTTTTAGATAATATGTAAAATGGCTTCTATGTTGAGCAGATCAACAGTTGAACACATGCTGCTTCCTCGTTTCTGTGAACTGTGCAGTGATGGGAAGTTGTTTCAAGTCCGAAAGGTTGGTGTGTTTTCAATCTTAAACCACTTACAAAGTTAATTTGCATGTTGCTGTTCAGATGCGTTCCTGAATAATTTAGTCATAACTTTAGCTGATGAACTTTGGCAGAGTTTGGAAGAGCAGTTTTTATTTATTGACATGATTACAGTTCCTGTAGTTTAGTAAAAAAATAGATAACAGTTCTTAGTGAATAGCTTTAGTGTAGCATTTAAACTGATCTTGCACGTTTAATAGTTTTGCACAACCTTTTTTAAGCTACTGTGCTTGGTTATAAGATGCCAAACAGGTTGCCTGATCTTCATCATCTTATTTTGAAACCAGAAATTCAGAAGCAGTAGATATTTGAGACATCCTTTCTTTAAAAAAAAAAAAAAAAAAAAAAAAAAAAAAAAAAAAAAAAAAAAAAAAAAATCTGGTATTATTGAAAGAAGAAATCCAAAAAGGGTAAGACTTATTTCAATTCATGTAAGAGTACAAAAGGAAACTTGTAACATAAGAAGACTTAAAATATTTGACTAGACAAGGGTTATGCAGAGCTTCCACTTGCTCCTTAACATAAGCTTGGCTTGTTGGAATTTGAGCTGCATTATAGCCTTCTCAATAAACATATAGAATGAATAAATTCTACATTAACATGGCCCTGTCTTAATTGGTTTCAGGTTTTGGCAACATCTTTTTACAACATGAGAGAATATCCCTTTTGTCTTAATTATAGAGTCTGTAATATACTGTAAATGGCACTAACTTGAGACCATGATTAAACATTGCTTCAGCAAAGTACTTAAGCCAGTCTCAGCAATAGCAAAGATAGTTCTGTCAGTACACCTAAGTCCTGACCCTAGTACCGTATTTTAGTCTGCTTTGGTTTTGACAGCTGCTGTTCAAAGTAATTTAAACTTTCAATTAGGCTTATTAGTCATTTTTAATGATTACTGAAGTAGATGATGCTTTTCATGCAGAAACCTTTATTGCTTGCTCTAATGAGTCTTTGTTCAGGATGAGTTAATATTACAGGATGTAGTTACATGGCTGAAATTTGAACAGTGAAACATGCAGTTGTTACATGGGATAAATAATGCATGGTGAAGCTGATAATAAAGCTAATCACTTGAGAGAGCCAGGATGTTATTCATGACTCTATTTATTTCTTAGATTTGTGCAGCTAATTTTGGTGACATTTGTAATGCAGTTGGGCAAGAAGCTACAGAAAGACTGCTGGTATGTAAAATCAAAATCCATTTGCAAGACTTGTATTTCTCAGTTCAAAAAGTTTAATAATGAGGTTTTTTGTCTTCTCTGTAAATTAATTGGGGTGTGTGCGTATTTTTAATTGGTTTGGAGAAGGCTTTGGTTGCAATTATATAGCAAAACAATGAATGAATAGAAATGGAATGTTCTTGTTCTGCAAAACATTTTAAAAAATGTAACCGACAGCAGATATATAGATATACATATACATATGTACACACACCCTCACACACTTCAGAATTACTCTTTCTTTTTTTTCCCTGAACTAGATAATCAGTCAAGTTACAATTCTGGGAAAAATAGGCCATTAATAATTATTCCTATTTTTTCCTAGTGCATATAGTTGTATGCAAAATCCAAATGAAGTAAAAGACAGACAGATAGTTTTCCAGTTTCTTCAATTAATATGTTTTTAACCTGTCTCTGTTTCTTCTATTGTTCACTCACTTTATTCTCTCTTGAGTTATCATTGTCTCCAGTTTCCAAATACCTTAACAGTAAGATGGTGCTGTCTGTTTAGTCTTTAATTAGTCTTGGTTTTGCTTATATTTGGCAGATTCCCAAGTTCTTTGAACTCTGTTCTGATAGTGTTTGGGGAATGAGAAAAGCTTGTGCTGAATGCTTTATGGCAGTGTCTTATACCACATCCCCAGAAGTTCGCAGAAGCAAACTGTCCCCGCTGTTTATCAGTCTCATTAGTGACAGTTGCAGATGGGTAAGTAACTCGTTCTCTAAACTAAACTTGCTGGAATTAGTCCAATCTACTAAAATGTAATCTCCTCTAATAAGATACTATCCTATTTTTCCTCTCACTTAGAATTTCTATCAACAGTTTTTAAGTGTAAACACCCTTCTGAGAATAGGTGGATTGTGTTAATAGTATTAGTTGAGGTAGGCAGTGATGTCCTTCAGATTTATAACTTGTAAAAAATTTCCTGACTATGATTGTAGATACATGCTGAATATTCTAACACCCTTTGCTTAGGTGTCACTTACTTGATAATTGGTTATATCTGGTATTAAATGAAGCTGTTTGAGTAAGAAGCAATTGGTTCTTACTAAAATACTGAACAAAACTTTTATTTTTCAGCACTAACTCTTAGGGAGTTGTGTGAATGCTGACTGCTGTCTTTCTACTGTCACAGGTTCGTCAGGCTGCTTTTCAGTCTCTTGGCCCATTTATTTCTACCTTTGCAAACCCTTCAAGTGCTGGTCTTTACATTCGTGAAGATGGGACACTGAGTATCCGACCATCGATGCAAGACGTGAATTCCAATTCCTGTCAGCCAAGCCACAATATAACTTTAATGTCCTCCAGTACAAACACTATGTTGTCCAGGTAAAGTAATGGGAAAGACATAGTGTAGTGGAAGGGGGAAGAAGGAAGATAATTCTTTTAGTTGCTGTTCAGGGCTAAAAATGTCGACTTGAGAAAATAGTTCCAGAAAAGGTGTGAAGAGGGAGATCACATCTGTGTCTGAGTGTGGTCACATCACTGAAAAATTTGCTTTGATGGCTTTACGGGAGGGTAAAGGGAAAACTGGTGAAGCAAAGCATAGTTGTAATACAGATTCTGCCCTGCAGAGAAATTAAGTTCCTGTAGTTGTTGCTGTCTTACAAAGTATTTCACTGAAAAGTAGTGTTACAGACTTTTATTAGGATAATTCTGTGTGTCTGTTTCCAGTTCAGAACAACCAATGGAAATCAAACCAGAATCGTCAACTGAGGAGACTTCAGCTGAAGTTAATACGAAGCTCTCGGTTGAGAACCTAAACAAAGATACATGGGAAGAAAGTTCAGATTGTTGTACCAGTCCTGGAGAAGATGCGTCTCAGTTGTCTCAGGGTGACAGAGTTGCTGCTGGTGTCATAGAAGTCACCAAGGACAGCAGTTTTCCTGGAACAAGCTCAAGGCTACAGTCTGCTGAGGATGTATTTAATACTTTTCTATACTGGCGCCCTCCTCTGCCTGATATAAGTCAGGATCTGGAGTTGCTTCAATTCAAAACTGAAAAGCACAAAGATAACTGCTCTGTGCCATGTAATAACTGTGTTGCTAGTAGTGAAATAAAAAAAGTTCTAGAAAGTTTACAGGAGCACATAGATGATCCCGATGTTCAAGGTGAGACTCTCCAACAGTAAAATCAGGTTTTCTCCTGGCCTCTACAAAACCCTTGACTGCATTTTAATTGGCTTGGTGTTCATCAGGTGATGAGACTTCTTTTGAGTAGCAAACTATAGGAGAAAGTTATTCAACAGCCTTTTTCACAAGACCCGGGTTATTTCTAGAACAGCTGGGGTAGTGTTCTAGCTCCTGTTCACATGAGAAATAAATTGGATCTAAGTACAAAAGGGAAGAGAGCTTGCTGAAATTAGTGAAAACTGTCTTTAAGTACTGTAAGTGTTGTGGGTTTAGGGACAGATCTACCTGTTACCAGTTGAATTTGTCTAGTATTTGGTTGAGTGAGAATAGCTCTAATTTCACATCATCTTTTGTTAGTGTCCCCATACAAGCCCATTGATTAACATACTAAAGTGCTGGCAGCCTCATAGCGGGGTGCTTACATGTTTCTGGGGCCAAATCCCTCCTGGATCAGCCTGTCATCTGTAATCAACTCAGTTTCTTGTTCCACCAAGTCTCAAGCACTGTAGTGAATTAGCAGGTTTCATCTGCCCACTTATTCATCCCTTCGCATGCAAAGTCCTATCTGCAGGAGCCGCAGCATCGTTTGGATTCCTTGCTGAAGTAGTAAGCCAACTGGCAATGGGGCATATTTAGGTGGCTCCCCATAGCCATTTGGAAAGGTTTTGGAAGAGTAAATTCTTCATGTGTGAGGCAAAGGATCAGAAAGAAAGGGAAAGATCGAAAAGAAGAGGTGAAAAAATTTGAAGCAGTAAAGGAAAAAATGGAAATTGAATGAAAGGGAAAAAGTGTAAATGAGTGTTGGAAAGAAAAGGCGGAGAGTAAAAGCAAATGGGAAAAAGAAAAAACCCATTATGTAAAACTAAGACAAATGTAGACATGTTAGCTTGGCAGCATTACAGTGAGAAATGAGGGTTTCGGAGAGGCTTTGGAGGAAATCAGTTCTCCCACTTCCCCCTCCATGACTTGAGCAGAACAATCTTGCTTCTCTCAGGAGTAGGACATATTAGTTTCTGTTTTCATCCTGTGCTAACTGCTACAACATTCATAAATACACTTGTAATTCATTCTGCCTTTTTAAGCTGTCTGTTCCCCTTATTTCTAAAGTATTCTGCTGTTCTTAATTTTTAAAATATGCTTTCATGTTTTGTCTTAAGACTGTACTTGCTATAGGTTTGTGCAGATGCAGCTATGATAGTTTCGGCATTCTGAACTCTTAGGAACTTCATGTTCCTAGCAACAATGTAGAGTAATGCACCAACACAGCTTGTCCTAACTTCATTGGTGATGCAGTGGTAAACCTGACCTTTCGTTCTCTATCTACTTCTGCAAAACTGTTCAGAGATGGTTTGACTGTTTCCCTACTCTGGATAAAGTTTTTCTCAGAATTGTTTAAATGTGTATTTATGCCCTTTCCAAGCAGTTGAAGCAAGTAAGGAAGCTATCAAAAGAATTTGTATTAAAATGGTTGACAATATGAAGAATGGGAGGTGAGCCCAGTATGCTGTGGTGTCCTGTTACAGCAGATTATTAGAAATATCTTTTGGTGGCAGATACTGGTAGACTACTTCTGCTGAAAATGTTAGTACATCAAAATCATTGCTCTTTGTTTTGTGGAAGACTAATGGGCATTTCCTTTCTAAGACCAAATGTTTCATAATATGCCATTTCTGTGCAGCTCAGAAGTAAAAAGCTCTGGACTTTTTATGGGTTTAGATTTACTAATTACAAGTTTAATGCTTTTAAGTGCAGAAGGGAGACTAAATAGTCATCTTTTGCTTTAAACAGCTCAGGTCCAAGTGTTGTCTGCTGCTCTCAGAGCTGCTCAGTTTGATTCTGTTGGTGACTATGAGACCAGAAAAATGGAAGAAAGCAGTGGCAAACTTCAGAACAAAACTGTTTCAGATGAAACAGCTGTTTCAGATGCTACCTGCAGCCAGGTGGAGGAAGACAGTCTCTCATCCCCTGCCTCCCAGGATAACATCAGTGACCAATGTACCACCAGTATACTGAAAAGCACAGTAAGTATGCATTGTTCTCCAGGTCAAGTACTGTGCATGTAGTCCCTGGCAGAACTGACCCATTTCTGATCTAAAGCCTTGGAACACTGCTACACGATAAAAAAGGAAGAGAAAAGCTATTGAGGGCTACTATTTCTGTTTGCGCACAAATTACCAGAGAGTTAAAGTTTTCCATTAGTCTTGTAGGTTTTTTTCAGATGAAGCATACCAAATACAGTCTCACATCTTACTGTAATGAATCTAAAATTAGTTTTTTATCTTCAGACACGAGACTGAATCACATGGTGGCACACACACAGTTCCTGGTTACTATTTCTTCATTGTAGAGTTAGGAGTAAAATGAATTGTTTGCACAATATTAATGTTGCTGGAGCTAATTGTGAAATACAAAGTAAAGTTCTTATGTGCAGTTTTTGTTCATAGATAAAACCTGTATGAATTAAAATGTAAAATACTGTGTGAACTTTAAAAATTTGTATGTTCTTGGTCTTTCAGACCTTTTAATTCTGTTGAAGTTTTGTTGATATTTGGGGAGAGGTGTGTGCTTGATAATTTAGTAGGCTTGGGAATTTCCAGCTGTTCCACCTAAAATAGGTAAAGCTTTTATCATGGTGTTGAGTGACTTGGACCAACTGCTAAGCTGTCTTGCTTAATATAATTTAAATTCATGCCAAGATGACAAACTATTTAAGAGTGGAGTAAAAGTAAACATCCAAAATCTGTATGAATGTTGAGTTTGTGTTAAATTAAATTGCTTTTTTTAGATGTAAATCTAACTGCTGTTCCCCTTGTTGCTGCTATTGTCTTAATAGTGTTTGTCCTGGTTTACAACTCTGTTGTCTTTTTGTACTTGTATAAACACACTGAATAAGGCTTTGTCTGTAAAAGGCTGTTCTGTGTCTGAATTGCTTTGTTTTGTGGTGTGTGATGCTTTGAAATACCCCAAACAGCAGTAAGTCGAATTCATTTCACTGGCTAGTACGTCCTTTTACAGGACTCAGAGGAACAACAGAGAGGAACCAGTGTATTTTTAAAGAAAGAGCAAGAAAACAATCCACCATTTGAAGATGACAAGTCAAAATTACAGGTGATTAAAATTGCTCCACTAAAACAGTTAGGTGCTCTGGATACAGTTCATCTTACCCTTAATACGTGATAGCTTTTGCAGTTGATGAGTTGTAGAATACGAAGAAATGCTCTGGGCATTTGAGGAGAACTCTATCTTAAATCAGAAGGTTAGGAAACTTTTGTTGCCTTTTCAGTGTCTTAGAGGCAGTCTGTACAACCAAGGGAGGCACTGACAATACTCTTTTGTCACTGGATTTACTGTTTGTCTTCAGCAAAGAAATTTTAAGTTTGGTTTGATGCAACATGTTGATAAAGTAACAAGTACTGTTTGTCGACTGCTCTGTCCTAATGAGAGGACAAAAAACTAGGAGTCATTTACACTTGGTAAAGCTAGCCCACGAAAGGGAGGTCCTGCCTCTGCGTTTAGCTGCCAGATGGTTAGTAGCAAGAGAATACTGTAGCACAACAGGTGTATTTTCTTTCTTAGGGTCTTAAAGTGTGTCTTGCTGATGTACTGTCTCTATCTATAGGATATCATACCTCAACCTTTATTAGACCAGTACCTGTCAATGACTGACCCAGCTCGAGCCCAGACTGTTGATACTGAGATAGCCAAGCACTGTGCCTATAGCCTTCCTGGGGTGGCCTTAACCCTGGGCAGGCAGAACTGGCACTGCTTGAAAGACACATATGAGACGCTGGCCTCAGATGTACAGGTAAAAGGAAAAAAAAGGGGGGCGGTGGTGGTGTTTAATAATGTATCAGAATTTTGAATAGCTTCTCTTGTTCAGTTTTTTTGTGCTGAAGTTATAACATTGTATACTTTCTTATAAGGGATTAAATGTCCACTACAAATGCAAGATTTAAGATTTAAATCAAACTTCATAAATAAGACTAATGTTTTCTACTGCTGTTTCACTGGGCCTGTTCTTCTGCAGTTTGTCCTGACACAGGCATAGTTCAAAAGCTTCTCTATTTTAGTTACAGTGCCTAATCTAATTCCCTTCTTAAACTGTTCCCAGTGGAAGGTACGTCGGACACTAGCTTTCTCCATACATGAACTCGCAGTTATTCTGGGGGATCAGCTAACAGCTGCTGATCTGGTGCCAATTTTCAATGGATTCTTGAAAGATCTGGATGAAGTGCGTATTGGTGTCCTTAAACATCTATATGACTTTCTGAAGGTAGGAAAGTGTAATTTAATTTTTCAAGATAAATTTTTTTCTGACTCCATTATATTAAGAATTTTCTAATGAGATGTGCCCGTATCAATATCTAATTGCACATTTAGTTTTGTGCAATACTGCTATTTTGTGTGTACGTCTGTTGCTTTTTTTTTTTAAGGTCCCTTGCTTCTTTCTCATATCCCAACAAAATACCAAAACTGAAAACCAATCGTAAATGGGGTTGTAAATGCTGCAGCTGTTGTAAAAAGGAATTAATATTTTGTGCAGTCCAGCTGGAAAGTTGAACCATGAGCAGTTTGTATTTGGGGCTGGGAGAGAATGAGAGCAGATCCTGATGCGCTGCTGCATAACAAACGCAAATCCTTAGTTTTTTGTTTGCTCAGTCATATGCCCAGAGATGATGTTTTGATGGGTGCCCCTGTAGAAGTGATGGTAATGTACATTTTTGGATGTCAGTTTTGTGTGTCCAGGCACTCAGCTAATTGTGTACGGTTTTTAGTTGCATCTTGTGAATGATCACTTGCTTCCAAGTAGGAAAATGCACTTAAGAATTAATAGAATAATATACCAGAGAACTGCAAGTATTGAATTTTATCAGTTTTATACTAGTAATATTTTTCCTTTAGTTACTTCATGCAGACAAAAGGCGAGAGTATCTTTACCAACTTCAGGAATTTGTGGTGACTGATAACAGCAGGAACTGGAGGTTCCGTTACGAGCTGGCAGAGTATGTAACTTTATTAACTTCTGATTTTTAATCTGTATTACCAACTTGGAAATAGGTAATTACATTTAGAAGATAGTACATGCTAATTAAGAGCTAAAAGATTATGACCAATCTTTATTAAGGAACTTATCCTAAAAGCCACTGGCTGTTTGGGGTTTTTGGGGTTCTGGGGTTTCTTGGGAAGTTGTGTTGTAATCAAGCATGACTGAAACTTTGCTTGCAGTTTATGAAATGTGACAATCTGATAAATACTACTCGGAAAGGCTTCAGATTTTATTCAGTTCTAGACTGCCTTGTAGAAATCAGTGAAATGTATGTACAAAGACATTTTTCTAATGTGTATGAAAAACAAGTTCTTAAATTAGCTTATTCATTTGGTTTTTCTGTATGACTGTGTGTATAATGGAGATAGAATTGTGGGATGTTACTCTACAAGCCCTGTTTGTAGCACCCAAAGAATGCTTGTAGGCATAGTTTGCAGCTAAAATCTGACCTTCATGTTTATCTGGTTGCTTTGTTTGGGCTATTGAGGATTTACCCTCCCTTTGTAGCTTGGCACAGCAAACCAAACCTCACTCCCGTGCAAGTGTTGTGCGGCGGTTCCCTGACATCTAGTGGAGGGCTGCCACTTAGTGGCTGGGCTGTGCACGGCTGCTGGTGACTACCCGCAGTGGTGTGGCTAGAGGGAGTTCTGTGCAGTTCTGAGATACAAACTGTTTTCTGAAATGTAGATTTTTACACTGAAATTAATCTTTCACTTTTACGTTGCAAGAATGTACAGGATACTGGTCTGTCATTGCAAAGAAACCTTTTATTGTACTTCCGTTTGTAGCTTTTGTTGTTATTGGGATAATTTTGATTCATTAGTACACCTAGTTTGGTTAAAAGTTTCTCTTGGACTCCTTGATGGATTAAAGCATGTGCCTTTTTAATACATGTGTGCAGCTTTATAAAGTAAAGAGAAGATTGTTCGAGTGCTTTCCAATAACCATGGTATTTTTGAGGCTCCAAACTGATCCTTCCCTATGTTTACCAGATGGTATAATTGGAGCAGGTTAGTGTTGCACTAGATAGACTTAATCACTTTCTTTGTGTTTCAGGCAGCTGATCCTGATACTGGAACTCTACAATCCCAATGACGTCTATGACTACTTAAGACACATTGCACTAACACTCTGCTCCGATAAAGTTTCAGAAGTTCGGTGGATCTCCTTCAAACTGGTAGGGGGTTTAGGTCATTTGTTGCAGGAGAGGAAGAAAATGATCCTTGAGAGGAATACCCGAAATCATTGTTTTATTTCAGACAAGTAGGGTGAATACAGATACATTTTGATAAACATTGTAAACGATATGGAAAAAAGTGAAAACTTTAAAAGATACTTTGAGTTGTCATATTTCCATAGATAAAACCAACAGAGAAAGACTTTAGTTATGTGAGTGACAGATGTATCTTCAACTGGATGAAAACCAGGATATAGAAGATTTTGGAGTTCTTACCCCCCTGTTGAGGGAAAAAATTTAAAAATTACTGCTTTCCCCAAAGTTGACTCAATCTATTATGAACTTCATGGTAATGCCATTATCCCATGGGTGTTCTGAATGAGTAGAAAGATTCCTTCAATCTCCTCTTCTTCATGGCACCATGGGAATGGGCATTATTTTAATGGTTGATTTAATTTTATTTTGACTTTTTTCTGTTTCACCTGAACAAACAGCTTTTTTAAAGCTTGTGCTTTATTTTCTCCGTAATAAGCACAGTAATTTATTAAATTCTTCAAGTACAGCTGATCACACTGTATACAGTTTTTGGTGTCCCTTTGTAGAATTCAAATTAAATGATGCTTTTTTAAATTTGAGGGCTACAACTTAAGTCTCAGCTCTTTTTTTCCTCCCTCCTTTTCCACTTCCCTCTTCCTTTCCTTCCCAGGTTGTAGCAATTCTACAGAAGTTCTACGCAAACAATGCAAATGCACTGGGATTAAATTTCATTAATGAACTTGTTGTGAGGTTTCGTCACTGTTCCAAGTGGGTTGGAAGACAAGCTTTTGCCTTCATTTGTCAGGTTGGAATGTTCTGTCTTTCTGGTGTTTTTTTGTGCACGTTTAATGTGTTGCCAGTTTGGGGCTTTTCAGCAGTGTAGGCAAAACTGAAGTTTGGACTGACGTGTTTTTTGGTTCTGTGATTCTATGGGTTTACAGAAAACAGTGGCAGAGCTGGCCTGGTCTCAGTAGTAGCATCTGGCAGTCCAGTGTTGAAGCTGTGGTCCTTGATTTGGTCTGTGCCTCCAGCTGAAATAGCTGATACTTGTACTTTCTGGTATCCTGGTAGCAAAGTCAAGAACTGAAGTCCTAAACAGAGATGTATTTTGTAGTACTTTGACATGCTAGGATAAATGTCCACAAGAGCTCTTCAAACTACCAGTGGGCACTAGATGTCAGAAACTGTTTCCCTCTATTTCTACTTACCCACTCACACACACCCCCTAACCCAAAATGCTTCAGTAGCCATGAGGAGCAGGGGTGGAGTGAGGGGCAAAAGGGCAATGAGAAGTGAGAGGGTGGTATTTCCTACAAGAGCTGTAAAAGTTACTTTTCTTATTGGGTCATCATTAGGTAACTTTCGAATGGTAAGACCTGTTTTCATAATAGTATTTCAAAGGCTGTAATTGTTTCACCAACACAGGGTGTATTTGTTCAAACGCTGACTTTTTTAATACAGGCCAGATTAAGGACAAGAAGGAAAGGAATGACCAACAGTGTACTTCTAATATAAATCTTGCTTTCTCATGTTGTGTGTTTATCCTGTAGGCTGTAGTAGAAGAAGAATGTATGCCTGTCGACCAGTTTGTTGAACATCTACTCCCCAGTCTCTTAAGCCTTGCTTCAGATCCTGTGCCGAACGTCAGGGTTCTGCTCGCCAAGGCTCTTCGGCAGACCTTGCTGGAGAAAGGTGCGCTGCTTCATTTCCTCTGTCAGAACTAACGTCTCTCAAATGCTGTCTTGCCTCTGCCAGTGCACTTCTTCGTAAACTGGCTCAACTGGTGAAGGGCTGTTTGGGTCCGTTTTTACTGAAAACGGGAGTTTTGCGCCGCTGCAGCGCTGGGGCCGGGCGGGTGGCGTGGCCCAGCCGCCAGGGGGCGGCCCTGCCCTTGCTCAGAGCAGCCGCTGCTGCTCCGGGTTTGGTAAACTTAAGTTTTCCTTAAATTACCTGTTAGGTTATTTTGTTGTATTTCAAACCTTTACGCTAATGAAGCAGTCGTCTTTGGGGTCCTTCAGGTGAAGTGTTATGCCTCTTTCTGAAGTGGGTTTCTTTGTCATTTCAGTCTTGAGCTAGCAGCTGTACTAGCAGAGAATGTAACTTTGTGTGCTGCTACAATTTTCTGTACTACAGTTCCTTAATAACAACAAAAAAAAAATCAGCTGTTTTCTGTTTATTCAAAGGAAGATGCACGGAAATCTCCTCTCCTATCTTTTTTTCAGAATGAAGTACAAAGAATGCTTTGTAATGCGTTGTACAGTGGCAGCTTCCTGAGCTTGCTTCTACTTGATACATTTCCTTTTAGGGCTCAGCAAAAAGAAATTCTCTTAAATACTTAAGTACCTAATCAGATGAGTAAGAAGTAGCATATTTCTCTTTCTGTGTCAGCTTCTTTAGCTTCCTGTAGTTTCTCTGAGAAGCTTATAAATTGGATGAGATACCCCAGTGGTTTTGGCATCCTCTGTATTTCTGCACTACTTACACCCTAGAGTTTATTCTTTTGGCTCTGACTGAACTTGTCTTTCTCTCCCCTTATTCTAGCTTATTTTAAAAGCGTTGGCAATCCTCATCTAGAAGCTGCAGAAGAGACCATTCTAGCCCTGCAATCAGACAGAGATCAAGATGTGTCCTTCTTTGCCACCATAAAACTGAAACAGGGTAACATGGACAATACTACCATTGAAAAACAAAACTGATGTGGTGTTCTGCAGTAAACACCAACATCAAAATGGTTATTCACCTTGTGTTTGCGGTTGGTATGAATAATGTGGACAAATAAGGAGGTTTCTGTTACCTGGAAAGGGTCTATTGAGAAATGTTATGATCTTCATGACCACGTTTCATCTACAGCTGTGTGTCTGATATGCATGAGTAATTCCTTTTGTTTTTTTTTCTATGTAAATGTGGGTGACAACTCTGATCTCGCCTGCAGTTAAGTATTGTATGTCTTACGCCATACTCAGTGTTTCAGTTCATATTTCATTTTTTAGCAAAACATTTCCAGTAATAAAGCAGTCTTCTATAAGCTTAAAATGGTTTTAAAATCTTAAAACCTGATTATAGCAGACTTACACAAAGATATTCTTCCCTCACTACTTTGTGAGGAAAGAAATTGTAGGGTTTTTCTATTGTTTCAAGTATTGAATTTTAACTAAAAAAATATGTATATATGTGAATAGTTTTGAATTTTAACAAAAAACAATGAAGAACTTAATTCTGTATCAGTGGGAAAAAGCTCAAAAGTAATTTCATTTTGCGAAGTAGTTACTTTGCCAGAATTAAGGCATGGTTTATTTTGACTTAATGTGATATTTTTCAAAGCACAGAGGGCTTAAGATTCTTTGTATATTGTGACTTCCTTACAGGTGTTAACTGTCTCTTTATTTGTTACTGCTGGCTCTCAAGAGTGGTAGGTAAGCTGTAAATTTACCAAACTCAAAATCGCTCATTCTTCCCTAGCAAAGTTCACTTCATTTAAGGGATTTGGTTCCTGCGACACGTGCTGTATCTGTAGAAGGGTATTACAGAATTTATGAACATAAGTTATTGTTTGTTTTACATACACACATTATTTAAACACCTTTTGACCAGTGTTAAAATCCCAAGCAACCTGCTATTCTGTTCCTAAGAAACAAAGGACCTCTAAAGTCTGAAAAACCCCAAATAACAGATGTTTAGGGAAAGGTGGTGATGCAGTTTGCTCTAACTTCTGTTGATTGTATGGTAACAGTTGGAGTAAACAAATCAAGGTTACTGAGGTGCTTAAGTAGGATGCCTCCTGTGTATTTAAACAGGTCTTTTAGAAGAAAGAACATACAGGTAGAACAAATTTCTGTTAATAAAATCAGATGGCTTCTGAAGTTTGAAAAATTACAAAGCTAACACTTTTTGTTTGTTCTCTTGTGTTCCAAATCCGCAGATAACATGCAGCCTGGGAAAAAGTCGTTTGGTTTGTTTTTTTTTGATTGTGGATTGGAACTTTGTCCTGTTCAAAAACTAAAGTTTAAATACTGAAGAAATGGTTTCATGTAGTAACAGTTACTTTCTCTCTGTGAACAAAATACTTAATCATATATAGATCTATGTAAATATTTCCCCTTATTTCACTGTTACACTAGTAAGTAGTTCACATGGGTGAAGGTTTTTACAGAAATTACTATTTTCTTTTTCTTTTTTGTTTTAAATCTGGCTTGTCTGCAATACAGCAAGTAGGTTCCTCAGCTGGGTTCTATATTTTTGGAGGGCTCAGTTTTGTATAAGTTTAGTCTTGTATTATATTATGTACAGTATTTGTAACAAATTGTTTTCTTGTGAGATCACAAAATGTGTTTTTGGAAGTTTCAGGCAGAATTATACCACGGCTGTTACAGCAAACAGTATAAACTCTGTAAATTCTGCAACGTTCTACATTTAATTTTTTACAATTTTTTTATAATTTAAAACAAATACTTCTTCAGTACAGACTTTTTATGATTGCAATTTCTTAACAAAGACCCGTGAAGTTAATTTTTTCTAGTTCTAATGTCTTTTTCTAATGCTGGCATTATACTGGTATTTTCTAACAGTTCAGATTTTCTAGGCCTTTCTGACAAGGTTTTACTTCTGTTTTTTATTATCAGTTCATTAAATTTCTCAGCACTGAACAAATTTTAAGTGTGTGTATATGTAAGTATGTTTGAAATGTACTGTATATAAATTAAATACTCTGAACATTAACCCAACCCAAGTTTCTGTTTGTCAGATAATCTTAAATAGTTACCTTTACTTGCAATAATCCACTGGAGAACGCAAACTTCTATATGTTTTAGCATGTTTGGCAAGTGTTCACTAAGTTTTTAATTAGAATATATATAAACAGTAAGTCACCAGCTATAGAAGTTCACTAAAAGGCTAAACGAAGTTCTTTGTTTTTAACAATATTTTGGTACCTCTCTGGCTCCAGAAATCATGTCTGCTTTAATTTATGATTTCAGTAGAGCATTTAAAAACTTTTTTTAAAACTCTAGAGTTGCATGCACTAATGGGGGACATCATAGTTTTGGGGTGGGTTTTTTGTAGACAATGTGCAGGTCTAGTAAACAGACTTACCCTCCACAAGGTTTGTCTTTTTCATTTCATTTTAAACTAGAAATGACTTCAGCATGACTAAAGACCGCACTTTACGTCTTGTACTAGACAAATGTATGCAATGATGAGTAAAGCGGTGTGTTCACATACAATTCTCTGGGTTGTTTAAATTATGCAAAAATATGTATTTTAAAAGCCAGATGGAGCAAAGTTAGGTAGTTGATCCATAACAGCAGCAAGAACATCACTTTTAAACATTTTGAGCTAAGGAACATGAAAATAACGTTAGTGGGTGCAATATTGCTTGGATGCTGTAGGAAATGATCAAGAACTTGTAATCCAAAGCATGTTAGTCATGTTGCTTAGAGCTGAGGCTGGTTGGAATCTCAGCACCAGACAGGCTTGGCACGGGGCAGGGTGCTGCCTGGTGGCGGCTGTGTCTGTGCACAGTGGTGTTTGGAGCTCGAGTTAAGTGGGGACACTCTGGAAGTGTCATTTGTCAGAATAGAGAATCTATGTAACTTTCTATTTGTATTTATCTCAATAAATCCTGTGACTGTTTTATAAACCAACTTGTGGTAATGTGAGTTTTGTCCTAGCTGGGATGTGAGTGTGTTTCTTCAGTTAAAGAAACTTCTCCCTGGCGGAAATGCTGTCATCTGTCCAACTGGGGTTGAGAGTGGAATTCATCATACTGAGTAGTAAAAGATCTGTTAAGTGTCCAGAGATTTGAAGTAACCCATCTTTCACTTTTTCTTGAAGTGAGCGTGCTGAAAATGCTTTGGAACTAAAATCACTGTCAAAACTTAAAATCTTACAGATACGTTTTAAATGAAGAGAACTTGTGTGTGCGGGGTGAGACTGACATTCAGATCTTGATCTTGAATTCTTCCCTCTCCAAACTTGAGCAGGGAGGGACGTTCTGGACTGTTTGTTTCAGTGTGGTGTTGCTCTCACATTAACAGACTTTGTATACTTGTTAGGCCTTGGAGTGGGGAAGGGAAATCCATCATCAACACCTGGCTGGTGGATTTTGCTTCTAACTCAAGAGTCTTCTCTACCTTGTACCGCTGCAATCACCCTTCAGGCTGTTCCATCCTGTGCTCTGCAACCTCTGTCAGCTGCTGCAAAAGAATATCTGACCTCCACACTCTTCTCTGCAGGATTTTAGCTGATGCAAAAGTGAGGAGAGTCCCTGCAGCCCCTGGTAAAGCCTGCCCACATGCTTTGGGTTAGGGCACAAGACTCTTATGTAGTAATCTGAAAACAAACAGCTGTTTGATCTTTTTGTTGTGCATTAGACTAAACATGTACATTGAGATCTAGACAAAACCAAGAACATAAAACACAGGCAACTTCGGGTATTTACCTGAGTTACTAATTTGTTTCTCTGAGTAAGATTGTCATCCTAGTGAAAATCCAGTGATGGGCAGGAATAAAAGTCTTTAACCCCTCTGGTGCACTCTGGTAAGTTCCTATAGGTTGTTCTATCACATGTGCAGCCCGGTTCTGTGGTGGCACTTTATGCTGCTCGGATGCTGTGATGTGCTTACGTACACATCTGCATGTGGGGATCTATGCTTGGGAGGGCTTCGGTGATATGAGGGGAATCAGTGGGGGAGGGAGGAATTACTACCAGATCTAGACCCCTGCCTTTATCAAGATCATAAGCTTTTTTGAAGAGGCCAGTCTCACGATCTTTTCCTAGTCAGGAACCACTTCACGACCATGCTGTCCTCATCCCCATGGACCTTCACTGTCCAGCTCGACCTACCTGAAACTAAGGAGAACTTTTCACTGCCTCGATGCCAGAATTACTTGACTGTGTAGAAGCTGGAGTCCCATTTAGAATTGTTGACTGGGATCCCCCTTCATTTACAGTGGCTTCAGTACCTGGATGAAGGTGAGAACCTGTAACGCTGTGGCTCTTGGAGTATATCTGCTAGTTATAGCTACATTTAGGTCCTGGATGAAGGTCAGGGTTCTGCTTTCCTCTTTTTTTTTTTTTTTTTTTTTTTTTTTTTTTTTTTTTTTTTTTTTTTTTTTTTTTTTTTTTTTCTGTACACCACTTGGAATTCAGTTCTTGACTTAATGCTTAACTTTGCTTACTACTCCTTACAGGTAATGGTCTGCTCAACAGGGTCTCTTTAGGTTTAGTAAATGCTGACCTCTAAATTCCTGCTTACCCTTGTCAACAGCCAGTGCCTGTGCCTGGCTGGTTCACCTCAGCCTGGAAGAGCTCTAGCAAGGCCCTGGCTGACCTCTCCACAGTTAGCATTGTGTGGGGCAGTGGTTTTTCCCACTGCATCAGCTGAGTGGGTGGTGGTGAAGTACTTGGCTTTTCAGTCAACAATCAGAGAGAGCCTTTGAAACTTCTTTAAACCTATTTAAAACAAAATAACTTATTATTTGCTTTCTCTGATCAAACAAACTTGGTGCTTTCTTTTTAGAGTAAAGACACCATGTCTGTATGGATACAGTTAAAATGTTGCTTCTACAGCCTTGGCATTTCACCTGTTAACTGCAGCTCTGTGGGTTACAACCATATTACCCCAAGTGCACTGTGTTGTGGCCTTCTCTGGGCTGGGGGTGTGCCTGTGTGCTCACAGCTTCAGCGGAACGGGACCTGAGGTGACCTTGGTGCATTATGAGAGTAAAATCAGAGCACAACAGCACAGCTAAAAGAATTCAGTCACCACTAACTTGTCTTTAAGCTGGTAGTTGTGCTCTCTGAGGAGAAGTTGACTTGCTTTTCCTTCCTAACTCCCTACAGTAGATCTACCAGATAAGTCTGTGGTTAAGGGCAATGACACTGTCCCTGGCAGAAGGATTACAATGTGCATCTGGTGACAAGATGGCTGGAGGCACCTTGGGGCAGCTGCTGCAAAAGGAGAGACTGTGACTACGGGGGTACTGGATGTGGAAAAGCTAAAAGCCTATTGCTGAAGGCCTGAGTACTCTTACAAAGCAAGACATGATAGAACAAACTGTGGAGAAGCTAATGGAAGAGACTTACTATAGAAATTAAGTAGGTTAGTTGTAGTGGCAACAGTTCACAATGAAAAGAGTAATTTTAAGAGGGCTGGTAATCCAAAACCAAGGAGTCGGTCTTTTTTGCTGTTACTAGTAAACAGCACATCCCCTTGAAGTGCAAGTTCTTTTCATTGTCTTGTAACTTCTTGTAGCAGTGATGTGAGAATACTTTCAGATTATTTTCCTTCTTCCTGCTTATCCTAATGGCCAAAAAACGTTTGCATTTCTTCTTCAGCTGTCTGTCACTTTACTCTTCTGACGTGTTGTCAACAAAAGATACTTAATCCCAGTGTTTTACATATCAGTAGGAGAAATAATACACAGTATGTAAACAAGGCCTTTTTCTGGATTATTTTAAAACATCATTAGAAGATTGGGATTATCTGTTTTTGGGTATTCTGGTGAGGCTGAGTGATTTGTCTGTTATGCGGATCAGAGGCAGAAGCTGTTTCACAGTCCATCCTCCTCTGGCCATACTGACTCCAGAGTAAGAATGGGACTCGATACACAACTACCAAAATCCAGAATCGGAAGGCATTCCCTGGTTCATCCACTTTATCTGGTGCTAGTTTACAGAATGTCTTGAGTTTGCAATCCTGTCAAGTCTGATTAGTAAGAAAGCTTTGATTTTTGTAGAACAAATAGTTTCAGTGGTGCTTTGGTAAAGGGCATGCTGCTTTCTGGTTTTAAGACTAAACTGTTTCAGCAGAAGCATGAGGTACTCTACCCGATTTGTCCTGTAAACCTCCAGGCCTGAACAGATGTGTACCTTTGGTACCTTTCATAAAGAACCATCATCTCCCTTGCCCTGGCCAAATTCCAAGTGGGCTAATCACATTGTACTACTCTTATTTCCCCAACCACTACAATGGATATCGCAGGGTTCCTCACCTCCTTTCGCCAACTCTTGGGTAGTGCTGTGGTCCCTTGGCAAGCGGCTGTTCTGCTTCATGCCACAAATGGCTTGTGTTTTGCTGTTGGGCAAGTGGTTTGGTTTGTTTTTCCCCCATGTTTTGAGTTCCCTGTATATTAATGATTCTTCCTACTCTGTGTAGAGCAGGAAACAGAAGTATGTGCCACGGAGACAAATGGTCTCATTTGAAATGAAAGGTGTATTGGCATAAGATCTCCTTAAAAAGGTGGCTGACGCTGATTTTTCAAATCAAATAAACCCTTCTTTTAAGGAAATAACCATCCAGCTGTTCTAATAATGTGCTTCCACTTACCAGATGAGAAAACCACTGGGCACTGTGGAAGATGTAGCCCGACATGGAAAAGGTTTCTCAGGAAGAACAGCAGCATGAGGCACCTGAATATTGTTCCTAAGAGGCCTCTCGGCAACACTTTAGTGATGTGTTTGGGTTTATTACCAAATAAAGCTCCTTCTGGGAAAGAATGTGCTATGACACTGTGTCCTGAGGCAGCACAGGTTTACAAGTTACCTGTTGGAATTAAGGCCCAAAGTCTCGTCTGCCTCTTAAGGAGCTTGGGCTTCTGTGGCCAATGCTGTCTGTGACCTCTCCCCAAAAGCTCAGGTCAGTTTCCAGCAGATTTGAGAAGGACAGGGATTGCAAAGAGAAAAAATTTCTGGAAGATTCTGTGGTGCTTAGTAACTACATACAAATGGAAAACCCAAATTAATGTTCCCTCAGAGGGATGGCTATGAATAAATATCATTAGGTAGTAGAGAATTGAGATGGAGCAGAAGAATAAGAAACAAGCAGGTGTTATTTAGCTGATCTGGGAGTGATTTATTCAGTGTGGAAGCATCCCATAAGTACAGGTATGAGACCTTATTGATGCCTAAAAAGAATCAGACTACTCTTTTGAAAGAGACTAAAGGGTTTGTGTTTATTCTGCAGCCAGCCCATCTGGGAGTACAGAGGACTCTGCGGACACCACGCCATATGCAGAGTTACTGGGACCAGAGCAGAGAAGAACGGGTAGCACACCAAGCTTTCGTGGCACTGCTTGTTGCCAGCCACAGAGGTCGTGTTGAAACTGTCAAATTTCTCCCGAGACATGGTAATATTAGAACAATTCTCTGGCTGTAACTGCACAGCATACCACCTTCCTGCTTGCCCAGGCCACAGAACTGTACTCAAATGGCCTTAAGTGTTTTGTTAGGAGGTGGAGAATGTATTCAGCACATGGGCTCTGATATACCCATGAGACAAACACTTGCGAAGTGTAATGACCTTTGGTGTTAGAGAAATTCATATTGGAAAACAGGATTCCAATTTTTTTTTACTTTCCTCTTCAAGTCTCATTTTATTTATTGCCATTTTCTTATTATCTAGAAATGCTTAGTTCTTATCAGTCCTGTGCTGTGCTTTATCAGCCACTGAAACACAAGCAGGGTTGTAAGTACTAGTTCTATGGCTCTGACATTTGGGCTCTTTTGTTGCTTTTCAACTAAATCAGCCTTCTTTCCTCAGAAATCTGCATCTGCACAATGGACAGCCCTTTGGGTCTGAGGTCACTTGATGGTCCTGAATGAAAGGACATTTGTTTATGAAAGGACATCTGTTAATCACTTTTTTAAAAAAAGAGTGGCTGCTGAGGAGGAAATCCCACCTTGTCTGACAGTGTTCCCTTCAATCCCAGTTCCTGAGTCTGGCCCCCTCAAAGTTTGTCCCTGTTAAAGGACATCGTCCTCTCCCAGCAAGCGAGAGCTCCCAGTGCAAAACTAACGTCAGCGTCTAGCTGTGGCGAAGCTAGCAGTGATCCCTGAGCAGGACAAAGCGCCGGTGGCTGCATGTGAGCTAAGGGCAGGAGCATTTGTTCACTAGACGGGTTTGTTAATTCTACTGCTTAGATGCGACTAAATCTGCATCTGCATTCAGAAGAAAAAAATGTGCTTTGTGGCCCGCAGGTGGCATTACCTCCTTTCATATGCCTCGTCCTACTCGGCCTGTGGATGATTTTTCCCAAGTGCGCGTTTTCCAGCCCGAGCCCAGGGGAAGGCCGGTGCCAGCACTGACCTGCTCCTCAGCTCTGGGGCACGACCGCTGGGGCCGAGCCAGCGCACCGCGGCCAGCGGAGGTAGAGACCCCCCGGCCCCGTGCCACCCTCCAGCGCTCTGACTCCGGCCTTGCAGCAGCCGTCTGGGCCCATGTCCTAAAATACACACGGACTCACTTGGTTCAGGCAAATTTCAAGGGACAGTCAGTAACTTTCCCAGAGACCCACGCTTCAAATATAGGTTACTGGGTGGGATTTGTAGGTTTTAGTTATGAAATAAGCTCATGTGCTGGTGATGTTGCAGCTAAGATGACAACCAGCTTGACAGGACAGCTCTCAAACATGCTTTTAATTTTTAGCTTAAGTATTTATAACGTTGTTCCCTAGCCAAACTGGCCATTTAGGTAATACGGTTCGTAGGAGAGCTCAAGCCTGTCTGCAAGTTCTCCTTGGAATGCTCCTTGCTAGGGTAATTTCTTAATAGCTGGCAACAGCCCAGGGTGATAGAGTTTAATGGGTATTTCAGGGGACTGGAAATCCCTAGATCTTTAATCCAGTTCTGGCCCTGACTGGCTTGATTGCCTCTGGCACATCCGTTAAGGGTTATTTTAGAAGTAGGGCAGTTTCTCTGCCACTGGAGAGTGCGGGCAAAGTTGTTGTGCATGTAAGTGGCTAATTATCATTGCCCAGTGCTTGCTTAGTGTCTCCAACATTTTAAGCCTTGGGGCTTTGAAGGTTGGGGTTTCCTGAAGCCAGTGATGGGGTGAAGTGACTTGCTTGCCCACCTGCTTTTAAAGATTTTTAGTATCCCAGATTTCTTAGATGCTTACAGTCTCTTTATGCCTCTATGATCAGTAGGAAGCTGAGCTTCTGGTCTGGTTCCTGAAGGCTTATTAAAGACTTAGTGCTCAATCTTGAGCAGTTTCCATTGTTCTACTTAAAGAGACATTTTTCCAAAAAACTTGGCTCTTCCAATTAACCACAGAAGAGGTGGTTCTCAGTGGAACTGAGCACTCCTGAGAACTTGGCCTGCTGCCTTTTTGTTTGCAAAGCCCCATGTGTAGCCAGGAGATTACAAATAACCATCTCAAATTGTTCTTGTTTCCTTGTGTCAAAGCATTTCCCTGAACGGATACCAGGATTGCTACCTAAATATCCAGTGAGTTGTGGCCTTGGTACTTGTGTTCCAGATCAGTGCCTGGGAGTAGGCATATCCAGAATGTGATAAAAATCAGTGTCCTGTTGTGCAGCATTGTCTTTTACGAATAGGTGAAATGAGGATCAGAAGGATGCTGGCTGTGAACTTGGATACCTTTAGCCTATATCCCTTAAGGGAGATATTGTGGTTACTGATGTGCTGTAAGAATTGACTTGAATGCTTTGCTCCAGCTTTGCCTTGTGGGCACTGAATGAAGGGGAGACAAGTTACATAGACCTAGTCCTGGAGGAAGGGCTGCAAAGCAGGACAGTGTAGTTAGTACCCAAGCAATGGTGCCTGATATTCCAGGAAAAAAAAAAAACAAACAACAAACAACAGGGGATCTGAGTAATTGCCCCACCTATATTTTTTGTCAGATAGACCTAGACAGAAATATGGAGTGTTGCTCCGGGTAAGCACAGTGAGTGTGACATGGCAGGTACCCAGGTGTGTGGCTGCCCAGCTCAGAGACGGATAGTTTAGTCTGTCCTGGGAGATGTTTCCCTGTGCTCACAATCCTCAGCTTCCTGGAAGTAAGTCCTTAAGCCTCGTTTCCATGTTATTGAAGTTAAAATACTAACCTGGAATGCTTTAAAAATGCAGCTGCATCCCCTAAGCACTTGTCTGCCTCATTCAGGGCGGAGGGTTGGATGGCTGCCTAGTCTGAAAGCAGGGCTTTGCACCTTCTTTGGATCTTCTCTGCCACCAGACTGTGTGCTCTGCTGAGAACAGCGTGCGTGAACCAGGAGTGGAGACTGAGAAATGGAAAACACAGGTTCAATCTCTAGAACAATCTAATAAAAATATCCCCTTCTTCTGTTTTTGAAAACTGAAAGAGCTTTGTGGTGATTCTTTTACTTTGTTGCTATTGCTTTTCTCTCCTTCAGTTTAAAAGGTCGCAACCTAAAGGGAAAATCCCTTGTTGCTGTTTTGAATGGCCTGAAGTTACACAACAGAAATGGCAGGAGTGGGAAGTGGCTGCAGCTGGCAGGAGGGCGTGCTCAGGGAGTGGGGTCTTGAGCAGTCTGCAGAATGTGTGCGCCCTCTCATCCTCAGGCCTGTGTCATGATCACTATTCCTGTATGAAAAATTGCTGTTTGCTTTTCTTGAGCCACACCTCAGCTGCATCCAGTTGTGAAGATAATCTACCCAGAGTTTCAGAGGCAGCAGCCCTGTATAGGTTGACAGTGGAGTTGTACTTAAAGTCCTTCAAATGTAAGATAAATACCTCTTGCCTTTCAATTCCTTATTCTAATCAAGTAATAAAGAAAGGTCCAGGAATTTGGGCTACAGCAAGTACCAATTCTGAAGCCAGTTACTGTGAGCCCAGAGGACAGGTAGCAATGCCTACACATGCCGATGTCAGTCTGACCAAATGAGTGCAGAATGCCTTCGCTTTGAGGGGACCCTTGCATGGTATCGCTTAGAGAGCTCCCTTAAACAGGTTTTACACAAGTGTTAATTCTATGTGACAAATACGTAGTTGTTTAATAACTGCTTAGGAGAATGACAAGATTACAGATTTTATCGAAGTGATCAGTAGACAAGATATAAAAAGATGGTGCTTCTGGCATTTTGCTGAGCAGCTGAATATTGCAAGCAGGATTATACAGAAAAGTCCTTAGAAATCCTTTATTCTTTCTTTCTATTGTCTGTCTAGACTGTCTAATCTGTACCCAAGCTTCTAGAAAAGGGGGAGAGGATTTGTAGTTGCTTTTAGACATCATGCAGCATGCTGCATAGCTCTGGGAAAGAACAGCAAATGTCATATGGAGAGAACTGGGTAACCTCAGGACAAGGATGCCAGGAATGGCAGGAAATTATGTACTATGTGATTATGCAGTTAAGGGCAAATAGAAAATTTTTTTTTTGCTGGAAGCTGGAAACTCTTCCTTTGGAAAGAACAGAAGTCACCAATGTGTTGCAGCTGGGAAATGGATGGGTGTGCAGCAATCCAAAATTGTATTGGGGCAAATTAGAAGAGAATTAATATCTGAGTGAGAGAAGCCCTGGAACACTGTGTGCTGTTCTGGTTAGGTGAGAAAGGTGAAATGAAGCTAGAAGAGACCCCTCAGTTAACCAGGGGAGAGGAAAGAGTTGCTCTTCCTGAGCGAGCCAGGAGGGTAGGGCACTGCTGATAAAGGACCATGCAAGGACAGTATTGCTCTTTATTGAAGAGGATAAATGTCAGGGAGGTAAAGAATCTATTTACACTGAAGGAAACTGCTGGGATAAGATGACCAGAGATGAGAATGTTTTGTAGCTCTTGTTAGGGAGGAGTAGGGCAAACCAAATGTGTGTGCCTGTTAAGAACTGTTGTGTGATAGAACAGTCTGGGAAACTGTTTGGACTGCATGACAGAATCGTGCATGCTGATTTTATTTATTGCAACATTGTGTTTGTTGCTTAAGGTTTCTATTCCAAAGAATAAAAATCGGATGTAGACAAAGCAGATAATATTGCCTGTCTTAAAGTAACCAGCTGCACTGTAGTGAGCACCAGAAATAAACAGCAGGGGGGACAGCGGACTGGGATGCAGAGCTCAGACAGAAATGTGACTGTCGAGGAGACTGAGGCTCTGCATTTGTGAAATCCATGCTCAGCTCTGCCACTGGTTCATATACGATCCTGAGAACTTGACTTCTGTCCTATATAATATCAGGAATCCCTGCAAATGTTGTTTCTCTCTTGCACTGGTGTACAGAAATCTGTTTCAAGAAGAAAAGCCGTAATAACCTCTTCAGAGAAAGGAAGCAGGCCAAGTAAGAGATTTGTGTTTTGAATTGCAACCATTACTTCTCTGTGCTGGAGCACAGGGTAAGGATCAGTCTCCAGAAGATTTCAGTGAGGACTTGTTAATGAACTTTGGGTTCCTCGGATAAAGAAACAGGGAGATCATTGTGGAGAAGAAAATGCACTAAAAATGCCTTGAGTCTAATTATGTTCAGGGCAGGACAAACGTCACAACTGTCTCCTAATATTAAGAATCCAAAGCAACCCTTTTGGAAGGACTGTGGTTCCTCTTGATGCAAAAGGCAGTAACTTAAATAAAGATGACAAGCACTGGAATAATTCATCACACTTTCTTATCATTATCAGCTCAGCTGCTTTCCTCGCCTGGGCTGACTCCCGGTATTGCTCAGAGCCATCATACCGACTGCTGTTCCCCCCGAGCCTTGGGGAAGCTAAGGCTCAGCAAGCCTGAAACAGCCACTGCTGCTCTTTAGAAATAGTCACTGGAGCCAGGGAGGGCCTTTGATGTCTCTGAACCATCACCCTCATACTTTCAAACATTAAATGTTCCCCAACCATTCCCCCTTTCTCTAGACATGTTTCTCCTTTTCCCTGAGTTATACCCCAAACTTGCTTATGTTTACTTTGTCCCTCTGAGCATCTCCCACCTGGATACTGCAGAAGAGAAAGGCTTGGTGCAGTTGCCCCAAGTGAGATGCTATGAGGACATGCCCAGAGGTGAATGCCATACTTCTACCCCCTGACAGATACATACAGAGTCTATGTTGCAGTATTACTTTTCAGCCATGGTGCTGTTTCATATGCCAAGGCCCCCAGGTGAATGATGTGCCTCCCTGGACCAGAAGCTGTGCTCCACTTCAGGTGGCAGACGAGCCTTGACCTCTGCTCCCAGTTCATAGCCCTGAAACTTCTTCAGTATTAAAGTTTCTCTCAATGAAGACAGAGATGTTATTTCTTTTAAAATGTGCTATTTATTGATGGAACTTCCCTATTCTGTGGGGATATGGACCCCTCCAGACTCAGGCAACACTTGAGTAGAGTTTTGTGCTCATGTGTTTCATCAGTGCTCCTGGGAGCCTAACACCACTGTTGATCTTGTCTGTCTTGTGAAATCTAGCCTACAGCAGACCTCCCTATTCAAGTGACTACTGAAATTGAAGAGCAAAGACCTGTCATTATTTTGGCATTGCACAAATAACTTGTTAGCTCAGTGAATTTTTAAATAGAAAAAAAGAACAAGCTTGTTGTTATACCTGTTCCATATTTGTCAATAGACAATAGTAGTGCAGAACACTGTGGCAATCTTTACATTCGTTTCTGAAAGTGAATCAAATGAACAGAAATTGTTAAATGCCAGAGTACAATATCGCTTATAAAACCCAACAGACATCAGGAAACTTGTACTGATTGGGCTCTTAGATGTTGTTTTCCTCTTGCTTAGGAAAGAGAATTGTAGTCAGCTTGCAATCTCCCCGACATTGTTCGTGAAGGAAGCAGACAAAAAGTACCAATGAAACAGAAGGGCTGCAATTTAGTTAATTTTATGCAAAACACAATCAGCATTCAAACTGGGAGTTACCAAGCAGAAATGTATTGATAGAGAAGCCAAAATATTCTCTGTGCATAAATAAAATAGTAAAACAAAATTTCAAAGAGACTCCTGGAACTCATGTAACTACAGGCCAGAGAAGATGCAAGGGTGAAGTCTGACACTGTCAAAGTCACGAGGAGTTCAGAGAGGCTGTGATTTAATCCCTGACACCCTAGGCCATGCCTCTATGTGGTATGAACCAGGAGAGCTCTGGTGTGACAGCAGACCTTGTATCAGTAAGGAAAAATAGAAACAACTTTTTCAGAAGAGTGATTAGAAGAGAGGGTGATTGCTTGTAAAAGATGGTTGCAAAGGATCTGTGCTAGGGAGAGGGAAGGGTGATAAGGAGATAGTAAAGGACAGAAATGGAAAGAACTGCAGATCAGCTGGGGACTGTAGTTATGAAGGTGACAGCTAGGCAGGGATCTGCCTCCTAGTCCTGGGGACCCCCAAATTGGTGATAGTGGGCATTGATGTCCCATTTTGCATTTTACTTGCCATGATAGACTTCTGCTGGCACTGAAGATAACAAGATAATAACTCTGTGTAGAACAACGTGCACTCCTCTTTCCCAAATCTTGTGCACCCCACTGAAATCTTCTGATTAATCAAGCTTTGCGCCTCAAATCCCTAAAGGTTCCAGTCCAGCGTGCGTTGCCTCTCTCTCTATAGCATAACCTCTGACTATAGCAGAACCCTTGTATGCATGCTTTCTCTGCCTTCATTTTCTTTGGATTTGCAACGTTCCTTCAGTTGTAACCACCAACTGTGTTCAAAGACAACCAGAAGTTGTTTGTGAACCGTGTCTGAGGATCATGCTGACCATTAACATTTAGAAAGGATAGTGGTTTGCAGAGAGAAGCCAAGAGCTATTCGCTTTGTACTACGCTTCCAGCATCCCGTTTAGGTTGGTTTAGTGCCTAACCTAGGCTGCAATTGAGGTTAGTGCTTTGGTTTTCCTTCAAGTTCCAGTTCTCCATACACTGCTCTGTTTGCAACCTTTGCTTGACACAACTGTCTGGTATGGTTTGATGGTGTTTTGCTAAAATTCCTGTGTGTACAGAAGCTAATAAAGGAACTGTCAACTTAGAAAGCCCATCTTAAAATATGGTCCTACTGGCCTGGGATAAGAAATGCAGAGATCCCTTGCCCAAGCCTCTTCCATGGAATTTGTGACGCTATTTCAATTCCTTTGGTTTCCAGTAACCAAACAACCATTGGGGTCAAGCAAAAGTCAAGGTATTAAAAATATCATTGCTATGAGCCTCCTTACCTATAAGCTGGCTATGTGTTAGAGGAATGATCTGGACTACAGCACTTGTCTTATATCTCTTGCTGAGTGTTTGTATGCATAATTCAAATGTGTGCATGTGTTTGAATTCCAGTGTGTATTGATTGAATTGGTCTCTGATAATAAACAGTATAAATAAATCAGATGGGAGTTAAAGCATTGATGTGCTGTATGGGGGGAAAAAATTAAATTCAGTGCAGTGACCTTGAGCAGAATGTAATTTCAAAAGTGCCTTAAGTATGCTGATGACATAAAATAAGGCTGGGGAAGCTGGAGGGGCAGAAGTGTAGGGGACAGAGGAACAAAGCAAACTCATTCAAAATGATTTGGATTTATCAGGATTACAGGCAGATAAGTGGCTTATGCAGTTTATTGTAGGGAAGAGTGAGGTAATGAGGCCAGGGACCAAAAGTAATCAGACTCCAGACTGAGTGAGAGCAGTGTGGAATACAGATCAGAACATGGCGAAAAGGGCACAGCCAGCACTGGGGGAAGTCTCGTCTAAGGTGAATAGCTGGCTTGATGCTTCTCTTAGAGCTCAGCTCTACAGCTGCACGCACTGCCTGGCTGAAGAAACGGCTGGTCCTGCTAAAGACGTTCCTGTTCAGCACTGTCAATCCATGAACCAGCTTGTAAATAAGAGCTGGGTTTAAAATGATCTTTCTCCTTGAAGATCTCCAAATGTAGTTGTACCTCTTTCTGGGAGCAAACCAAGTAATGCAAAGAGGAAGTTGGAGGGAATAGAGCTATGCCAGTACGACTTAGAGGGACAGAGTCAGGCCTTATCTACGGGTGTAAAAACATGAAGGAATCCTTTCATGCTGGTTTGACCAGGCAAAAATCCTTCAGAGGCTGTAAGATGTGTGTCTGCTAGTTACAGATGAATAGAGGAGAATTCAGCTTCTGATGTTACAGGAAACATGATCTGTAACTGAGCTGCCTAATAGTCCATCACACTGATTTTAGACTAGAAAAATTTTTAAATGTATTGTTTTGGACTAATGAGCACCCTGCTGGGCCACAGTAAAGCAGAGAGAAATTGGTGAATCTTTCCAGTTGGCTAATCTGGAGGTAGATTCCATGGTTTTGAAAGTACTTGTTTCTTCTGGTTTTCTTTCCTTCTTTTTAGTTCTAATTTTCATTTTTTAAATGTTTCATTTCTCCCCTAAATTGTAAGCTTTAGATTTTTCTCAGCTGTGGCCAAGTAGCTTTGAAACCCAATCAAAGGCAGAAATAATAAAAGGAGAGCTCTGCACTGAAGTCTGTTGATGTCCTCACAGCTTTTTTTATTCTGTTAGATAACATATTAACCATCCCTGTTCAAAAGTGCTTTCTCAAACTTGACCCATATAATCTTTTTTTTTTTTTTCCACAGAACAGATTAGATATTTGAAAATGTAATCTTCCTGTATTACCTTTTACTGCCCTGTTTTCATTTATGTCCAGTACATGTCCAGATAATTTCCAGTATTTTAATACCTAGGGCATATCAATAACACATAAACTTCCTCTTTTTCTTTGAGTCCTGCCTGCTTGGTGCTGCATTAGATGGAAATCTATTATTGTCTAGAAGCCATAGCTGCATGTGTTATGTTTGCCAGAGCTGAGTATGGCAGCGAGGACCTACAGGGAAAACTGAACTGGGAAAGACAGAAGCTAAGGCAAGTCAGAAATGATAACGTGATCTCATACCCTAGTCCTTAGGTCATATCAGAATTATGAATGGGGAGTGGTGAAAGAATCCTTGGGCAAATAAGAGGTGCACTTGGAATTTTTCCTTTTTTTAGTCTCTTCAGGCTTTTGTGGCCTCTGATTAACATGCTGCCCAGTTCAGGGTCCCTGCCTGGGGTACCAGAATGTGCTGGATGCGCTCTGAGATGCGCTCTACCCCCACCCAGAGACATATCTCTGCCTGTGATTGCTCGTGGTGTTGTAATAACAGTCACAAAAGAAAGATGACCTCCATGTGCTTGTACCCCATCTTTCTGTTATCCATTGGCTCTCCACAGCAAATGGTCAGTGTTAGTTAGAGTCTGTATCCCTGGAGTTCTGTTGTCAATTTGGGCTGTTGTCACACACTTAGCTAATACCCTCTAGTAATTTTATTGCTTATTCACATGCACATTTAATGTCCTTAGTCATTAGACTGAAAAATGTTAACCTTGTCATAGTTAGTGACTGGAAGCAAAAAAGTCCATTTAATTCTTGAGGGAATGAATTCTAATTTTCTGCTTGTCAGAAAGTGACATTTTACATATTTTTCTCTTTTTCTCCACCAGTTTAGTGCTAAATTTAAATGTGTGTGTCATAGGAATAGACCTTTTGTCTGTGCTAAACACCCCAAAAGCCTTGGCGGGTATCCAATGTACAAGACTCTTGACCAATAGCTGCTGCAAGAGCTCATTTGATGCACTGAAGAAAATGGGAGGTGAGAATGAAAAGTTAGAGATAAGAGGTCATTGCAGAGGGCACATTAGCATTGCACGTCAGAATGATTTTTTTTTTTCCTCTAGAAAATATGGATGAAAAACAGCTCATCTGGAATAAAATATCCAATGAAGAAACAAATTATGTTAATCAAGCAGGCTAGTACTAATATTTGTCATTAAGATGTGACACCTTCTATTTAATGTCACAAACTACTGGGAGACTTCGAAAAATGTACTGGTTGGAAGGCAAGTTGTCTGCAGATACTGAGTTCACTGTTCTATGAAAGGGAATAACTTGTGTCTTGACAAATAGATGGCATTTATGGCAAAGAGAAATAATCCTCCCACAGATTACAGCTGTTCACTGCATTGTTGTGCTGGTGGTCTTATCTCATCAGTGGATATTTTATAAGGGTGGTTGGTTTTTTTTTTTTTGGATACATTTCCATAAGCCTGTTCTGAGGAGGACATTGTGTGCTGGGAGCTGGATGTATTTTGAGAATGAGACACCACTACAAAGAACTCTGAGACTAAATTGCAAAGATGGATGAAGTAAAAATGAAGGATGGTTATTTTGCTTTTTACAGATGGGAACTGAAGCCTGGGAGAGTGACTGTTGTGGCCAAAGTCACCCTGGGAGTCCGTGGAATTGCATCCTGATCTTTGAAGTCCAACTCCAGTATCTTTACCATATATTGTCTTTCTGTTCCCTCGCTGCTGAATGTAGATTTAATATGCACATGTGTAATGAGCCAAACATGTTCTGCATATGTTTAGCCAAATTCTGACCTTAGAGACATGAGGCAAGTTCTCCCTGATCTAGTTAAGAGTGCTTTCATGGCTGGGCTCAACCCAAGGAGCGCAAAACAGTGTTGGCATTTCATTTATGAAACTAAAGCCCTTCCTGGGCTTGAAGTTCAATTCATCTGCCTGTTTGGTGTTTTAACAAACTCTAGCCTCTCTGTGAGTTCTGGAGAAGCGTTGGCAGGCCAGCGGGTAATAAACCGCATGGCTGATTGTCTGACCTCTCGTATTGTCTGCACACCCGATGCTGATTAATGATAAGCACGTAACAAATTAATAAATCAATACCACAAACAAATATACTATCCATTACAGTGGCCTGTCAAGTCTGTGTCTCCTCTGGGCGGGGAGAGAGACACTTGCAGGCATTACATTCTTCACTGGCCATAAATGCCTCTGGACTATGTGCCATCTCGACACCTTGCAGATATGACATACAGATGAGGTTAATTATATTCCATAGATAATTTGATACATGTTGAAAAAAACATTGGAGGTTTTTTGCTTAGTTTTGTTCTCGGCATATGTTCCTGAAGGGAAGGTGAGTGGTCAGCACAGTAAATGTGGGCTCAGGAGGAACAAGTTCAATATGCTGTCTTCCCGTACAGCCCTGGCGCCTTGCCCTGAAGGGGTTATCCACACTGACTAATTTCAGATGACTACCTTTGAAGTCTAAAGATAAGACCTTATTGCCCAAGCTCCCTCTGTAGTTTTGTGGAGAAAGCAAGGATCCTATAGATTATCATTTAAAGGTCTGAATTTGGACTCCAGTCCTGAATGATAATCAGAGAAGTTTAAAACTAATCCATGTGAAATACCAGACATCACTGACCTTAGTCTCTGTGAGCCAAAATCAAGCAACAAATTGAGTTACTGTGTTGTCATCAACAGGCTGTTCGAAGCACGCTTTTGTGCATCTGGCCATACCTTTCGGAAATAAAAAACATTTAAAGGTAGTGTGATACATTATGGAATTCAGCTAATTAATGCCCTTGAAACGATCAGAGATTCAGATAGAACTCAGAGGTGGCTTCTGAATCTGTACAAATACCTTCAAATCCAGAATGGAACAGGGGAGTAAATAAAGTCCTGATTGGCCTGACTGATTTTTCCATTCTCCTTACATAGGAACTGTGTATGTACTTCTGTTGCAGTTCTTTGGGCATGATTTATATATTCTAATAAATAACAAGTATATGTGTTCATAATTAGAAGGGACAATAAAGAAAAGCTGTTGATGAAATTGAATTATGCATAATAAAGCTGTAATTTTATGGAGAAGTCTGTAGTCATCAGGAGAGAGTGAAGCTTGCTTGTTTTATTAGTGTTGTGAGAGACTTATGCTGGAACTACAGTCTTATAAGCTTTAATATTTTATGATGTCTCATTGTATTACAAAGAACTTATTTTCTAACTCCTTATTTCACCCATTTGTGGGCCTTTCCTAAAGCAGCATATCCTGCCCTGTACTCTAATCTTACTGGTTTCCTATCCTTTTATGCTGTTCTGGCTCTGCAGGCTGTGGGTCAGCTGTTGTCTGGGCTTAATTTAAGGAACATGTGATTAAATATGGCTGTAAATCTATTCAATACATTTTGGACAGATATGATCTTGCCTCACCTGGCAACTTGATTAGACGATCTGGGAGTCAGCTCAAGTCTAAATTCAGAACTGTTTTTTAGAACAACAGACCTGGGGAGGTTCACAATCCAGTCCAGGGCTGCCAGATAGTAGGTCTGATGTATTTTATGTCAGGTATCCAAAACCTACCGAGTTTAGGTGAGACCAGAAGAACAAAACAACCTTTTGGAACCAGAGGTATAGGAAAAACTCTGCAAATGATCAGCTGGCCTTATGGGGACCATTCAGTAGGCACAGGCTTATAAGGTAAGTGTGTATTTATCTACTTCTTCACATTAAAAAATGTGAAAATCATCAGTACAGAGCCCTTCTTCAAAACAGAAAGAGATTTGGCTCACTAGGTTTGAAGACCCTTTCTCATATTCCGATGCTTTTATCACATCCATGACTACTATCTGCATGTGCGTTATTCAGCTCCAAACCAACTATAGCAACAGTGCCAAATACACACATGAAATGAATATAAAATACATTCCAAATAATTGCAGTATTTATGTAATCTGGTGTTTTCTGTGTTCCACAAAACCTCAACAGATTGTTAACTCCAGCAGAACCAGTAAGCTGATAGGTGCACACAGCAGTACAGAGTCTGGCTCCTCAGCAGAAAACAGTATGAGCGGAACCAGCCTGGTAATGCCTGTCACTATTGACAGTTAATGACTGATTAGCAATGACTCCAACAGCGCAAATAAAAGGAGAATTAAAAGCAGATTTAGGCAATTCTTTCTCCTTCTTGAGTCCTTTAAGCGTAAAATACTGCACAAATGCATGAGGGACATTTTAATTGTGATTTGCTGTGCATAAAGATTGTTCCCTCTCAAGATAAACAGCATTGACCCAAGGTAAAGGAGTTAAGTCTCAACCTGTCAGTTGCTAGCACCTATCCCATTAAATTGCTTATTTTCTCAGCACTCCTACATTAAACAAACAGAAGGACAAACAAACATGGTGAAAAACCTGTTTGGGTCAGAACTATGGTAAGAGCTGGTGAAACTTTCCTCATTTGCATATAAGTAACTCAAAATATTGAGGACAGCTTCTAGGAGAACAAAAACATCAGCAGTGCTGCCTGAGAGCCAAGTTATTGTCTAGTTTACACTGCAATGTGCTGCCTTCCCCCTGGCACTGTGCCCTGGTCAGAGCTGGCTCAAGACCCCCCAGAAGTGTAGGCTGAAGTGAAATTTTCCTACTTTAAAAGAGTCAGGGCCCCTTCAGGGCCCCTTCTCCAGTCCCTGACCCAGCAGCACCGCTGCTCACACACACTCATTTCTCCTGTGGCAGAAGCAGCAAAGCCACCCTGACTCCTCAGGACCTGCACTTAAGCAGGTGCTGCTCCTAAGGATGCGTTGCCACAGAGAACTCCCAACTTTGCCCGTGACTACAGCCAAGAAGGAAATTAGGTTGGGGACAACATCTCTCTGGCCAAGTGAACCAATAAACAGTGTCCCTCCATGCTTTCTCTCCAGCTGTCAGCTCTATCTAGGCTTCTACTAAGAGACTGTAAATATGTGGGGTTTGTTCATTAAGCAAGTATAATGCTAAGATGGAAGCTGTAACGCACATGATGGAGAGCACAAGAAATTACTACCGCTTTCATTTAAACAAAGGACATGACTGTGCTCTGGCAATAAGAGCATAATGGCTGCTTAATTTTTCCAGACAGGGAGTGTAGCTCACTGGGTTTTTTTGGGCTCTTGCTTTGTTTTTGTTTTTGCTCCAGCTTTTAAGGATGAGAATGTTGTGTCTGACGCATGTCAGCAAGCAAAGGAGATTCACTAGCATAGCTGGGTTCATCTTGCTCCCCGGTGAGGAATAAAAGCATTAACCGTCTCTCACTTCAGGAGGAGAAGGGGGGGGCTGTTTTCAGCCTGCGAGAAGTGAGAAGGCATTGTCAGGTTTAGGTCAGGCTGGAGCACCGGGCTGCGTGGCGCTCTCAGCAGGACAGATTAGCTGGGTGTCACACGGCAGCCTGGAGGCATTATTTGGAAAAAGCAAGAGACAGAAGTGTGTGCGTGCAGGGTGTGGGGGGGGTGAAGGCTGCCATGCCTTGTTTTGGTGCAAGGCTGTACTCTACAACAATGATCTTTCTGGAAAGCAGACTCAGAAAACTGGATCGAATAAAGAGCCTTTATCAAGCAAGCAGGGAGAGAAAATGGCCACTTCTACACTCCCTGTAACAGAACTCTGAATAATGCTGTTACCAGAGCTCTTAAAAACATTGTTTAACAGGAGTCCTCCCCAGCCACGTTTAATCCCAATCTGGTCCCTGCAAGGCCTGGTCCTGCAGTCAACTGCAGCCAGTGAAACTGGAGGAGGAATGAAGCTTCTTTCTGGTTTGTTTATTTCTTCATGGTTGCATCTATTTTTGTGCTTTGAAGTTCTCAGGTTTATTTCAATTTTCAGTGAATCTTTAGTTTATTTCATCTCTTTAGTGAAACTGATAAAGCATGGCGAGGGAAAACAGGAAAGAAAGGACTAAATTCAAAGTTGAGTCACACTTGGGCAACACACACAACCTGCAACCACAAGGTGTAATTTACATTAATAAAAACACATTGTACTGACTAATCACTTCAAAATTTCAGCCAGATTTCAACATAGCTCTGTAACTGCAGTGTGCACATCACCTAAAACAGGATGCATAAGGTTCTCGCATGATAAAAGAAATCGAGCTTGGAATAGAGACCTAGTGAGCTGCCTCACAACAGTAATGGTAAAACTGCATCTCCATTATTATCATTCATTCTTTGGACTCCAGGTTTACTGATGTAATCCCTTCTCTCCATTCCAAAACAATGAAATGAATAAATAGAAACTTGAAAATCCTAAACCAATAGCTTGCCTTATTATTGCAGTAAGTGTGCAGTGGACATCGCATGGCTTTAGACTGAAGGTCCTTTGACTTAGAATGAATTCAGAGAAAGCCTTAGCAGCTTCAGTTGGGTAAATTTAGTTTTTACCTGTGTTTGATCTAAAGTTTGAACAGAAATCCAAGTATTCAAAGGTTTGGGTGCCACGGGGCTTTAGATATACTTCAGTATGGTTTGTAGTGCAACACTGAAAATAACTGAGGAATACATAAAGAATCTGGGGATGCTGCTGTCTTCTGGGTCTTACAGAGACAGGAAAGTAGGACTGGAAGGAATTTTGAACAATCTTCCATTTTAGCCCTCTGCCTGTGGCATCACCTGTACCATGTAATATCTTTATGCTGATTATTTTTAAAAGTAAACCTAGTATTTGAAATGTATTTATTATGGATCATTTTAAATTGTGGAGAAATTAAGAAAAAAATAATTAAGTTTGTTACCAGGAAATTAAGAACTTAATATCTGCTGAAATAAAAAAAGAATTGTACCACTCTTGAAACATGATTACCTTTCTCTTAGCTATCATTAAAATCCTGAGCTTTTTGTTACTGACACAAGTCAGGAGTAATAAACTTAAATGATATAAAAGATATGACAGGTAATTATCCTCAGCGATACTCTCTAAAAAAGATACTTTAATGTATTGTACTATAATGTACCTAGCACATCTCTTCCATAAAATGTAACCTCTATTATGCACTTCCAAAGAGTAAGAAGTGTTCTTATTCTAAGCTCAAATTTTTCATATGCTCTTGTCTCTTAAAAAAGAAAAAAAAAGCACCAAGAAGTAACAACCAGCCTTTGATGTATAATTTCCTGTGCTGTTGCTAAACACAGAGTGAATTTTTTGTACTTTTAGAAGGTTTACTAAGGCTATGTAATGTTACTTTTGAGATCAATGTACTGATTTAAGAATAACTAAAGCATTAAAGGCTGGAAAAATTTTACACTGGGGATCAGATATAATGATGTTCTGAATACATTGCCTCATGTGTCCAGCTAGAACTTTGCATGTTATAGTAAATACAGCTGCGTTTGCTTAAATGATAAGGAATTAAATTAACCTGCTATGTTTACATTTATACTTATGAGACGGCCTGACCCGATCCCACCCTTCTCTGTCCATCTATCTGGTGAACTGTCTCCCTAAATGCTGAGGTGCTGTCCGTAAGCGTTGCATGGTGGCCATCTGAAGCCATGGCAGTTCGTGGATGGTGCAGAGGAAAATGCAGATGCTTCAGAACACTCTTCATGAACACAACCTCCAGTTTCTCTGCAAGCCTTGTGCTAGATGTCCAGTGGCTTACCACCATCCTGGGATGGCTTTGGACATTTCCTACTGTCAGAGCCTGTAAAACCCAGTGCTCAGACTGATACCTGTGTCTTACTTCAAAGGTGGCAACACTACCTCTTTCTCACTGAGATGAATAGCTGCCCTGTGGTACTCTTCAGGTTATATCAGAGAATTTCCAGTTGGAAACCCTTAAGGAAATAAATCCACCACTGAGGCATACAGGAAAGAGCATTCTTTTAATTTCTTTGAACTCTTCTCCATGTAATAGAGCAACTCTTGAGACGTGTGAGCAGCCTGAAACCCAAAGGTCAAAATTATTTCCAATTCATCTGACAAAAATAATGACCCTTTCCAGTGTTTGTTTCACTGGTGCAACATTAATTAGATTTGTGTTGTTTTCATGAAGTTTCTGGGTTTGTTTCAAATTTATTTCTCAATACTGCTGGTCTTTTCCATGTATGACAGAGCAGACTGAAGGGGCAATGCTTTGTTCCCTGGCAACCCAATCGGTTTCACAGCACAAGGGTATCATTTCCCAGTACAGTTAGATTTATTACACTATGGTCCTATGAAACGGTTTGACATGTTTTCAACTAGTTAAATAGCAATCTGATGGGATGTGAAAACCACAGCAGTCAGGAAAAAGGTAATAGTCTGTGAGTGGGCCTTATCTGTCACGCTACACTGACACTTATGGTTTCAAGGGGAACTAAATACAACACATTTAGGAATCTAATGCAAGAAGTGACCTGGCTTGGGCTTCACGTGGGAGATTTCTGGTCTGGTTGCCAATGACTATGTTAGACTAGTGTTTGTCACTTCAATACTTTGTAGACTGTGGAAGGAACCACAAGGAACCCTTCAGTAATGAGGAAATGAGGTGTGTGAATGGGGAGCCTTAGGTCTCTGAACAGAAAAAAGAAAATCTACCTTCTCTGTTCTGTAAGGCAAATGATCTCAGAATTAAAGTTACTTCAGGCTGACAGAGTAGCCAATAGTAGGAACTGGAGACAGTAATTATTGCACAAACTTATGACCGCAGTGGGTATCCATTAGGTTAGTCACAGCACATAACTTTGTAGAAATGTCTCATGCAGAATAGCGATTAGATTTATTCTCTAAGCAGACACCTTTTACAGTAGCTAGATCAACTGGCTATGCCCATGCTGTGGTTGCTTTTCATCTGGCTTCTTTCAAAATGTACAGCAACACTTGTGTGGTGACTGCTATTTGAGTAGTGCTACTTATTCAGAATCACTGTTTCACTATCATCTAATCAAAAATCTTTATTCTGTGGTGCAAAATGCATTTTAAATAAATAACAATCTTTCAGCTCTTAGCTCCCAGTAAAATATATTAATGAAATTATAAATAGCAAGTGCCAATTCTATGCCAGTTCTAGCAGCACAGAAAAGAACACATTGTGAAGGAAAACGCACCAGGTTTTTGTCGCCAAATTCTGTTGTTTATAAAGCAAGTGCTTGTGAGAAAGATAATTCTGATTTCATAGTTCTTCAACTTAAATACAACTGTCATTTAAGGCTCTACTATTATTTCTTCACATGCTCAGGAAAGTATATTCAGGCACACATCCAAAAAGGTGGCAAAAGATGTATGGGCTGAAGCACTCTCATGACTTGCTGTGGTGACTATGTATCAAATACAGTAAGATTTTTGCCAATGCAATTCTTAAAGCATCATCCACAGTTCCTCTTTAAAATGAGCCTGTTACCAAAGAACTAGTTTATCTGAAAACAACAGTTAAAAGACAAGATGGCTTCACTTTTCAGAAAAATTTGAGTCAACTAAGGAGGAATTGATACACACACCATTTTGCTAATGTGAACCTTAGACCACCAAAAACTTTATGAATGACTATACAAAATCAAATTTAGATTGATGCATAGAAGACATCTAAATATACTTGCATCATTTTCAAATTTTGGTTAAAAATAAACTACATAATTTTTATATGTGTTTAGAAAAAAAACACTCTGCTCTGACTTGCACAGAAGCCCAAGTCTAAGACTTTTATATAGAATTAAAATTGTCCTGACTTCTGCTGCATTTTTGAAGTGATTTAATTTTGTTTTGAAGCATTTCCCCAGTGTGTGCACTGAGTTTACTAAGACTGTCCTGACCTTGGAGATCGTGTGATATTTTATGGTGTGCAGTGACATTTATGTGCCCAACTTGGCTCCAATAAATAGGTTAATTTCCGTAAATTAAATGCCAGGTTTGAAAAATTACAAGGTGATTTAATAATTCTGTATTGGCCTTTTGAATTCAGAACTGGGGCAGTTGACTGGGCAATCCTTTGTCAGCTGCAAATCCACAACTTCTACACAATTTTTTCAGGTATAAAGGGTGAAACTAAAATTGTTGGGAAAAGAAATAGTCAGGTTTATAGTTTCACATATTCTTGAACACCAGAATCCCAAATACATGGATCAATTAACAACTGACAGATTTATGTTAGAGCTATGAGTTCAGATTTTAGACATACTCCTTACACGTCCCAAATTAGGTTATATCAAAGTGTCTCCTGAATAAAGGTACCTTAAATGATGGGAAGTATGATAAAAACCCCTTACTGTTAGTACAGAGTTAATATTCAGACATTGTAAATAAGATTCAGAAATGTCCAACTGTAGATGCTGGACAAATTAATTTCTTTTGGTTTTCAGAATCAAACCATGACTCATATGGATTTGGATTTTACTTCATACAAACATCTACTGGTTATTAGGTGCCAGCTTTGGTTCTATAATATAACATTTTTTAAAAACCAGTGGTCTTGAAGCTCCCCTTTCATTTGACCTGAATTAATGTAATTTTGTTGCTAGTAAATTACATATTAATCTTTACCTTTTTATATAAATCAGAACAAGAGGATCTATACGTGACCTTAAAATAACCATGTGATTAGAAGAGGTACAGACCTAGCAATGACAAGAAAGCACACTGATTTAAAATATTGTTCTTACAATTATCTAGTTTGTTCAAAAAGCAGTTTACACATATTATAGTTGGTAGCTAAACTGCAATTTAGCTTAAATTTCCAGAGTCTGAATCAAAGTTATTCTTTATTCTGTTTTTTAAGTAACATGTCTGAAGTTACTTCTGCTGTGTATTCTCATTCTTGGATAATCTTTCCAGAGGATATGAGTCATTTCTCCTTTATTTGTAAAGAATATGGAAAAAGTAAAATATTATTATTTTGTGGGCATTTGGAACTAGATGTTAAAAAAAATAGGTGGGATGTTGATCATTGTGAGTCATTTCTTGGGAAGAAAGGAAGAACAAACACTAGCTGCTGACCTACTGCTATGAAAGCCAAGGATTTACTGCTGACTCAAGAAGTAGATATTGATAGCTGCAGAATAAAAAGGAGATCTTGCATCAGGACTAAAGAGGAAAGTCTTTCCTCTTTAAGAGTTACAAGGAGCTGCCTGTGTTGATTTCTTGGAGACTGTTATTTGTTTAAACAACTTTCTAGTTTAAACATGTTAGCCAGTGAGAACTGTATCCTGCAAATAGTACAACTAAATGAGTGTCCTGAGTTTCCAAAAGTCCTGGCAAATCTGGTAGATAATGAAGTGCAAGACTGAACTCCATAGCACTGAGGTAGCTACACCACTACCTCCCAGCGCAATCCCCTACTGTTTCTTTCACCAGTCCTGGTTGGTATAAATATAGGTATAAACAAAACTGAAGCAGCATAAACACTTTGTAACACATTTGCATTCTGATCAACTAATTGAAAAAAACCACATGTTTTGATACCAAAACTGATCTTTGAAAGTCACTTTTGTGTCACTGTAGGCTTTGTATACTTTATTTATACCAATCGAGCAGCTGCACTGGAAACTACTCACTTACTTAATGTGTGTAACTACACAAACTACCTGTAAAGCATGCACAACACAAAAGACAATGCCTTTAATAATTATGACTTAATTATACTTATGATTTGCCTGTTTTTGTCAAACTGCAGTGAACACACTGTGATGAAGCCTGGTAATTATATTTTCTGCAGGTATTGTTTGTTTGTTGTGTTTTGTTTTTTAACAAGGAAAACTTCTTTCCAAATGCAAGGAAGCAGTTCCATGGCAGCTTGAGCCAATGTAAGTCACGCCTGCTACTCTTCTCTGTCTCTTTTCTGTACAAAAGAGACGGTTTTGTGCTCGCAGAGGCACTTGAGCAACTCAGTAGTGAGCCAGTGCAGAGTGATGATTGAAAACTAATTCTACACACAGATTCCAGTACTCCTAAATGATGAATTGGGAATGAGCAGCAGAGCAGGATTGCCAGGAACATGGCAGTCTGTATTTATGTTTGAAAAAGCTGCTGTGAAACTGTCTGAATGAGGCTTTCATAAAGAAACAATTATAAAAATGTGCTCTGTCATTACAAAATGACAGTTTTTTTAAGACTTCCAATACATATTTTAAAATCATAGTCTTAGTAATGCTAATAAAAGTAATACCTACTCTGTGATCTTTATATGAGTTTATTCATCATTACTTCTAAGTAAACCTGAAGCAGTGGTAACAGCTTGGATGCCACAGATTTCCAAAAATCAGTAACAAGTAAAATGCTACACTGAAATGTTTGCACTTTAACAAAATGATTGTGGATGTTTACATCAATTGTTTTTAAAGCATAAATGTTTAACAGTCTAACAGTCCAACAGTCCACTACAGAGTGTTAACTTAGGGATACAAATGGATCTGTGTGCTTAACTATTATGTTTTAATGTCAGTCAGAGGGCTCACATGGCCACTTCAAATCCTTAAAAAAGGTACCTTTGCAGCTTTGGATTTGAAAACCATGTTCAAGTTCCAACCCTGGAACTGCTGATCTCCAGCCAATAAATCCCTGGGTAGTCTTAGGTACTGGGGGAGATGGAGTCACCTAGAATAAAAGTAGTGTGTAGAATTCAATGATTAAAAGGGTTTTGATTGTAATTTCTGCCATGTTACATCGTCTTTTGTTCTGTAGTGTGGATGGAAATGAAAACTGATAAAAATTATTGGTTTTCAATACAATCTACTGAATTAATGTCCTGAACACATATTGATATTAATGAAAGGAAAGAAGAACTTCAAAAGATAGCCCAATTGCCTGCAAGTTTGATTTATAATACAGAATAACTCATAATTTAAAAAGTTGATAGAATAAGTTAGGTGCCATTCTATAGCAAGGCACAGGGAAAGATAAAATGGCAAAATTCTGATGAAGTAACTAACTTCCATTTTACCGTCTTTCTAAAAAAATCCAGTCTTTCAGTGCCTAAATTGGTATGTAAACAGGACATCAATAAGCAAAGTTATTGTTTAGTAGTGTATGTTAGCATACTGTTGTTTGGGTTTTTTAAAAAAATTTGATTGATATCTTTCTAAGGGCTTTACTGGCTTTACATTTTTGGTAGAGGATTTTTTTCTTCAGCTTTAACTCTTTTCCTTACAGAATAATAATAATCTTTAAAACTAGTTAACTTCGTTAAACAGGACAGACAGCATTTGATACTTGCTGTAATGCATTTGGTAGCAATGCAGCCACAGAATAATAGTTTTGTAGCCAAATGCTAAAGGTATTACTGACCAGGCTGGCTTTTGAATCAAAAACTACTTATTCATTCCACCTTCTTTCTACTTTAAAAGATGGGTAAGCATCAAGTTAATCTGCGACTAATCTATCTAAAAAGGAAACAAAACAAAAGTCAACAGTCTCTGTTCACTGACTGCTGTGCTTACTTTGGCTGAATCATCTCAATTGGGCACGTTATATCATTTTAGCATCTGGGGACTTAGTAGAGAAATACACAGTAAGAGAACAATGTTTCAGTTCTCTTGCCAGAGTTGCTTCGCTTTGTTCTTCGGCCAAGATTAGAAAATGTTTATGATATTTAGGTGGAGCAGTTCCTCTGAAAAGATAATTTTTATGGCCAAAAGTGCCACCCACTGAGCAGGATAATGAAGGAAATCATGTCCCACTTATGATCTGTGGGAAGGGAATATGAAGAAGCAATTATTAATCTAACCTAGAGAGAAGAACAGATATGATGACTGTTACCATGAAGGTAAATGTGCAGAAAGACACATAGTTGTGAATAAGGACTTAAGAAACTTCACTCTAAATGGGTAAAGGCTGACCTAAATCACAGCTAATCCTTCTCCTTCTTAGCAAATAAAGATTCTGAGGTGAAATGGAAAGTACAATCCCTGTCTCAGTATGCACCAGGCTATGCATGCTACTTTAGCAGCTGGTAACTATCTGTGTGATTTGTTAACACACATACACCCTCACTGTGCTGAAGCAGAGGTAAACTTGACTGAAATTGGAGGTCTGAGACAAAATTGAAGAACAAGTAGCACTAATGGCAGAAATGCTCCCATTTCATTTGTCTGCCACACTGAGCAGCAGCTCTTAATTTTTGTTTCAATTTAATCTCAGTAAAAGCTTTTACTACTTCCTCACCTTCTCTCCCCACTCTTGGAATCCTTTGAAAGAAAGCTAGTTCAGCAAGTAGGAATTTCCAATCTTTTTTGTTTCTTTAATCTTCTCTAAGTGCACTAACCTCCCTTTCTGAGAGCATATCCTGCTTCCCCTTTTTATGAATATGTTCCTCTCCTAATGCCCTTGATTTAGCTGCCTGTATAGTTATCCTATTCATTGGTGATTCTGACACTGTATATTTATAAATCAAACCATCAGTCACATTCCACTCTCATTTCCAGCTGTTTGACAACTTTTAGACTCTGAATATGTGAATATAAATCATATAATATAAAATCAAATAGTTATGGATTGGCTCGTTAGAACTGGCTTCTTACTAATTTGTGCCACTAAAGAAGACAGTGGCATTGTCTCTGCCAAAAGAAGACTGTCTTAAATAAAGCTAGAAAAATTACTGCATCTTAACCAATAGTTAAAACGGAGAATTAAGTTTATGACAAGCCTTGAAATAAGACATGTATATGTACATTTGAATGAATGCTGAGCAGTCATAAATGGCTCTGTGAGCACTCTTCTGTACTAAACCGTACAGTTGACTGTTCTGTTACTAGATGTCACAGAGGAGTGCGTGGGGGAGGTGCTTTACAGAAAGATGATTATGTACAGTGAAAGCTCTGTGAACTAACAACCATATCCAAAGGGCAATCCTTGTCTTAAATGAATGCTTTTAAAGCATCGCTCGGGTTGCAAATACAATTTACTTTGACCTTTAGTTAAAGGCCCACCTCTACGAGACAAGTGATTTTTAGTGCTTGTGTGGTTTCTTAAGACAGATATTGCTGTATTGCAATTTTAAAATCTAATTTTCTAACCTTAATGTATTTTTCCATGGGTGTCACAGGTCGAACCTGCAGATGTTCTGGAAGTTGTATCTTGGGCTTTGTATTTTCTTTCTTTTCATCTTCAATCAACTAAAACCAAAACATCAACATTAAAAATTGGACTCTTTATCTTTTGAAATATGCTGTAATATCTGATATCTACACCATTCCCCTCAATGTTGCCTCTGAACTCACTGTTCTGTCCATCTAAAACAGGACTATTTATTGTAGTGCTTTGGAAATTACTGTAATGTATTCTTTGGTTTCAGGAAGCGATGCAATTCTTAGATGAAAGGCTAAATATTGCTGAATGATTCCAACTCTGTTAACTACATCACTGGTCTAAAAAGGGATAGAAATGTTTCTTACATGTATATTATATGACCACAAAACAAAGATTAATAAATAGTAAATACACATGTTCACCAATAGTAACAATGCATAGTTTGACAACTTTTCAGCTTAGATCTATTAATACTGTGCAAAGCTGGTATGAATGACAGACCATAGTTATCAAAGATGGATGTTGAAGCCCAGAGGACCAGAGTATTCAAAAGTGCTAACTTGGATGCCTGCAGTAGTTTTCAAAAAATCCTAGAACAGATTAAGTACTTCTAGCCCCATGAAAAGTAATATAACTATTCAAGGGCTGCATCAATCCTGTTCTTCAGCAACGAAATACTGTAATTCCAAATGTAATATTATGTGCTACTATGTTCTGATATCTAAACATCACTGAGAATAGACATGTCTCCAAATATTTTCATTTGTAAATTCCCCCACTGAAAATTTAATTAGCTAGAACCTCTTCCCCTAGATTTTTAAACTACCATATGGATAGACAAAGGGGAAATATTTTCCTGTCAGTGTGCATCTAGTACTTGCTAACACTACTGGGACTCATGTTTCTCAAGAGCAATATATCAGAATACGCATAGCATGTAAATGATCACTTGCTATATTTTATTCAGAGAACTGAAACTTTGAACCCATCTTAAAAGTAGTGCACTTGTTACCTCAGAACCTAGCTTAGTAAAGCATACTTTTCTAGTCCTCTGTGCTCTCATAATTTGGTGTCCAGATAAATTAGTGTACAGGTAAATTTCATGTGTTGCTTATATGCAGTTTAATTTTACCTCCTTAGGAGGAGTTTTCAAGAATCCCCATTTGTGAGACCATCTTCTTGCAGCTTCTCGTTCACTTTCAATGTGTTTTTTCCTGAAACAGAAACATATTTAAGATGATTTTGAAAGCTTTCATTAAAAAAAACCCCCAACATGCAAACCCAACTACTAATGTCACAAAGCACAGCACTTTAGCACGAATCTTTAGATCTGTACTTCAAAACAAGTTTATATATGAGTTAACAATTGTCTGACTCTGAAGTAATGGGGAAATATTTTCAATAGGTTGGAAATGAAACACTAGGCGTGAATGCACTTCCTTGCAAACTATGTTTGTGTTAGGAATTGGAGGAGGTAAATTTTTCTACGACGGATTTTTTGAAAAACTTGAAAAGGAAGCATCGATGTCCTTTCAGACATACTTTCATTTACTATTGACAGATCAAACGACCCTTTGTCCCCAGCTCTGCCCCGGCCCTACTCCCCGTTATCCCGCACCCCCCGCGGGAGGATGATGGGGAACACGGGAGCACATGGGCTCTGAGGGCCCTGGCGCTCGGCGCTTCGCCTCTGGGCATCGCCACTTGAGGCTACTGAAAGCCCTGGGCTTTTTGCAGCTGGCACGCCCCCGAATGAGCACCCACACTTTACAGACGCACGCGAAGTGAGTGTATGAACAAATCCCTTCAGCCTCGGCCCGCCTGAGAGTGGGCGGGGCGGCTGCCTCGGGCGGGAGGGAAAGGAGGCGTCTCGGGGCTGTCGGCTGCGAGGGCAGCTCTGGGGCCGTTACCAGCAGTTGTCCCACGCCACGAAGCTGCAGGACTGCGCCTGGCCGGGGCGGCGGTGCG
>NW_020799125.1:4343930-4530430 GCF_003259725.1 Athene cunicularia
AGGCCGCCGTGTCTGAGGTGAAAGGCTGAGAAGGGCCGCGCTGCCTTTCGTTTAGGTCCCTAAGGAAAGCCGGGGAAGCGCACTTGATGTTGTCAGTAGTGGTTTTTTTTTTTTTTTTTGGGGGGGGTGTCTTTGGAGTGTTTGTGCTTTAAAATTAAAAGTTATTCAGTAGGAAAACATGTTGGGATGATGAAAAGCTGTTGCCTTGCTGGAGGAGTTAGCCCATATTTCAGAGGAAGAGGTCTTGTCTAAACTTGGTACCTTATAGATTAGCCAGGTTCCTCTTGGCAGAAAACAAAATAGTTGGGCACCCTTCTGAGGACTGAGTTGCTAACAGTTTGTTTTAAACCTGGGCAAGGGAGTTGTTCAACAGCCACTAACCTGCAGTATTCCCAGTCATTTGTAATGGACGTGAAAAATGGTTGAATGATGCTGTTCTTTTATACTGGTCAGAGTCAGCTTGTTAATGTGTCCAAAGCTCAGACTTCTGTGATGGGTGTTTGCTTCTGTTTCCTAGTTTTTATAACCTGCCATCACCAGTTCCTAGGTCCTCTTGATACGCACCAAAATTATCTTTTGGTAATTGCAGTGGGAAATAACGTTGGTTTCATGACATACAGTGTCTTTCTGATCTCTTTTTCTGGTGGATATTGTTCTTTACAAACTACATGCTAGTATTAGAAGTTCTGAGAAAGACCTCAACATACTTTATAGGTTATATGTGAGAACCCAAAAAATATTTACAGCTTGTAAAAAGTTCACTGTGTTCCAATATATTAATATTTTTGGCTCTCCATCAATTTTTTGGTAATTTTATTTTCTTGCAGTTGCTTTGTAAAACATTTCAACAATGAATGTAGCCAACTGGCTCTTTGCCCGTATGGGTTTAAATAGTTCCCTGACCCCTTTCTTTTCGTCTGGAAACTGGCTTGTGCAAACACACTGTAAATGGTTAATGTGACTTTTCACACCATTGGATAGTTATTATCTTTTATAAAATAAATGCAGAAAGGTTTTGACCTAAGCTGAGTGGTTTATAGGTAGTGTGTTTGAATGCTTAATTGCTAGCTTTTTATTTGGGTTTTTTATAGAGCAAAGGATCTGAAGGCCTTAAATATTTGAGTATGAGAAGACTGTATATACATTTATTAGTCGTTTTAGTACTAAGAACCTCTATTTGACTAGGAGGAGAAAAAAACCCTCCTTCTGTAGTCCTAAAATGGCAATTAATACTGCTCTTCTGGGTCTCTAAAAATCATTAAACTATCAACAAATAGAATATTTCACTTACAAGTCATTTCTTGATTCTCTAATTGATAATTAGACTAGCAATTAAATCAGCTGGGTATCCTATCACACCCATAAATGCTTACTCATTGTCCTACTTAATTAACTCCTGCTGCTTAGTCACATTTATCTCAGGAGCCCTCTTATTACAGCCCTGATGCTTTCTGTGAAAAAAAAAAAAAAGTAACTTGTTAATGAAAACAATCAAATTCATAGTTTACTATGTGTCAGGATTTAAACTGCAGTAGCATTTGTCAAGAGAGAATGAAACTTCTTATACTAACATGGGGAAAATAGGACTTTAGAATGTTTAGTCTTTCTATTTTTGTATTTAACTGAATTATTTTTCACATGGGGAAACACAGTAAACGAGGAGTTAGTTTTAGAACTTATGACATTCTTATGAGCACAGGTAAACATTAGAATTGCACTTGCACTATGAGAAAAGTGAAATATTGTTTTAATGAGTTAATAACTATACTGAAGGATACAGGTTCATTGAGATTCAGAAGTCATTTGCTCAAAGTCTGGATCCTGTAGCTACATACAGCAGCATTTGTCTTCACGTGACAAATGTTGAAGTAGATACTACATCACTCCAGATGCATGTTTAAATAAAATCAAGTCTAAATACTTGGTGCTTCCAAGCAACATTCAGATATTCTAAGATGGGTCAATTCTAATCTGGATATTGCCATAAATGTAGAATTCCTAATTATTACAATTAGGAATTAACCAATTATTCAGCTGTGCTGCTGTTGATCAAGTGGCCATTCTTCAAGAACTCACGGTTGTTCTTCAAGAATTCAGAACCTGTATGTAAGTTGAGAGTTGCAGATTAGTATCCTGAGTTTCAGATATCCTTTCACCTGCATAAAGACATCATCCTACCACTGGGGAAGTAGTTTCAGTCTTGGTTTTTTTACAGACCCTATACTCCCTTCTCCCAGCAGGTAGTGAAAGTGCTGGTGGTGCTATGTTGAGATGCAGGCTGGGGTCCTGATACGGATTAAAACTAAACAAGTGGAAAACGAGGTTTTAACCCAAATACAGTTTTCTTTGTAGCTGTACAAATGTTTCCACCAGCACATGATGGGGTAATGCACAAGGGTTTGGAGAAGTGCAGTGCTCAATGATAGTACTAGGTCTGAGTTTTTACAAAGCTACAGCCTTAGGATGTTGTGTTGACACAAATACAGGTGGTACTGCTCTGCAAAATAGGTCAGGGAACCAAACTGACTTAAATAGACTCTGCAGAAAGAGAAAGTCAGATCACTGTTTTAATCTGTTTCACAGAACAGCTCCACAAGCAGTTGTGCTTCTGCAATCAAGCAGCAGACAGAATGGAGACAGGAAGAGGTGATGCGTGAGCTGAATTGAACGACCCAGGGTAGGTGGATATCTTAAACCTCTACTGCTGCAAAAGACTTTGTATAATGCAATAATGGCTTTGTTAATGTCATTCACGGTCTTCAAGATTTGAGTTAATTTTTGGTTTCTGGAAATATCATGTGTCTACCCTGAGATGAAAATGTTAAGGCTTTTTATATTGCTTATTTATGGAGAAAAGTGTCCAAATTAGCACACAATAGTTTTCTGTGTGATAATCTTTGAAATTATTTGAAAGGAACAAACCTGTTCTCTTTTGGGCTCTTTGTAAGTGCTGTTTATGAGTATCACCACTCCCAGTGAATATGAGGTTCGATTCTAGGTGATACTTGGGCTCAAGTGCTAAAGATGGAGGTATAAAATACCTTATGCTTTACCATACTCTAAACCAGCTATTCTGTAATTTTCAGCTTCAGTTACAAGGCCAGACCTAGATCATGTCCCTAATACCACCATTATGTTATCAGCTACGCAGGTTTTATTGAACTTAATGTTCTTGCCAGTAGGGACTGGAGTCTTCTGTCTTTTATCAGAGAATGGGTAGGAAAATTAAGAAGCTTATTTTTTGTTGTAAAGGGTATTTTGAGTGTTTTTCTATTTGCTAGTTCATAGGCCATAAAATATTATTTTGTATTATTAATCACAGAATAACAATTCCATCTGATTCTTTGATCTCTTTATGAAGAGCTCTGCATTGTTCAGGTTGGTCATTTAACCAACCAAGAGAGACAGGTGAGAATCCTTTCCGAGAAGTATGGGTTGTGTAAAAAACCTGTTGTTTACTGCTCTACATACGTGCGAGGTATGCGTAGGTAGAGCTGGCTTGGGCCACTACAGGACGTAACAGTGTGGCTGAGCAGGACAGTCCCTGAGAAACTAATCTGCCTGGCTGGGCTTAGAGGAGGTTTTAGTCATGTGAGGACTGTCCCAGGTTTTGTTAGACCCACAGGTGTGTAGCAGCATAAAAGTACTTGGGAGTCTCGTCATCCAGCTCTATCCTTATCCCATGTTACGACAGTGTGCTTTATCATAAGCTCTGGTAACTGCCGTAGTCAATGGAAAAGCAAAAATGCAAATGAAAAAGTATGACTGTTTTTCACCACTGTGACCTAAAAGCTTCCACACTGAGAAGCATTTGTCACTAAATGAAAGCTATGAATTGCGTACTTGTTTTCTGAACAGTTTGAAACAAACTAGCAACTGTAAAGATCTGGTATAACAAATACATTTTCTCATGAAGAGATGGGCATTATAGCTAGTAATTCCTTCTTCAGGGGAACAGCTATAGCACAGGCTGTGCAACTTGTATTGCATTGTGTCCTGCTGGGATAGATGTTTGAAAATGCTGTTTTCTATCTGAGAAGTTCAGACAGTGCAATGTAATACATGTGCCATGAATAGCACATGCTAGTGATTTGGGGAATTGTCCCAGAGCTGTGTTGCTAACTAGTATGGGACCAATAAGTCCGATACATTCCTGCTGTGCTGCAGCTTTTGCTGGATGTCTGGCAGATCTGTAGAGGCAACTGCCAGGGCTCTGACTAGGCTGATGGCTGGAAAAGTAGAACAAAAGCTCTGTACTGATGGGAGATAATAGCGGGGGGGGGAGGGGGGAGAATGCTGATGTCCCTAAGGAAACCCACAGTGGTGTATACCAGTCCATGTTCTCTGGTTTTGTTTCTGAATGCTGGCACTTCACACTCACTCTAAGCACTGCCATCTTCACATCTAAAACTTGAAAAGCAGGTTCATTATTTCCTGTCAGCTACACTGAACTCGCTTTTTCCCCTCTAATGTCAGCAATGTCAGAACCTCTGAAAATGAAACTGTTTGCTGAGGTGTTTATATATCCATGTGTGTATCTGTGCTTAGGTTCTTGCATTGAAAATGTTTACCGAAAAATATTAATTAGTACTGGCAGTTCTGTGATTGCTGCTCAATGATTTGCAATATTAGGTGTGGAAGTCTAATAGAAGAGACTGTAAACATATCTTCAGTGTCCTGTGCTAATGTTTCTAAATAACATTTCAGATGTAGGCAGCCTGCGTGATAGACTGCTTTGTTATGATTACTGTGATTTAAGTAAACAAAGTCCCACTGACACTATAGACTCTGGCTTCTTTCCAAAAAAAACCCTGCTAAAGTCTATCACATCAAGAATATGTTAATTGAAGTTCCTGTATTTCCATTTATGAAATGAACCCAATGGCCTGCTTAGAACCATTGTATGTTGTAGCAAAATTTAGAACTGTCACCTTATTGTGGCCGTAATTATTCAGTGACTTTTGAACAGTGAGTGGTATGTCTGTTTTCCCAATAAGACGTTTCCTTTTCTATCCATAAAATGGCACTTACAGCTACAGCTTTATGCAGATTTCTGTGCTTGAAAAGCATGAACAATCTTAATTGAATTTAGATACCATTGAATAATTCCTGGAGTTTTATTTGGGTTTGAACAGATTCATTGTTTTTTCTTCAAACTAAGGATTTACATGAGATACTTCTTTAGGTTACACCTGATGGATACACATATATGTGTATTGTACCTGATGGAATCAGTATATATGCCTTCCAAGTAAAATTATTTCTGCTACTGACATGGACTTTGTTACTTTCAAATTGGGGGACATGTTTGCATTAAAATTCTTCATTAATAGGCATTGTCTCTGAGTGCTACTCCACAGCTCCAGTTGCAGCGAGCTTGTGGAATGCTGCCTTACTGCAATGTTGGAGACCACGGACTGTGGCCACCACTTCTAGCCTGCTCAGCATAAAATTTTCTTGTAAATGCCAATATGCAACAGTTACCAGAATTCTCCTGCTGGTACATGTTGGCGTACCTAGGCACAATATGAATTAAAGATGAAGGAAAAAAACCTAATTTTAAATTTTGTTACATTGTGTAATCTGAAATCAAACTCTTCATGGTCTTTGAAAGTATTTTTTGTTTCAATACAGTGCATGTTTCAAATCAGAAAGAGTCGCCTTTTTTCCTTTTGCATGAAAGGCAGGGGGTCTAGGACATTTTAATAGCTTTCATATCCTACTCTGCAAATATATTATTGCAGCACAATAGTTTCTTTGCATGAGAATTGCTTAAATGATTCAAAATGGATTGAAAAATATATTTCAAGTTTTAATTTTATGCACAGAACATTAATGAGCAGTGCCCCTTAGAGACTTGCTGTCAGTTTAACATATTCACAATAATCTCAACACAGATGTTATTCCATCTAAATCCTTTTAAAGGGAAGAAACTAGTAATTTTTCCTTGGAGAATGTCAGAAAATATGTTATTGTTGAAATTACATTTTGATCCCAGAATGCTATGTAAAATATCATTGCTAGGAAGAATAAGTAGTACATTGTTTCTGAGGTAAAATGCACGTGAAACTTTTCTGAGCCTCCTGTAAATTTTAAAAACAAGTGAACATTTTGTTAGTCCCATGCAATTTTGCTTCCCTTGAGGGTGATTGTAGGCAATGATGGATATCAGCATCTAATTGTATTCTAATTTAAGAGAGTATTTGTTATTAGTTCAGATTTTTCCATTTGCAGCTGTAACATGATGAAGTTATTGTCTCTTTCAGATAACATTTCCCTGTGCATTTTCTGAGCACATGCATTAAAATACTGGCTAGAAAGTAACTGCGTACATACAATAACAATTTTTTGTTGGAGAATACTTAAAGTACTCTTTCTGGCTTTTGTTCTGTGATATGCCTGTGGTTTGTTTTTTCTACTTGGTGCGCTCTTTGCTTGTTTAGTCTTACCTGAATACAGCTCTGACAGTGAAGTTATGCTGATGCTATAAAAGTGATGAGGTTGTAAATACATTGTAAATATTATGTTGCTCAATACTGAAGGAACTCTTTTATTCCACTTAATCTTAAGAAAGATTGATATTCAGTGGAGAAGCTGCAACTAGCCCTGTATAGACCCCAACTATAACTAAGTGTTGCATAGGGAATGTGAAAGAGCACATTTAGCAAAGTGTTGAATGTTTCAAAGCAATGGTTCTGCTGTGTTCCCAGATTTCTCAGAACTCTTCTAGGACTGCATAAATACAAGACTAATACTTGCAGTTGTTGATAGTGGAATACATAGTGCATCATCAGTTTTATGCAAAGGTATCTGGTTAGAATAAATCCCATCAGATTTTTCAGAAGTCTTTTGGAAGAGGAGGGGGCTGAAAGATGGGGGTGTAGTTCATCCATTACAAAAAGCAGAAGGAGAATTACCAGTTCCAGTCAAAGAAGTGTTCCAACCACTTATTGGGAAAGAACTTCAACTAGCACAGCCATTTTGTGGGGATTATTGACAGTGATAAACGTTGCAATTATTTAACACTTGAAGTGAAATCTCAGTTTCAAGGCTGAAGTCTATTTTATGAGCCTTCATGCACAAAATGGCAGGGGATGATGACTTGCTGAAGCTTCAGGATAGTGCAGGGGAATATCCTTTATGAAAATGTGTTTTGCAAAAGCAGATATCTTGATGTGAAATAGCTGTTCATTTCTCCACTTTGCTGTTAAGAATGTTAAAGGGAAAATGACTGTTAATACGATGATATAAAATACCTGCAAAAATGTAAGCAAACACGAAAAAAGTCAGACAGAATTTCCAATCACAACTGCTGGGTTTAGATAGAATATATGTTATTTAAAGTTAAAAATGAATCAGAATCCAATTCACATGTAAAGGTAATTTATATAATCCTACCGCTAAATTTTTCAAACTACTAATGCATTTTTTTGTTTGAACTTGTAAATGTAAAATTTTGACATGTATTTAAATATTAATAGAAACTTGTTCTAGATAGATGAATATAAAATATTCTTTTGCATTTTTAAAGAACAAGGAGCACGATTTGCCTACTCTTGTAGCAGATTGGTTTAAGTGTGCATTAATGCCAGTAAAGGTACATATCACTCACTTTGGGCTTACTTGATAATGGTTGATAGAGTTGCCTCTATTGGTCACACTTCATCTTAAGTTTACATGAGTTCTGGTGTGGTTAAAAAGATTTGTACATCTTTGAAATGAATGAAGTGCATGGAGCTTCTAGATATATAGAAAATATTTCTAAACAAATATGAAGATACTTGTAGTCCTTAAATATATTTTTTTTCTATCAGTGAAATCTATGAAGATTCTCAGAATTCCTTAAATTGTTTCTTTTAAGATAAGGAGATAGTTTAAAAAAAAAAAAAAAAGGGAAAAAAACCCCAACAAACAAGTCATAAGAAGTGGAAAGCGGCAAATGTAAACATTGGAATGTTTTTCTCTTTTTTTCTTAATGACCTCTCAGTAAATAATTTTAAAACTGTTGGCAAAACATGCTTACATAATTACTGACATTATTAAAACCACAAGTAATTAGGAAACTGTAATCGGAAAGAAAGTAAAACACCAACTGGATGTATACTCAACATTTCCAACAGAAAAGTATTAAAATAATATCTTGGCATTCAGAATCTTAAGACTATTGGTATAATGTTTTTTCCATTACATGTCTGTAGATTATGAATACAACTAATGTATTGCAAGTGTGAGGAAAGCTCAATTATTTCTAGGAGCATTGAATGCTGCTTTTCTGTTAATACCACAGCATTATCCTGGCAAAACTGGCTGCTCACAGCTTGGATGGGCACACGCTTTGCTGGTTAAAAGACTGGCTGGCTGGCTGGGCCCAAAGAGTTGTAGTGGATGGATTTAAATCCAATTGGTGGCCGGTCACGAGTGGTGTCCCCCAGGGCTCGATTTTGGGGCCACTCCTGTTTAACATCTTTATTGATGATCTAGAGGGGATCGAGTGCACCCTCATTAAGTTTGCAGATGACACCCAGTTGGGTGGGAGTGTTGATCTGCTCGAGGGTAGGGAGGCTCTGCAGAGAGACCTGGACAGGCTGGAGCCATGGGCTGAGGCCACCTGGAGGAGTTTCAATAAGGCCAAATGCCGGGGGGCTGCACTTGGGCCACAACAACCCCCAGCAGCGCTACAGGCTTGGGGAGGAGTGGCTGGAGAGCTGCCAGTCAGAGAGGGACCTGAGGGGGTGATTGACAGATGACTGAGCAGGAGGCAGCAGTGTGCCCAGGGGGCCAAGAAGGCCAATGGCATCCTGGCTTGTGTCAGCCATAGTGGCCAGCAGGGACAGGGGAGGGATCTGACCGCTGTACTCGGCACTGGTGAGGCTGCCCCTCAATGAGTGGGTTCAGTTTTGGGCCCCTCAATACAAAAAGGTCATTAAATGACTCGAGTGTGTCCAGAGAAGGGCAACAGAGGTGGTGCAGGCTCTGGAGCACGGGTCTGATGGGGAGAGGCTGAGGGAACTGGGGGGGTTTAGTCTGGAGAAGAGGAGGCTGAGGGGAGACCTCATCGCCCTCTGCGACTACCTGAAAAGAGGTTGCAGAGAACTGGGGATGAGTCTCTTTAACCAAGTAATAAGCGATAGGACAAGAGGGAATGGCCCCAAGTTGCACCAGGGAAGGTTTAGACTAGATATTAGGAAGCATTTCTTTACAGAATGGGTTGTCGGGCATTGACATAGGCTGCCCAGGGAGGTGGTGGAGTCCCCATCCCTGGAGGGGTTTAAGAGTCAGGTCGACATAGTGCTGAGGAATCTGGTGTAGTTGGGAACTGTCAGTGCTAGGTTAGTGGTTGGACTGGATGATCTTCAAGGTCTTTTCCAACCTAGACGATTCTGTGATACCTACAATAACAATGTACTGGCCACATTTCTTTACCAAGCCACTCTCATAGCTGTGGAGTTCTACTGAGGTGATAGCAAGTTCAAGACATTTAATGCAGTGAAGTTGAAGTTGATCCTATGTTCAGGCAGTGGAATGTGTGCAGCAATTAAGTTAGAATAACATACTTATTTGCTGAGCTGAAAATGGTGAAGGCTTGGGATTTTGGATCTGTTAATGCATTGTGATGAAGTAAACATCTATGCAGAATGCTTCATTACTTGTGGAGCTCACTAAAAATGGAGTCAAAATCATCACTGACTGGTGAATTCACCAGTGAGAAAGATCAGGCTTTCAGTAACAGCCGCACAACTCCCGTAGGTTTTCATGGGTATGACTAGTGTGACTTTTGCTAGGTTTGATAATGTTAACTTAAAACTTTTGGGTACTTTGAAAGATTGAATGTGTTATAAGTGACAAAATTATGTCATTAAGAATTGAAACAATTCTGATATGCAAAGTTGCTTTATATCTTTGTTCTGTAGGCAGATCATAATCTTACGTAAAATTTGTGACTTGCAAGAAGAGTTCAAGCTCCTAGGGCCTCCCAATCTTGCCTGTTCTCTGCGTGATTTGAATAAATCTATAGTTTTTCTGTCTTTCAACTGTAGTGGGAGAGCAATGGCATGGTCTTTTGCAAAATACCACTGACGCCACCAGAATGGAGCATGTTTTAGTAAATGATATGGGTGTCTCATATCCCTTTTTTATTGCTGACTTTCATTAATCACTGAACAGTTCTGATGTCTTTCATGTTTCCTGGAATTCTAGCAATTCTGAAAGATATTTTGCTGCTCTCATACCCTTTATATTTGCTTCACGTTGGCAAGATTTATTTGCACTCACAGCAGCTAGTAATGCTGCCTGAAGGACAGAGGATTTGGGATGTTTAGAACTGTGCTGAGACAGATTTCTGGGGCAGGATATAAAATTTCTCCCCTGCTGAAAGGTGGGCCCCAGGCAGGTGGGGAGTCTAGTTTTGGCGTTGCAGTGGCACTAGGCTCTTACACTGGGTCCATTTCTCATGTTGATGCACGCTCATCTGCCACCTGGCAAACACTTCCCAATCTATCCTGTTTCAATTTCTGGGAATGCCATAGATCCATAAGCAGACTAAATCTTCCTTTAAAAATTGCACTAAAAATCCTATAGATTTGATAGACTTATTGAGAATAATTTCTCTATCAAGAAGTCATTGAGCCTATTTTATGCAATTAAAACAATTTTGTTCTAGTCTCTAAATCTATAAAGCATTCTTTTAAAGTGACCATCATTTTCATTGTTTTAACAATCTGAATGTAGGTAGCCAGTCTTATGCTGTGTTTTCACTTTACATACACAAAAAACCTTATATAGGTTGAGTCTGATATAGAAAGTTCAAACATAATCACCTGCAGTGTGTAAACCTCTATAGTCTGTATCAAGGGAATATTTATCCTGGGTAGAGCGCCTGTATGAGACCTCCATACTGCCTGAGTTCTGCTTGATTTATGTAGGACTAAGCAGCCTTTTGGCCTTGAGCTAACCTTTTCAGACAGCAAACTAAGGACCTATGACAAAATCTAATGCTATATATTGCTGGCTGTGGAACTGCCTGTGATAGGAGATGATTCATCCTATGGAATTAAAATGTTGTAACCTGTTGGCTAAATTTTAAATGTAACTTCTAGAGAGCCCCAAACTTCTGAAAAGAGACCATATAACAAAATGAATCAGCTTGTGGGTAATACAGGAGTAGGAATTGCCTGTACCCTGCTGTATTACATTGTCTGCCTTTACTGCTTCCTCATCAGATTCTGAGCTGGAGTATAAAGCTGATACCTGGTTTGTTTCAGTACATCTTAGCCACTTCTGTTGGGCTGGTGGGATTTTTATTACATTACTATAGGTGTTATACTACAATAGATACTTTACAATATCTACAGTTACAAAATAAAGTGTTTCTTTGCTTATCCACTAATTAATGTACTGAATTCTTCCTTTGGTCTGGGAGCAAGACATAGTTTGAGCAGCTTAAATGATGGGAAAGAAAATAGCTTTTCCCTATATTACCAATGATTTAGCTATCAAATATAGCAGACTCAGTTTAAACTCCTCAAAAAAGCATCAGAAGCAAAATTGTATTTAAATTTGCTTGGAAAAGGGTCAATGTCCCTGTGCTGTGAGGTCTTCTCAGTGAGAAGACTAATGTCTTATGCTGAGAAGGCAGTAAATTTTTGCCTTGTTTTGGTCCCGGATACTGACAGGTGGTTTCCTCTGTGCCTAAGGAGAATGTTTTCTCTCTCATGGCAAAAATGTCCAAGTCATTTTCCCACAGCTAGCCACAACTTTAGTGGTTCTGCAAGGTCAGCTTCCCAAGATCTTCTGTTTTCCCCTCTAACCACCACAGCTATGTCTGAATCTTTCTACTAAAGCCTGAAGGGATCTTACTGCTTCTGATACATGCTGGATACTCACATTAAGGAGAGAGATGCTCATAGAAATAATAATTATAACTTCTTCACTATGTACTTTTAAGCCTTACTGTCTAGAAAAAAATGAGTCTTGTGAGAAGTTGCTTCCTCCAAAAGCATGATGACTTTATTGTTACTTAAGGAAACGAAAAGGCCCTTTCTAGCAATGTGGAATAGCCAGGTACATTCCAAAAAATGCTGTTGTGCTCCTGTATTGTGCAAATTAGAGTGTGATTTTAGCAATTATTCTTAACTCTGTACCTTACTGCTGATAAAAGCTGTAGACTGGTCTGTGATCATCTATGGAATGATGTGCTGTAAAAGATGCTTCTCTTTTCAAAAACTATTCTTGATATTAATGTCTGGAAGGATCTTAGGATAAGCCCCTGCCTGGAGAATGAAATTCCATTTCTCTGTAGAATACAAAGAGAAAGAAAAGTATTCAGCAGCAATCTTTTTAGCTGTGTGAGGTCATGGGATTTAAAATATTTACACCGTCATACCTACAAAATACGATGAACCTAGGCATACTTAGTTGCATTCACAAGGCTCAATATTTAGACATATGCTCTATAGGTAATGTTGCCATAGTGAAGAATGGCTCTACAGTGACTGCAGTAGAAATGCATAAATCTATTTAGTATTGATATTGGGAAAATATAGGATGTTGGTATTGAAATTAGGTAAGGATTTTGCTGCTTTTGTTTATCCTGAAAGTAAAAACTATTTTTTTTCTTTACAAATTTGGAAAAGGGTTTATTGTTATCAATTACTTTATTCAAGGTTTGGCAGCTTTCTTTGATCAGATTTGCTGCTCCTTATGTAAACTGCACCTTTAATCATAATCTGAACAGGTTCTTTCCTGTAAGGAAAATGAGTGTTTAACTAGGTGCAGTAACAAGATATATGCAATAAAAAGGCAAATGATGAAGCATCTTAATGTAGTTATAAACTTTGGTTTAATAGATCTTTGACTAACTCAGGTTATGACATATAATTTAACACATATGTGTCCCAATTCAAAGAAAACATTTTTCAGTAGCATGTTAAATAGTACCCACTCATGCAGGCTTGCACATTAAAGTAATTATGGGGGAGGGGGAAATTATAAGAACAGAAAGAAAGTTTACTCTTCCTCTTTATAGTGAAAACAAATGTGTTTTTCTCCAGAATCTGCCAAGCCTGTGTTTTAATGATTTAACAGATGGAGTTGGCACATGTGAACCTGGAAGATGCATCTGTCTGATTTTTCCAGTCTGAGGATTTTTTAACTGCATTAATGGCACAGACGATGGTAAAATATCACCTCCCCAGGCTGCTTTGCTCTCCTAACACATAATGTCTTTTAAGGGAAAAAAAAAAGTGATAGGAGACTGGGGTGAGGAAAAGGCCAGAGAAATGAGGATTTGAAAAGTTTAATATTTTCTGTCTTCACTGCATTAGGCTTTTAAGCCTTTCACTTTGAATTTCATGTGTGTATGGTGAGGAAACAGAAATTCTACCCAGGCAGCATTTATTATCTGTGATTTTAGGGTTCTGTTAATTAATTGCTCTAAATAAACAGCATTTAAATAAGTAAACCAATAATCACTACTGTTTTGTCCTTTGTAATTTAAATGACTGTGGTGCATTTCCAATTTTATAATTTTACATTTTTGTTAGTTCTTGCAAAGGTTCTGCTCATGTATAACTTTAGTTTTAGCAATCTCATTTAGCCTTGTACTGTTCATTCAAGCAAGCGTACAGGTGCCTGTTTTAACTGTTTGGAATGAGGGCCCTAATTTGAATTTCTTTATTTTAGAGTGGAATCCTTAGCACTCACCTGGACTTTCTACTGAAACCTCCATGTACTACCTGTGTAAAAATCCTGAAGACTACTGGTTAAATGCCTCAGTAGTGCATAGGAGTGGACTAAGTTACAGGCTCATTCTACTTCTTCTATCTGCTTCTGCAGATATCTCTAGAAGAAAGTCCCTCTTCTTAAGAGAAGTATTGTCCAAAGGCCAGATCAGTACTTACTCGTGTAAGCGATCCAGCTGGTTGCACTAACACTACAGATAAGCACTTGCTAGGATATGGAATGGCTCCTTGTTCTATTTCTAAACAAAAATGTTGTGATAAAATGAAATTAATCTGAGGTGGGCTGTGAACCATCCAGCACTTGCTTTAACAGCACCATACTTTTTGATTCACTGCAGTTTTACCTTACTACTGCTGTGAAAGAAGAAGATATATAGAGGGACAACTCTCGTTAATGAAATTAGTGAAGATTTTTTGTCCGACATATGGAAAAAATTTAAAATGACAATGAAGAGAGCAGCAAAATTATTGTAAATGCTCTTGAGCTGGAAGAAAAGGTCTAGTCATACAGTGTACATCGGGAATGATTGCACAGTCATGTTTTTCACCTATGTGTGGAATCAAAAGTAGATACACAGATAACACAACAGGATTTAGTAATTGGTCTAATGTGAGATAGAACCTCTGCCTATGAAATTTGCCTTCCCAAAGTTATTGGGTGATTATGGCTAAAAGAACAATACCAAAAACATAGTTAGTTACATGTGTTTGCACTTCAGAAAATCTATTTGAAGTTGATGCAGGTGCCCCACCTGCACTTCCTGGTAAAATGTGAACTCTGATCACATGAGGGAGGTGGAGACTTATGTTTCTTGTTTGCTTTCTTTCAACTCTGTAGTACTCCAGACCTGTTTGAGACTGTTAAATTATTAAGACATATTTTTATGTAAACTTATTTGTTGAGACTGCTTCTCCATATATTTTGTATAGCTCACATTGCCTCATTTTACATGTCTATAGATGGGGCATGTAGATGAAACGAACTATCAGTACATTCCACTTGCTCTAGGCTATCAATCATCACAGGATTCACCACCCTTTGGAGGTGCTTGACGACAGCTCAGGCAACCAGGGTCAAACACATTCATAGCTTCTGGTTGAAGTTAGGTGTGCTTAACACTACTTTTGTTATCTATCATGTAAAGTAAGTACAAGGGTTTCAAGATGCCATTGCACAGTTATAAAAAATATGAACCACTGCAGAATCAAATACACTTATTTCAACAGTCTTATCCCAACTCATGTAGATTAAACAGAAAGAGTCTCTTCATTTGTAGTGAATCAGATAAGAGTGCTAAGAAAATTCTTTCTTCAGAAGCACTCGAGTCCCAGACAGAAGGTGCCAATTTTCTGTAAACCTAGGACACTGAAAATATCATTGCATTAACCATAGCAAATATCACTAGAACTGTTTGTTTTCTTAATGCCCTTTTGTATGTTAACAAATGGCTGTAATAATTTTCTTCACAGTTTTAAGGTTTGATTAATCGGTTCATTGTGTTCTTTCTTCAGAAGAAAACGTGTTACTGATATCCCTTGGTATGAGTGACATATGGGTTCTAGCTGAAATGATAGAACATCCTTTTAATTTAGCAAAACAAAAATATGCTTGGCTCTCTGTTCTTCTTTGCTACTATTCCAGCCAAATTTCATTTGCAAGAGTGATGTGGCTTTTTTGTCGTTGACTATGGTGACAGTACTTCATCTGGATGAGATTCTTCATGCTTGTGAGGTGTGGTCCATGGGGTACTATCAATAAAGAGAAAGGTGACATTTCTCTTGCACTGCTCTCTTCTGCCAAAGTGTTTAATTATGCAGCTCAAGTCAGCCAACAAGTAGAAAAGGATGGAAATACCTGAAAACATGAAAACACCCTAAACTGAATGAGTTCTTTCCTTCTTTTCTGTGTTTTCCTTTCAAGTTTTCCGGTGGGCATTTTTCTTCTAAAAATTCTGTTGTGGTGGGTTTTTTTAAGGTCATTTTACAAAACACTCTAAGGTAAAATCTGTGCTAAGGGAGATTGCCTTGAAATGCAGCAATGGAAATTATATACACGGGCAGTAGAAAGAGGAAAAATGTGCCTTCTTAAAGGTAAGGCTCACTCAAAGTTCCTTCCCTACCCAGCTAGCTGTAACTGCTCAAACTCTGTTTACAATAAGAGTTGCAGTGATGGTTACTGAACAGGCCTATCTTCATAGGCACTAAGCATTTTGATTTACTTCAGTATTTTCTCCATTATGATATTAAGGAACTAAAAAGTACGTGAATGTAACTGACTTGCTGACCAGTCTTTTTCTTACTGTCAAGACTATTTGAAAGGCTAGGTATACCAGAAACACTGAATTTATAAAACAGAAAGAACAGATACATATGTGAGAAATTTTTGATGAACAACTTCTATATAAATGCCATGGAATGAAAACATTATAGAAGTTGGAATTTTTCTACTAATTCCATTATCCATGAAAGTCAGTGAGACTTTCCATTGATAAATCCATTAAGTATCTTCTGCATCTTATAGTAGATCAACTGTAGCTTTCTCCTGTGTAACTGAGATGAATTCCATCCTTCAGAGAAAAGAGTTTCTCCATTATTGAGGGATGTTCTCATTTAAAACTATTGACTGCATCCTGCAAGCAAAGTATAGAATGTATGCATTCAATGTCCAGTCTAAGAAAGATAGAATTAAAAAGTGCATAGGATACAGGTGGCTGCCTCCTAACTAAATTGGCTTGTTTGAAACTTAAAAGCATGAAATGTGAATGCTTGCAAGCTGTTGTGCTTGGTGCCATTAATTCCTAGAAAATAAATGAAAGCTAATATTGAGTGTACTATAAAACAAAAAAATCATGAGGGTATTTTTATACTGGCAGTCATGATTATTGGTAGTTCTGTTCATGAGAACTTCTTTGCACGTTTTTTTTCCTTTACCTGTGTCCTGTATAAGGAGAGGCTATATAGCTAATTTTAAGAAACTTCTGAAAGACACTGATTCTGTATTGGTGTATGTGTGCATATGTTCGTGGTGGTTGTTGTTGAGAAACTGCTTGTACTCAAGCATGGATTTAGACTTTTTTTTTTTTAGTAATCTGTTTATTAATTTTCTTCCAAGGAATAGAACAATTTGTGCGAAAAAGAAAAGGTTAGTCAGTGCACAAACATAACCACTAGCTTCCATGATCTTATAAACCTCCAGTTATTTAACAAACCAGTTGGAATGATGACGTGGCAAAATCAAGTTTAAAGTGAATAAGATTATGCCCTGTATATAGCCCACTCTTACAGGATTTTTAAATAGCTTGCATCAGCTTTAAAATAATCCATGATTCAAGATTTAAAATGTAAAAAGTAACAAAAATTCTTAAAACAAGAAAGATCAGAAAATAAATATGGCGTTCTGGATGAATTTTCTTCTGATCCCTAGTTTCAAATTTTGATAGAATTAGGCTTAATTTAGTTTCTCAGTCAGCAAGTCTTCTCTGTAATCTAGAAAGAAAAGAATTTGTCTAGAGAGAAGAGCATTCTTTATTTTGCCATCTAAGTTTATCTGGAAATGATGACCAGATTCTTTGGAGGACTTATCTTCTGTTCAGAGTGGTTGTCTGCAGTGGAAAGTTAGAGCATGTTAAGCAAGGAAGTCATGTTGAACAGGGCCTTAACTTCTCCATCTTGTCCTTTTTATTTTCCAGTGAACAGATATGTCCTTTTAAAACTGCAAAAACAGTGACATAACTGGATAGCATTATTCAGGCCTTCACATACAGGCCAAATGAACACTGCTTTCAGGAAATCTAGACTTGTTGCTAAACTTCTCCTTCATTAGCAAAGCATATGCTATAATTTTGGAGTTAAGTGATTACCTATTTGCCCATTCCTCTATGTATACCCCCCTCCAGATGGTTCTGCCTGCATAACCACTTTTTGCCTTTCTCTGCTGGGAGCCTGTGTTGATTTTTTTTTTGTCTTACTAAACTGGCCTTTAAGGCAGTTTCTTAGCAATGCACAGTGAATATCCTTAGTAAGTCTTGCTTTGGTTCTGTAGCACTTGCAGTCCCAAGCTGTTGGATGCCACTAGCAAAGCATGATACTGTATTTTCTGACCTCAAGAAATCATTAGGAATCCATACGCAAGGTAAGCTCACCAAATAATAACCCCTGCAGTGGATGTGACAAATCTGTTGCATGCAGATGAAATTAGCTTTGAAAATGAAGTGTTTTCAAAAGTAAGACAAGGTAAGTAAGACAAGTTACAAAAGCTCTTCCAAAAGTTTCTTTGCTATTTGTCACTGGTCCTTGCTATAATGTGGAAATTTAGAACATGCACAAGTTAGGTGTGTTTTTTATTAATTTTTCAAGGTTTCTTTTGCTTGACATCTCTTCACATTTATGTTTTGAGTGGAAGAATAGATCATAGGTCTAGATTCCATGGGCCTAGCTTGGAGAATCTGAGATCTCTTTGGAGCTTAGACAGTAAATTGCTGTATTAGTATGGTTAAATTATTTAAGGTTTTGTTTCTCTCTTACAGAGAGAGGGTATAAAAACACTTCCTTACTTCCATGTCATTTATCTAGTACCTTCTTAAGTATTCGGGACAAGAACTCTGTCTCAATCTGTGTTTTATAAAATTCAAGACACAAGGAATCTGGTTTCAGAGGGGACATTTGGGTGTTACTATATAATACTGATAATAAAAAATAGACCAGGCACTCATTCTCTCAATCCTCATACTCTCTGCAACTGAAGTGTTTGTAGTTTCTTGTTCTAGCAGCCAGGTTATAGTGAGCCATAGCAGATTACTCCGGTTCAAAGATTTTTGTTGTCTGATTTGGCAAAGTAGACCAGGTAATCAGGAGAACACTTGCTAATCCTCAGAATGTTGAATATTTTCTGTCATAAGAAATGAGGTTTTCTTTTAAATAGCATGGTAGTTCTAGTAGAAAACTGTTGTTGCAATAGCTTTGAGAACTGACATCAATGCAACATAAACTTAGTTTGCATCAATATTTATAAAAGTATATTAAAGCATGGGCACTACAACTGGAAATGCCCTATGGCAGCTTACATGAGATACTAGTGGAAGAATATAAGAGGGCCAGACTGACCCGATTTAGGAAGTTTTTCATCAGTAATTTCAATAAGATTTGTCTTTCAGTGTAATCAACAAGCAAAATCTAATAGAAGTTTTTAGTAATGAAGTGTAATTGATATGAGAGAAATGAACAACTCTTTCATCCTGACAATGTTGGCTGCCATCTCTGTAGTGCTAAACACTCTGAGAGAAGACAAATACTCTCTGCAGCACAAAGTGTGACTGAGTGCCTTGAAGGAATAGAAAGTGCTAAATGACCTTTCATCACTTTAATCACTTGACTGAGTAGAAAAATCTTTAATGAAGGTCATATGACTGGAAAAATATCATAGATGATAGTGTAAGATGATAGTGGCACATTCTTGACTCTTACCTGCTCCTCCTGATTAGGGTCTTTTCCAAAACATTCTTTTCAACCAGTGTCTTTTTCTTTGGAAGATAATACTTCAGCACAATAATAGTAACAGAATCCTAATGTACTATGTGGTGTCAGATGGTGAAGACTGGTGATTCTTTAAAGCAGTGGCTGGTGTAAAAAATAAGAATTTAAAGACTTTCTCTGTGTTGATTGTTTTTTAAATTTTGTTTCAATGCCTTTAATCCTGTTCCCACTGTATAAAATAAATCACTGGTATAATTACCAGTGCTTCTACAGGCCTTTAGAAACTGGGCCAGAGAAAATAGAGTCAGCTTGACTGTACACTGCTTTTTAAAAATGTAGTGTCTTTACTGGTTTTCCTTGTGAAGTAGTCAAAGACTATAGTCCAGTTACATCCAGACCTTACACATAGGTTGATTATCCCTATAATGACAATAATTATCTCTTATAATGACCATAAGAAGTCTCCTGGGTGATTTTTTTGTGGGCATGATTTGGACAATTCTCTGGTCCCCATTTAAAACAAAAAATATATGTGTGGGGAAAAAAAGGCAAGTAGCTCAGTTGAGAGATTAAGCTTTCATAAAAGGCTGGGATGGAGCCATATAATAAATTTTAGGCAGATGACCTATTGAAGACAAGCTTGGAAGGAGAGTAGAGCTTGGAGGTTTGGCTTGACATCCAAGTAGAATTGCTCAGTGTTATCCTATAGGGAGTAAGTGATTGCTTACAAGGGTATTATGATATGTTGAAATTATGTTAATATTTTTATTTTGGAAGATTAGTTGGAAATGAAGACCTTTGTCCTCTCCTCTGCAACTACAGAATTTGAAAGTAAGTTTATTAAACTGAAAGATGGTTGCTTTTCAGTTCTGTTTTGTTTTTTTGTTTTTTGTTTTTTTTTTTTTAATAGAAGAGCAGGGAATTGTCCACTACTGTCAAGATCATAAACCATGAGTTAAATATTCAAGAGTAACAGATCTAAGGCAAAGATGACATTCAGTTTTCAGAGATGGCTGAGCTCATTTTTGTGCAGCTCTGCAACTAGAAATACTGGGATTGCAGGGCTGAGACTACATTGTCTGCTGGTACACTCTTCCAACTCTGCTTTCCCTGGGCATACTGGCAAGAATTGGCATTAGTGATTTCTGAATTTGTGTCCAGTTCTATGGTACATATGTGCCTGTACTCTCCTTATGGTCCACTATTTTCTGATATTCTGAGGACTTAATTTGTATTTACACTATCTCATTTCACAAGACTACTTTTACATATATTTTAAGACTCCTTATACTGTAATTTGAGAGTTAGATTGTTGTTCCTTTTCTAATTGGTGCAATGAAAGCAGTCTGCAGATACATCAATATTAAACATCAGAAGACAGTTTTCTAAGTAGAGCTTGCATCCAATGAGCCATGTGAGAGAGCTGCAGGGAAATAGGTCTATGCTGGCATTAAAAAATAAAAACAGCCCGCCTTGTTTGAACAGAGAGACAAATGAAACATTTGCATCCTTGGTAATTTGGATGCTGGCAAAGAAGCCTTGTTTGTCAGTCCTTTGACTTCAGACACTGTCATATAATTTTCGCTCAGAAGACTATGTACCAAAGAAAAAAAGGAAGGCAAAGTATGTTTATTATTTCTTTACATGTTCAGCAGGAAGCCAGTGATTTGTTATTCAGACACATCACATTGTTATGCTACACAATGCAATACCGTGAAGTGTGATAGGTCTTGAAAGATGAAAATGTCTCTGTGGGACAATCACTCTCAGGGTATTCATCTATCAGTTTGTATCGTGCCTTTCCAAGTCAAATCAGAGCAGCAGAAATCCCAACATCTGTGTTGTGTGCCCTTACTTTTTACAAATCAAATATAAACATAAACAGTAGGAGTCCTGTTCCTAAGATGAAATATATAAGCTTTGCCACGGTGTCATTAATATTTTGTGTTTCTCAGCACACGCTGACTGTTGCTCTGTGACGCTTGGGATTTGGGCTTCAGAGGAGATTGTGCAAATGTTACCTTCAGTTTCTGTGTTATGTAAATTCATTCCTTTTGCATCACTTCTTTTCCATCAGATTTTATTATCATTTGTAGTTTCCAGTGGACCCAGACTGAAAGTAAAATGCAACTGGAGAAGTTATGTTTCCATCTGATTCTGCACAAAAGGCATGCATACACATGAATTTTACAGACTCAGCACAAAACCAAAAGGTCTTGAAATTCACTTAAGTAGGTCCAAGTCACATACTTGCACAAAGCTCTGTAGAATTTAGTAAAGTCTTTTTACCCTGAGTTTGTCACCTAATTTGGAAGTTTAATTGCACTCCTGAAACTGCTGACGATATTATACTTCACCATGTTTCCTTAGCTCCAGGTGAGGCAAGGGAAGATGGCAGAATGTTGTGGTAAGGAGGCTTTTACTTAATATGCTAAGAGATCTTCCTGTGTTTCTCCCATGACAGCTTGTCTGCCAGTTTACATTCCTGAGCTTCAAATATCACTCCAAGCTAGACATCTCTTGAAACCTGACTCATTTATTCCATTCCTACTCATCATATTATGGTGAGGAGGCTAGGTTCTCATCTAACTGTAGTCTGTGCAGGAAAAAGCTAGAGGAATACACAACTTTCATGAATTTTCACTGGGGGAGGGGAAAAGCTGCCCGCAAACTGGAAATTTTCTAATCGAGCACAATTTGTTCAAATCTGAGTGCTGCAAATGATGAGCATGAGAAGAATGCGAGAGAAAACAGTAGGAACAAAATTCTCACTTTTATGAAATCTACTCTGTGGTGCTGGAGTGAAGCAGAAAGTTCTTAATGCAGATTAAAATCAGGCCCTAAAATAATATTGAGTTTTCAAACTAATTTTCTGTTGCCCCAGCCTTGCGAGTACTGCTTTCTATTTCATTGTTAAATCCAAACTGTTTTATATATTCAGTCTTCATGAATAAATGTGAGCTATTTTTCTATGTAATTGTGCATTGTCTGCACTCTTGACTTTTTACAAGCATTTTCAAACTAACTTTTACGTTTGTTGTAGTAATGTCTGGGAACACCTAGCAGTGGATCAGGACTCTATTGTCCTGGATGCCTCAGGAACACAAATACCAGCTCTTGTTCTAAATAGTTTACTTTGGCTGTAGGCACAATGAACTGGTTATATTTGGCTATATTCTGTGGGACCATTTTAGCACATTTAATGGAATGTTATAGAAAACTGTGCCAGTTTCTGGATTCAAGCTTGGTTAGAAGTTGTGGTATGGACAAGTATCAAGTATATATTTTCTACTTTAATTTCTGGATTATATCAACATACTGTGTTGATGTCATTTTTTTGTTTACTGGAGGATTTGCTCAAAGCTTAACCTCTTGAATTCATGTGGTGGTAGTTTTAGTTTATCTTCTAAACTAAGTTTCTAGCCTTTATGGCTATTGAGAAGCTGGAAATTCAGAGTCAAACATAATATTGTTTTATTTAAACATTTTAATAAAACCTGGTCATCCTAAGCATCATGACTTCTGAATACATAAAAGAGTTTAATGAAATCTCACTGTTTTGTGTAAGAAGGTCTCCAGATTCAGAAAAAGCCTGTTGAATGAAATTAAGTCTGGAGTAGATGTCCTGTGGAATGTATCTGTATTGGTATGCGTACTTGAATGAGCATGTAAAGGGAGTGGAGGTTCCATTTAGCTAGTTGTCTCCACACAGGTGAATTTTACCTAGTCTGTGTGTTATCCCAGAAGGTAGCAACAGCTGCTGGTGTTATGTCATAAAATGTAAAGTAACTTCAGAGACTCAAAGTCACTCTCCATCTTCAAAGCCAGATATGTAAGACAGATGAGGGAATGGCAGATTGCTACAAATTAGTCTTTGATTAATATCTCTTGGGCTGTTCAAACAATTTTACAGTTTTTAATAAATACAAACTCCCTGTGCCTCATTGATGAGAACAGCATGTATCTTATTTTTATGCCCAGATCTCACTGAAGGCTAATGCCACCTGACATAGATGCTGTCTTGAATCTTTTCTTCAGTTCATTCAAGAATTGATTTTGCAGCTATTGCTGCTTTAAGTGGCCCCCCCCCCCCCCCCCCCCCTCTATAAACTTTCTTACAAACTGCAGGAAGCAATGCTCCCAAAAGGAATGATGGCATTTCATGTCAGACTAGTCCTCAATAAGATCTTGTAAGGAGCAGAACCTAGAGGTTTCTCCTTGACTCTTCACATCTTGTTCTGCAGCTTCAAAACCAGCATTCGGTAGAGAATGATTTTACATGCCCCTCTGAATTCCCAGGGAGGACTTGGTGTAGCTCTGAAGAGAATTGTTGTTAGCTTTGAATTCTAAGATTGGCTTATTCTGCAGAAATCATTTTTTTTTGAGGTAGCAGCTAGGACTAGGGGGAAAATATATTGCACGAGCTTCTTCAAATTGTGCTCTTCTGTCTTTTTGGCTTGTTAGATGATTCTTCCTGTGAGCCCTTTTACTATATGACTGCTTCCTTAGCTGGGGTCCAGGCTAACATGTTCAACTGGGTCATCTTTTTACATATTATTGCACATAGCTGTGCCACTGGAATAAGCTGATGGTGTTTTGATAATAGTTTTGCTCTTCCACATCTCACTTGAAGGCTGGATGAATAAAATGGCATAAGTAATGTTATCTGATGCAAAATAACAGTTGAACACCAAGTGGAATATCTCTTGAATTATCAGTTTGTACAGCTGTATTGCAGTTGTTATAAAAAAACGCAAGGATTTTCTGTAGGCAATGTGAACAAGGATAGGTCTTAAACTTTGCCTTCAAACATAGTCTAACTGCTATTAAGAAATAAAGGTCAGTATAGACACTGGAGTGAAATGTGAAAGCTAAATAAGGAAGAGAAAGGTCTGTGGGCAAACAACAACACTGTTCTATCTAATGAAGAAAGACAGAAACATGCTTACATGCACACATTTGCTTGAAGACTTGCTTTTTTGATCTGTACAGTGTTTCTAAGTGAATCTTCAGTTCTCCTAGGAAACCATTATTAGGCTAATTGAAATGCTACTTGTACATTTAAAAGCAACAAATGCCATGATACATCCTTAAGGCCTTTCAAACAGTTGCATGACATTCTTGCTAGGAAATAAGGTACAGCATATATAAGTATTTCAAACAACATGAAATAAGCTATAAATGTTTCTAAAGCCAACAGACTTTCCTTGTATTTTAAACAGAATGTTTTAATGATTTTACAGTGTTGCCCAGCAAGATGAGGGTAGAATTAGGACTTGGTCCTGGATTAGTGACTTTTTTCCTAGGAGTATTTAGCATGGGAATTCTTTTCTTCTCTTTAGAGAGAAAATGTCTCACAGAATAGTTACTATCACTGCTAGTGTATTCCTGTCAACTGAATGTTTCATCCTCTGATTGAATAAGCACATGGAACTAATAATCTTTTTAATCTTTATGCAGCTCCTTCTCTTGTTGAACATTTTACTCATTCACATGAAGCAGCCAAATTCTCTAGTGCATATGTATGCTTTAGTGGAAGATAATGGATGCATGTGTTAGAACTAAATTTGGCCAACAGTCAGGGAACTTTACTGAAGGGGCTGATTCTTTTTTCCTAGCAATAACTGAAAAATATTTCTAATGATAGCTTGATATGTTTGCCCTCATGGTGGTACAGGATCTTAAAGGCTCAGCTCACTCTTTCAGTGAACACTGGATCAAGCTTGAATTGATTTCTTTGTCTCTACATGCTTTTTACCCCTCTTTGTTGTCAGCTGCATTCAGATATCCGAGAACTCTTTTACAACAGTTATGAATGGCTTCATTTCAGTTCTTACACTCCCACCCCCAAATCATTATTTCTCCTGTGCAACACTTTAAAAAACCCAAAAAACCCCCAGGACGTTTCAGACTTGTGCAAATTATTGCTGGCCCTATATACTGCTCCGAATGCTAGAAATTAAAAATATTCCTTTAGATTTCATTTGTGTGTCTTACGTAGGGATGCGAGATTGAGGTGGTTAATTCAGTTTTACATCTATTCTGTATGGTGTATCTGCATCTATGTTACAGTAGATGCTTTACTTTCAGAGCCAGGAGCTGTGTGAACATGTGCGAAGTAAGACATGCACCTCACCTGTGCTTACTAGCTCAAGCTCAGTGCCGTGTTTGTGCAGGGTTAGTCAGCTCACAGTCTGCATGAAATTTGCTGACATATCTTTGCAAAGTACTCTCTAGCACCTTTGCTAACTAGGTGTTCAGTATGTTGCTCCTTCTTTGAATGCATGTATGAATTTTGTGCTTTTCTGAACAGAGGGAAGTGAATGGAAGAGAGAGTTCAGAGGGAGTTATATGAATTGTACTGAATGTCCATGCTCAGTAAGTGCACATAGTATCTCTTGAGAGTTAAGTTAGGAATGCTGTTATCTACCATGGGTGGTATTTTGCAGCAAAGGTAACCTTTTAGAGGTAGTTGGATGGGAATATAAACATCTGTTGAATGTGGCTGTTGAGTCTCATCATCTGTGCATAAAAAATGTTAAGCCATAGAGAGGCTTAGCATTTTCTTAGTAAACCTATGAAAGGGATTTAATAAACAGAATGGTCTGTAAAGTGTCAACTTGGGTAGTGGTGATCTTACCAGCAAATTTGTTTATCTATTTACATTTGAAAAATGAATGCTTGGTGCTTATTTTAAAATGTTGTTTTTTAGCAAAGATGAAAGACTGTCCCATGTGGACAAGTCATGAAGCTTCAGCTGTCCGAGTTCATTTATACACAGATACTTCTGGCATGTTTCTTGTATAGTCCGATTACAAATTCAGCGAATGATTCACAAGGAGCCATGTGGAGAAGACAAGAGGCAACAGGAACAAGTTGCACCAGGGGAGGCTTCATCTCAATATAAGACATTTTTTTACAGTGAGATCTCTTACTGGAATATCACCCCTGGTATGTGGAAGAGTCCCCCTCACGGGAGATTTTCAAGATACATCAGACAGGGTGCTAGATAATCTCAGCTAGGCTACCTTTCCCATGGAAGTTTGGACCAGATGATCTTTTGAGGTCCCTTCTAACTTGGGCCGTTTTATGAGTCTACGATCTGCAAGTCCCCTGCTCAGAGTTCATTGCTGACACTTCTTTTCAAACAGTTGCTTTCTGATCTCCACTGTTTGCGTTACACAGAAAGGTTGGAGATACCAAAAACCCCAGTCTGTCAGGTATGTAATGTTGTCACCTTTAAAACAACTAGGTTGTAGTTGCAGCTGTAGGTGAATGTTGAATCTGGAGGGACTATTTCAGAATTACAACTTGTTTGTTAGTTGTTCTGTGAGCATGGTCATCCTTTAGTGTGTTGCCTTGTCTGGACTAGCTACAGACATTTTTGTAGTTACAGATGAGGATCCATTCAGGAAATAAAATGTTTGATCCGACTTTATTAATTTCCTATAGTGGTTTCATATTAATCATGAAAAAAATAAATAAAAGCACTTTTATCTTCTGCCCCCAAGTATGTCAGCAAATAGAACTAAATGTGAGGTAAACTGGGGTGTTGGACATGCTGCCATTTTGAAAAGGCTAGAAAAGTGAAAGTACTTCCCTATTAAATATAGAATATTTTTAGTACATATACTTATTTAAATAAGTATTAAGCCAGATTCTTGGCTGGTGCCAGACAATACAGTTCCTTAGGAACATGAGAAATTACCGAGCAGAGCATCTGGTACTGTAGTGTCTATCACACAACATCACATGAAGTCCTTTGGAAGACGCTAATTTATGGAGGCCAGAGTGTCTGTAAGCCTGACTTTGGACATAAACATAGCAGACAGTTGTCATTAGAGGATGACTGCTGGGACAAAAATGATTGGGACTCATTTGGAGATGTGTAAAGGCTCAGTTGCTGCTGCCAAGGGAGAATTTGGGGTTTGTAGACTACAGACTACAGCCCCTCCAAACTTTGTTAGAGGTGGTTAGAGCAGCAAGGTTTTTGTTTTAGTACCTTCTCTCTTATGGTGGGATGGGAATGACACTGTCCTTCCTAACTGAGAAATGTCCATTTGACTTGCTCTGTAGATAAAACGTGAGTCTACTTTGAAAATTAATGCATTTAGTCTCCTAGAAAGTAGGAGATTTTGCTTAATGGCTTGAAAATAGAAACCCATTTTAATGAAATTGGGTCCATTTTCTCCTACAGATGGTGCTATTTTCCCATGAAAAATCTTAAAAGTTTGAAAAGTCAAATGACTTCAATGCAAATTCCTTTTTAGCCCAAAGGAAAAAAACCCAGGGTGTTGCAAGGCCTATTAAACAGAATATAAAGCTGTATTGCTCTGGAAGTGGATGAAAATCAAATGGAAGCTCCCCAGTAAAGCTCCTCAAAGCAGTCCTCCTCAGTTTTGCCCAACCGGCCTCTCAGTCTGAGCTATGAGGTGGTGTCATGTACTGGAATAGGTTCATATAGTGCTGGGATTTATTTCTGTGAAACTAAGTTTTATTATTAAGGGTTCACACATGCAGACAAGTGGAAAATATGGCTTCCAGAACTTTCCAAATCTGTCTTTCTGGATCTAGTTTATCATTTTTGTCATGACTCACACTTCTATTGCTTTTGAAATATCCTATAGACAAATCAGGGGAGTTACTGGAGGCATCTTAAACGTTCATTCATGAACCCAGGAACTAAACAAATGTTAATGTTCTCTTGACATACATCAACTATGTATTAAAGATAGTGAACAGAGACCCCCTATACTGGCAGTTTTAGAAGTCTTGTGTTGCTCAGTCCTTTTCACTCTTCTACTATTACCTCGCAGAACTGATGTGATGGTCAGACTGATACTCTGTTCTGAATGATGCATTCTTACTACCTTTTTCTGCTGACAGATCTTTGATTCAGTCTGTTTCCCTTAGAAAAATGTCTACAGTTATTTCTAGCATAATGCAAAGTGAGTGATCCAACTCGTTTCATGACATTATGACTGATGGTATCAGTGTTAGGTATAAAATTATACATGAGGACACTCCTTGTAATAACAGCCTGTTGCCCCATTTGTGCCACTCAGTACTTTTTAATTTCTATCTTGTCTTGAATACAAGTGGAATTTGCAATCTCCTAGATTGCTACTTATACAGAGGGCCTTTATATGGGGAAAAAAAAGAATTTGGTGCCTGTATTAAAAAGCCAAAAAAAAAGCATTTGTAGATTTAAAGTCAAAGTAAATTTTAAAAAGGCAGCAACAGCCCATATTGTGTTTTCTGTCACTTTCTGAAAATCCCATTCTTGGTGTGTGCTGTGAACAGGTCTTGTTGCTGCTGATTCAGGCTCAGGCTGAATCAGAAATTTGTCGGGAGAAATTTCCAATACAGAACCTGAAATGTCAACAAGGCAGCACTGATATTGGGAGGAGTTGTCTTTCTCTGAAATCACACAGTGGGAGAGCAGAAAGGAAATCACATTTCTCCTCATTCCAAACCAGTGAGGGTTTTGTTTTGTGGTTTGTTGGTGTGTGGTTTTTTGTTTTTTTTTTTTTAAACTAAATGTGTGTCATGGGCTGGCTATGGCTGAATGTATCCCTCTGTGAAGACAGTCACTGCTGGAAACAGGCTGCCGCCAGCAGAGTGTGTGACCAAAACAATACAGTTTTCTTTCTTTCCTTTTTTTCTCTTTTCAGAACAACTCCTAGATGTTCTGTATACTGGCAGGCAGGAGGAAAAGAGACAGATGGTGTGACAGTGGGAGAACAGTCTATTTTAGCACTAATAAAAATGGGACTTGAGATCCATGTACGGCAGAGAAATTATAAACTGGCAATGCCAGGGATAAAGCAAGACAAGCAGTGACTTTACAGTGTAACAGAGCTACACAGTGATGTTTTTTCTTTTGCACTTGAAATTTACAGTTTTAGTTTATCCTTCTGCAAAATATGAATCAAACCAATGGTGGATCTGATGTACAGTTTGACTCCTGTTTCAAATACTATTGAGCAAAATATAATTTGGGTACAGAAAGTAAAATATTATCATGTTCAAAAAGAAGGCTTTTACCACCTGCATTATTCCTACATTTGCTTGATTTGGACATTTCCTATCCTTAAGTATCAAAAACAAGGAATAAAAATGGATGTTCCCCCCATTCTGTGAACTTTACTAACATCATGCCAATTCACCTGTCTTGTGGGTGTAGTAGTTGCTGGGATGTGCAGCTTTGAGGAGGTAATAATAGCTGGGAAGGAGAGAGCCCTTTGCAATTCCTGCGGGCATTCTCACTTTACAGCTATGTGTTTGATTTGAGGGTTTTCCCCTTTAGCATTAGTACATGTTTTACTGTGAGGGGATGAGTAAGACTGTAGCATTGACTCTTGTGGAAGGAAAATAATGGGATTTCTTGTTTAGTCAGTCATGAAGTTTCACCTCTTCCTTTGTACTGAGGTTCCTATAGCCCCAGGGATTTTATATCAGTCTGCAAAGTTGGTAGCCATAACTGCTGGAGGGGATAATGGTTGTCAAAATGAAATTAAGCTTCCTCTTGGGAGAGCTTTTACAGGTCATTGTAGCTAGGCCTGTCTTAACTGTTTTCTTTGAAGGAACTCACTTTAAACTTTCCAGAAATTAGTGCATCTGTCAAGAGGGCAGGAGGTAATGATGCACACCAGCAAGACTAGATGAGCTGCTAAGAAAGTACTCGCTTCTCTTGGCTGATGCCAACAGTCTGTCTATCTTTTCATTGGTAGGAAGGAAAAATATTTCTCCTCTTTTGAAATATAAACACAGCTAATTCCCTGTAGCTGTCACCTGACATCTCGCAGATCTGACATCTGCAAACTGCTTTAATTAATATTTGGGCTACCTCTCATGAGTGTATAGCACTTCCAACTTACAGAAGTGGCAAGCCTTCAGTTGATAAAATAAGTTGTTTCCAGAGTTGCTAAAGATAAAATCATCTAATTAAGCCACCTTTTCTGTTTGCTTCTGATTTAGTTCTCATACTACCACCAAGAGATCTGAGGAAAAAAACCCAAGTATCACTTTTCTGAAAAGTGTCATCACTTTAAAGGAAATGTCTGACTTTTATGGACAGTCCCATCAGGCTCAGCAAAATTTGAGATGTTGACAGAAACAGAGTGAATAGTCCTATAAGAGTTATCTCTGGCATGACTCTGCCATGGTCTGCCTGCAGAGATGCTGCAGGCAACATTTCCTACACTTTTAGAAGTTTCGTGCACTGCTCTATTAACTGAGTTGTAAGAACAGATGTGTGTTGTATACAACTGCTCCCAAACTGTCCTGCTTCTTCAAGGATGGAAGAGGGGCTATAAAAGAAATAGTGTGGAAGGAAGGAATCAACAGAAGCCCGATTCAACTCTCATGAAAGTCTACAGGAATTTTTCCGACGACTTCATGGGAACTGAATTAAGTTGTTGGTGAGAAGCCATGTCCAAAAAAACTCCAGACCTCCTCTTCTGTTCTACATCTGCACTGGATCTGCTGAATTTATTAGGAATAAAAGTCTAGCTTACAGCATGTGGAAAATAGAGGGGGTGAAGGTTATGAGAAAACCCCAACTTACTGATGTGGGAGTGGAAAAGTCCTGCAAAATAAACTGTTTCAAATATACTAAAAACGTACACCCCACCCCAAGTGCACAAAGCCTTCCTGCATTCATAGTCCCTGACTTCATCAGTTTCACAGCATTACTTTTCAATCAGCAAACATCATAAAAACAGGAAGGCAGATTTATGGCTGTTTATTAGCCAGCACCATTACTGTATTTACTGTAGTGTGAAAAAGGAAATCAGAGAAAAGTGCTATAAATCTCAGTGGCTGCAACCCAGATGCATTTATTTACTTACTGGATACTTCACTAGTAGCTTAGCAGATGCCTGCTAGTTTACACATATATTTTGAGCATATCAGCAGAATGCTCTAGAGGGATGAGTGCTAAAATTCTGCTGGGGTCTGTTGTGGGCACTGCTAGGAAGAATCTAGTGAAATGTGTTCAGTTAAGTTAAATAGCTAAAGTAGTTATTGAAGAAACACTGATGTGTTAACCAGTCGCTGCTGATTTAAAGGGAGCATTATTATTAATATAGAAATATATAAATATATAATCTTGCAATAACAACAGGGAGGATAAAAGATCTGGCTATTAAAATAATAGGAATAAAAGAAAAAAAAAATGCCTGTCTCGTTAGCATTCGCTGTTCAAAGAGGAACCACAATCCTCACAAATCTTATCTAAAGTCCAGGCAGCTGTAATATTCCACTTGCTCTGGGGTGAATGATACCAGTTACAGAGTTCTGTCCCCCGCAGGCTGAGCCCAAAGGGTGTCCTTTACCACTGTAGGTATAATTGTAAATTATCCCAAGACATCTGACCCTGGAAGACCTATTTCTATCTGCAGTCAGAAGAAATGTTACCTGTGAACAATCATGCCTTAACAGGACATATTTACATTGTTCTATGCAAAGATGTTCTTATTTAAAATAAAGAACACTACTTGACAACAGCAAATGTTGCATTGGCTAGGTCTACTCTTTAAATCTTAATTATCTAGAAAAATCTGAATAATGAACTGAAGTTGAAATTGAGTGTGTTTAGGCCTCAAGTGTGTCTGAATGATTTATTTCATTTGTCAACTTTTCAATAAAAGCATAGTTTATTTTACTTTATTCAATTCAGATTGGTGGTCAAATGCAAAAGGCTGGATCTAGATTTCTGTTTAAAGTCCAAGTGTATTTTTCCTAAGGGTAAATCATGAATCCATTCAAGCCAGTTGAAATATTTCCATTGATGTTTAGTGAATCAGGAAATAAGTTCATCACAAACCTAAAGGGTGAAATGTCTCTGTAAATCACTTTGGTTTTAATTGTTACTATTGTTTTTTTTCTACTTACTGTTGGCTTTACTGTTAATGTTGTTTTTAAAATGAACAGTAAAATGCAAAGAGTATAAATTATAAATGAACAGTTTCAATGAGGCTGTTGATTGCAATGACTGAAATCTAATTAAGCAGTTTAAGATCTAAGTGATATTATTATTAAAGAATTATGTTAACAGAGCATTTGATCAGCCTCTTAATTTGTTTTATGTGAATTATACTTACGAGATAATGTGATTTCAAGTGACATGAAGATCAATTCTTTTTCTTTCCTCTTTTTTAGGGAAAACTAATATGCTATATTGAAATTGAAATAAATTGACAGAGAAGTCTCAAAGACACAAAAGCACTATTTTGGCATCTTAACTTGCTTTAACTTATTTCCTGTAAATACTAGTACTGACTACTTTTTTTTTGATTTTGATATGCTATATGAAGTACTTTTAAAACAGGAACAGAAATATGTGTGCAGATGGGTGTATGCAGATACACTTACATTTCTACACAGTTATGCTAATTTGGTATGGTGGCAAGCTTATTACCACTAGTCAGCAAAATGGTTTTGTGTCACACTACCTTTTTGCCTGTGAAATCACTGTAAACATCTAGTTTGCACGCATATCTTTTTTTCTTTAAAATATAATAGAGTTTGTATTTAAACCAATGAGAGTCTATTGGGATGCACATTTATTATTTAATTTACAAGTACAGCTCGTACAAATGTATGAACAGATTGGATTGCTTCCTGTGTGCTGCAGCTAAGTAGCAATCATGGGGACAACGTGCTAGATAAATATATCCCTTACTTTTTGGAAATGGGGTCTATGCTTGGTGACTTTTTGGGAGTCAGTCTTGGTACAGTTCTAATTAACATTTGTACTCCTCCTCACTCGCTGAATTCCATCAGTCCGATCCTCCTCAGCTGTCAAGTACTAGCTGAGCATCACCTACAGAGTCAACACACGGTTCAGCATATCTGGGTTAATCACACATTGCACTTTGCTGTCCACAGATGTTATCTAGCTTAGATTTCCCTAATTTTACTGTAAATGATTTCTATAAGCAACCTTTCCAGCACCTCAGAGCCTGCTCCCCTTGCCTTGGACACTGAAGAGTCTTTTAAAGTTTAATAGTGTTTGTGTCCAGACAATAGGAGTCTCGTCCCATCTGCCACAGAAGGTTTGGAGGCATGTTGGTGGCCCCCCAAAGATGAGTATACTTTTGAAGGAACAGAAAAAGATAGAAGTGAAAAGGATCATTCTAAATACAAGTGAACAGAGGGTATTAGCGAAATACTGTATTTTCCTATTGGATTGCTTTGATTTTTATTCTGGAGTTCTTTAAGCTTGTTCCTTGATGACTGTAAAAGGAAATTGGGCAGGATTTCAGTCTATTAAAATTTCAGTGTAGTATAATGCTGGTTTGTTTGAAACCAACTGTTACTTCATCACGCAGCCTTACTAGTACCCTGGGGAAATAGGGAAAATTCCAGGGAGACAATCCTGTTTCCAGGTTATATATGTCATTTTGTGGCTGCTGTTTCATTGACCCTAGTTTGGATGGAAGGACCAGATGACGCATGTAACAGCACTGTCATTACCCTGTTTATGTCTCACTGCTGCTCTCCCATAGACATACCTGGGATTTTGGGTCAGCTCCTCCAATCCTCTTGATACAAACCATCTCTAGTTCTGCTGCTGCTTATGCCCTCCCAGGTTGTGGACTCCATTTTAATTGAACCATTGTTTCAAGGACTTACTTGTAGTAGATGGTCCCTGTCACTCATTTTAAACTTTCAAAACTGAATGGAGAGGGGAGGAAAAAATTATGGGGAAGATTGAGATATGATGCACTTAAAACACAGAGAAGGAATGAGGGTGCCAAATGCTGCAGAGGAAAGAGAAAGTAATGAAAAAGAAAATGACACAAAAAGAAAGCGTGACTGGTTGATTCACTGTTTTGCTGTGCTACTACTTTGTGTATGTTAGGACTCTCATGTGCAGTAACCAAACTCATGCCTAACTCCCCGCCCTCTTAAATTTGTTGTGCCTATTCTCATATGGTTAATTTTGCATCATTCCTTGAAGACAATCTGTAATGAGCCAAAATGTGTTGTATTGTGTTTGAATACATTCTTGGTTTTCTTTTTATGTCTAGAAGGATGGAAAATTAATTTTGCTCTTGAACTGGTTCAAAATCTTCCTCCCACACTGTGGAGCCTGGATGTGGTGTTGGAAGATAGTATTTTCTGGCTGCAAGCATCAAAGTGAGATCCAAAGGGCAAGCATCTTTAAATATTTAACTACTAATAATCTGGTTCATAAAACTGACTGGGTGTTTATGGAAGACAGCATTGCTACTTTATGCTATTGATCTAACAGATGCAGTTAATCCCGTATTTTTAGAATATAAAAATGTGCAAAAGTCATTCTGGATAGATAAAAAGAAATACTCAACTCAGCAAAGTGCTTTTAAATGTTGATGTCTCAGCAGCCTTGCTATCTGTCATTAGCATTTATTTCTTTATATCTTAAATTTAATCAATACTTTTTTGAGGTTATGATCAAGTAGCATAAAACATTTTACAAATTCTGTTTGCATGTGATATATTTTGTGTTCTCTGAAGGCTCTGTGTCTTATAGATGACCCAGCAGACAGCATTATTAACTACTGACACATATGTCTTATATTTAAAGGTGACTGACCACTTTTGGTGTTTCAAGTTTTAAGCATTAAACATGCTTTTAAAGAGATTTAATTTTCACTGGTCAGAACCGAGTTCTTTCCAGAAATCAGACAACCACTGAGGCCCCCAAATGAATTTTTTAACTGGCAGTCACATGAATCCCATAAGAATTTTAAGGCTTACTGTTTCCGAAACACCTTGAGATTCTTAAGTTTAGGTACAATAGAAGAAGAATTGTTTTATTAGTATGTAAAGTGACATGTTGATAGATAGGTACATCCTGAATGGGGGTTTTCAAATAATAAACGATGATTATCCAGAGCTCCAAGGCACTGATTCTTTGAAAGGGCTTTCAATATTGTGGGAGTAGAATGACAGGGGGCTGATTGCAGCTGATTTAATACTGAGCTGCTAATCTTTACATTCTTTTGTTCTTGACAAATAATATAAATTAAGTCCTGTGGAAGAAGGGGCCATCCTTAAATCTGAGGCCAATAGAGAGCCTGGTTGAGTAGGAACTTGCTTCACCGTGCTCCCTGCTTTTCCTTCCTTGAGCATCTCCCAGTTTCAGAGACACACTCTACCTCTCTTCCAACAGCCCATGGGGGGGAAACTATTGTGTATGCAGACTGTAGGAGACATCCATATCATAAAAAGCTTAGGCTGTAATTAGGTAAGATAAGTAATGTGTGAGAAGAAGGAAGTAGAATTACCTGTGTTTATTGTTTATACAGATAGTATGTGATGCTGCAACTCTCATGAAAAAAACAGGGAAGAGTAATGAAATGTCTATCCGTACATAGTCTTAGGGTAATGTAATGCTTCCCACTCTTTCTGTACCTCTTATTTCAACTAATGCTACCTCTGAGATCACTGGTAAAATAGTAATTTGTACAAGAAAAAGAACAAGCCCCAATATGACTATAGTACAGCTTGAACTTTTAATTTTTGTTTTTAACAAAAGTATCAGTCAGCTACACCATTCCTCTCCATTTTTTCCCACCTCTAAAGGTCAGATACCACTTCCTCTTCATTATGTTCTTTGGCTTCTATGCAAGCAGCTTCTGCTTGAAAATTTTCATGTATCACTTATACATCTGTAGGGAGAAACATCTCTCCTAGGCATCTATCACTTGCTTGCAGCTGACACATAGTCATAAAGGTGACCTATTTCATATTAGCAATCAATTTCCTTTCATTGTCACCACCAGGATATGTTCTACCATTTCACTTTCCTTGTCAGAAGTGTAGACTTAGGGGTCAGATTGGAGATTCTTTGAAGGTAAAAGGATGATTGTTTGATTCTATGCATCACTGAATTCTGTCAATTTTATTTTAATGCTGAGGAAAAATGCCCTAACACTGCTTTCCGACAGAGAATAATAGAACACAGTCATACTTAAGCATCAGACTTTGTATGCAATCTCGGTAAAATTGTTTCCATAATGCAAAGACTGTTATATGGATTTCATAAATTTCAAGGCATAATAGCCTGTTATTGGAGTTCTTTGTGGGATTTCAGTGCTTTGTGTCTTTTATATTACTTGAATTATTGTGTTGAATTGTGGAAAAATTAATAAAAAAATCCATTTTAAAAAGAGATATACTCCTTCATGTTACAGAAGTCTGAATAGTATGCATAAACCTACCATGTTCCTGACATCTATTTGAATTGTTGAGCAAAACAGTCTGTGTTCACATTTTAGGAGACACAATAATTCACCGAAAGGTGCAATCTGTCTTTGGAGAACCCACAGGTTTGTCACTGAATTTCATTATCAATACGAGGCTTTTTTGTGTGGAAAAAAATGCTTTGAAGAGAACTTTCTTTAAGAAGAGGAAGATAATTTCCAGAATAAAGATGCTTCTCTGTGTTATAAAGTTCTCAACAGTTAATTTAGCTGTAGTATGTATTAGATTAAAATTTATTTTTATTTTGGAGTTTTAAATTCCCCTTTTCTCCTCTACTCCCTTCTGACATCAATTTCTCTCAAAGTAGTTGAGAATAATTTTTACTATTTATCCTAGATTTATTTGAACACAAGTGATGTAGAAAATCAGTCCACCTAAATTTGCTTAATTTGAATGATTTATTTTCCTCCTGCTTTATTCTGTGTAGATAAACGTGCGCAAGGTAATTTGGAGTATGTTTTTCTCATGGCAAAAACCGTACTGATTTTAATAGAGTTATCTGGGATGTGAGAGATCCTGGCAGGACACTGGCATAATAAATACTATATATTTCAAAGAAAAGTAGAAACTGAGAAAGTTCTGTTGCTAGAACTGCAAAAAAATTATCTGGGAAAATTCTTATACAGCAAAATTTCAGGTCTTGATAAATACACTTCCCATTCTTCATCTCCTTGTGCAACACAGAGTCCAACTCATGCTGTGTGCTGTCTTCATGATTTGTTCTACCATGTTCCACTGGACTTCTCAAGAGCTAATGTACCATTCAGATTGAGTTAGCACACCATAAAGTGGTCCTAAACAGAAATATTATTCTTAGGTTTGGCAGTCTTTTTGCTGGAAAATCTGAATTAGAATCTCCTGAAGTAAGCTTTAATATTGTTGTGAAGTATAAAAATTTGCATTGCTCCCTCTTTCTGTCAATGTTGAGACATAGTTACTAGCATGTTGGTCCTGAGGTATCATACTCTTAGTTTATAGTTCTTTTTAGTTTGACCTTGAGAAGATCTTATGAATCACTTTGATTTCAGTTCCATGAATTCATCTTAAAATTACAATACAAAATACAAAACAATAAACAGTGTGGCAAAGGACAGTACGTTCTAGAGACAAAACAAAAGAAAAAGCTAACAGTGCTGGAAGCAGCAGAGCACCCACAGAAGTGTTTCATCACTAATGAGATGAGAAAAAAATTCCTAACATTGTCAATTTTCTGAAATCAAAATAAAGGGAAGAAAATAATCCTAAACCTATAAGATGTATTGAAGAGTCTTTTTAGGCTATCTGCAGATATTATGAACTTCTGAGATCTAATGTGGAAAGAAAGGGAGTAACCTGGAGAACTGAGAGAACCAGAATACCGTAGATTTCTACACTCATACTGCTGTACATTTGGGTTTTTTTTAATTGACTAAAAACTTACTTGTGTTTCTAACCTAATGATCTCAGAACAGACACCATGGTGTATGAATTAGTAGCTTGAATTTATATTTGAAATCAAAATTTGTATAGGGCACTGAGATTATTTTTTAAGAATCAGAGAAAGTTTCTGTGAAATTATTTTGAGCATCTATTGATCTTTCATTAGCATTTTCTTGCACTGCTAGCCTAAGGCACAAAAAATTATCTTAAATTGCAAATGTTCAGGCTAGTGAAATTTAGCAGTGAGAGATTACCCTTGTCTGAAAGTAGAACTATCAACTGTCTGGACACAAAATTCTGAAGAGTTTGTGCTCGTGCCTGAGAGGTACTTCATATTTTCATGGGACAGTCTGGAGAAACTGAAGAGGACTGTGGCCTTTTGAGGAAGGGTATAATCCTTTGTGCTGTACGCTAATAACATAGCCGCAGAGAACGTGAAAGTAGATTAATAGGACATAGGGATGAAAAGAAAAAATTCAGATCATGGTAAAAGTGGTATGACTTTGCCATTGCTAGTCCATGTATGCTAGAATGTTTTATATTTACTGTGGGCTATAGGCCTTTCTTCTAAAGCTGAAACAACTGTTAATTCTTCTCAAAATTAACATGTTCCTAATCAATACATGTTTTGCATTTCAGTGTTTTTCCAGCTATGAGATCAGTATAACTGCAATGGTTGGCTGAAATTCTTTTTTCTTTTAAAAGGCAAGATAAATCATGATCATTCTTTTAACATATTAATGGAAGAATTAGCACAACTCTAACAAAAAGTTGTGATCAATGATATATATTTTCCACTGTTTTAAATATATAAAATTGAAATCTTTCACCATGATTTACAGTCAAATGAAGTGGACAGTTAATAGGTACTCATAACTGCCCTTCTTTCTGTAGTCCTTGAAAAGGGTAAAGCCAATAACTTAAGCGTTATCTGTGCAGCAATAAATCTTAGAAATGAAGCACAAAGGCTGAGGAATAAAGCACTTCTTATCTCATGAAAGGCATTATGTATTGATCTTTACATAGATGTAAATGTCTGCACTCTTCAAATACTAGTCCCTGTTTCAACTTTGTGCACTGATACTTTAGTAGCCATGGTGAAATTCAGAAAAGTGTTAATTAAGCATGAAATCATGAGCTGAAAGCAACTACTTTAAAGTGCAGTCAGAGTTTATCACCAAGTACTTCATTCCCAGAATGTAAATTATTACCAGTTGTTATTTGGCTCCAGATATTGTGGAAATACTGTGGTGCACTTTGGATGATGTTTTTAGGCAAACACTGTTTTCTGCTTAGGCTGATATGGCTATTACTAAAGCAGGAAAGGGAGAAAGGAATAGTTTCCCACTTGTTCTTCTGTTTGATCTTGCTCAGACTATAAGTCTATCTGTGTTGCAGGGGAACTGAACCTATGACGATGTTTTGTGTCCTGATTTGGGAGCATTATTTACAGTCCAGGGTTGCTCCTGCACACATGAGAACAAGTGTTTTTCTCTGTGCAGATATGTAGAAGGTTCTTCTCCTTGCTCTCTGCAAGAAATAAACAGAGGAGGAGGACAAAACTCTGAACTACAGATTGTTCTGTACAGATTGTGCAGGAACTATAGATTGTCTTCTGAGAAGGTACTGTCATGTGTGCTAAAAGCAGGAGAGTTGTAGTCTTCATCTTCTCTCTTCATTTCAGACGGTGATACTTTATGCTCAGGAAGAGACAAGGGAAACAATAGCAATAAGTAGCTGAGTAATGTTAGCAATATTAACAGAAATGACCACTAACCTCATGTAAGTTTTTGGATAATTAAGATACAATTCCAGATAGATCTTCCAAGTAAATATAAACATAGACTCAAATCAAAGCAGTGATTAGAGTGTGTTTGTATTTGAGGACACTTTGACAGCTAAAGATAGGTTGTCATCCTGATTTCCTAGACATGGTGAATGTCTTTTACTTTGTTAAAAACAACAAAAAGGGAAAAGGAAACAAAGTTAACACCATAAATAAACTGAATAATTTTTAGAAATTTAAAGATATGAAAATTTAAGCACAAAATTGAAGGTATGAATTTGAAATTAGAAGGTCTATTTGCTGGCTAATGAACAAAAATCCAGAATACCTTAGAAATTGTTTTATATTGATGTGGTTGTTTGAGGCTCTTGGTCTGTAGGTGCAAATAAATATTAGAATGTATCTGCAACTTGAAGTGTGCCATGCAGTGCATATTTTACCACATCCAGATGATTCAGTAAAGCTTTGAGATAGAAACAGATTTTTGACTGTGAGCATTTTGTAAAATTTATGAATCCACCATCATATTAGAGCCAACATCATGGTTGAGACCCAAGTTTGAGTGAATGGCCTCTGCTTTCATGTTAGCGTGTGGTTAGATAAATATTGGGGAAATTTTTCCTCATTTGTAGGGTCAATCTGGCAGGAGATGTGGCAGACAATAATACAACAGGGCAAAAAAGGTAAGAGGGTTAATCTGGAATGAGGTTTAATAAAATGTTTGTAAATTACGTGAATGACTACAACCCTGATACATTTGCGCCCATGCTTTTACCAGTGTTGGTGCAAATTGGAATGGTCCATTTCTCCATCATGGTTTTAATGGAACCTGCCCAGTTGATGAGGCCAGAGCTGCTCAGCATCTGGTCAGTGATGTCAGAGTGAGGGAGACCTGAATGAACCAGCTCATGAATGAAGGAGTTGACATCCATTCAGAGTGAGAGACTACAAATGTTACAAGTTTTGTGGTTTACTTTCCAGACACCACAGAGACCACAGAGTACTGCCCACTACATTGTAATTCTGATACCATAAGATCCTTTATGGTATCGTGTTTGAGGGAGTGCTTATGACTCAGTCTTGCATGTAGAGTTTCTGACAGCTTTGATAAACCACAGAATAATATTGTGCTACAAAAGAAGGTGTAAACTAGGTATAAATATAGAAAACATGTATGTTGCACTATAGCTAAATGAATCTGACACACAAAAAGGTTTAAAATCTTTTTTTAGTATTCCTTCTTCTTAAGCCACCCACTTTATTATCTTAGGCTCTGCAGATCACTTCAAAGACACTAAATGCTAAGATGGTACACAGTCTATCATATCTGTCAGGTATGCAATGGGCCAACATTTTAAAGCGTTTTGAAATTCTGTAAAATCTTTGAGAAACTTGTCATCTGAAAACCACACATACATGACATAAAGGCATCTTCAGACATAGAGCCAGTTGCTCGTACCTTGAAGTCCTCCACCTTTACTCCAGCAAAGCTCCCACTGAGGTCAAAAGCTGGCAAGCAGTTAGGATGTGCCTCAGTTTTGTCTCATTATTGTTTCTAGGTGAATCTGTGTCAGGTTTAAACACACAATAAACATTACAGTCTGAAAGTTTACATAGCTGCAAATGGATATACTTGCAAAATCTGTGAATCTTTAAGGATCTGCTTCCAGTGTGTGTTCAAATACAAACAGATGTCTACTATAGTTTTGATGTGGAGAACCTTAGGGATATGTAGCTCTTCTAATTGTTCCATTCACAGTATTTATTTATACTTGAATAATTCTTACTGGATTTACATGTTCTAGCAGTGTTTATAATGAAATGTGATTTGTACTATTCTGTATCATCCCAGAATAAGACATCATATCTGACTGTTGACAAAATAACAAGAGTGATAAATATTATATAAACTTGGTTATACTTACGGATTTGGGCATTCAGCTGTTGTGAGCAACTAAGATGAGATTCTACAACATGTATTCCTAGTTCAACTGAAGATCTATCTCAGTGCTCTATTATTAGGATTCAATTAAACAGTTTTGGGTAATTTCATTCATTGTCTTTTTCTCTCATTCGTTCTGTCTTATTCTTTTACCTTCAGGAATATTTCCAAAGTGTTCAGATTATGAATTTGCCATTTCAGCTGTCTTTGCTCTTTCCTGATGCTTTGTGCTCTGAACTGGGTCACATGCAATTTTGCAGTGTACAACAACAGTCCTTTTCTGTGAGAACCTTTCCTCCTCAACTTGCTTCCTCTGCATCTTTAGCTCAAAGACTATAAATAGAAGATGCACTAAAAGTAAGGCAAGACTCCTTTCCTTAGCTACAGATTTCAGGACAGAACATTCATACTACTTTTGCCAAAATCTGCAAAACTACTGCTTCAAGTTCCCTGGTTCTGAAGAATTTAAACAAACTTAAACTTCAAAACCCAGATATGACTCACCTATCATGTATTGTTTTCCATGGCAGTGAAGAAACTGGTGTTAAATAATACCTCAAACTAAGTTACTGTGCAAGTACTGTTTCTAACTTTAAAGAAAAAACTTCTACTGTGTCAGCTAAAGGTTTTGAAGTATATTATAATACGAGGGGACAGCATATCAGATGAAAGTACAAATAAATCAATGATAATGCTAAGACTAGAAGTCTATTATTATACTGTGATTGCTATGGGCATCTAGTCCAATACATACCTCTGACAGTGGCCAGTGCCACATGACAAAGTTGCAAGGAAACCCTACAGCAGGCAGTCCTGGAATTATACACTCAAAAGGGACCACCTGTCCTAACCTCAGGCAAGTAGAGGCTAGTTTATACCCTCAAGCAGGAAATTTTTATCTGTGTTTTTCCCTCTTTAGAAAGATTGAAGTAGAAGCTTTTCAACTCTACTAGATCTCACTCACTCGATTTTTCTAAGGTATTAAAGAGGTGTGAATACCGTGTGTGATCTGAAGAGAGTGTCAGTGGGAAATCAGAATTCATAAAAACTATGGAAAACAGCAGTGTGTTTCTGAAGAGTTTGACTACTGTCTTTCTTGCTTATTGCTAGGAGCAGACTGAAGAACCAGATGATACATGTCAGAAAAACTAAGACCCTCATCACTTTGCAACAAGAAATATTGCTGATTTCCCTCTGAATGTTTAAGAAGCTATTGCAAAATATGTCCAACATAGACTGCTCCTCTAAAAGTCTGGGTACTATCCAGGATCAGACACAGCAATGTCAGCATGCTAGAAGACAGGCTTATCTCAAGGAAGTTCAGAATCCTAGAAATCTCATAAGGTAAGCCAATCTATGAAAAACTCAGATAAACTATCAAAAAACTAAGATGTTCAGACAAGTTGTATAAAGTTTTAGTCAACTGCTAAATTATGATTATTCATTTCCCAACCTTTGGAGAGTCATGCAAATAAACCTGTGGCTTTTGCTGAAAGTGTGACCAATGTCATACCCATTAGACAGGAGAAAATAGCAGATACTGCATGAGGGCAAAAAGGTATAAGCACAAGGAAGTCAGTCTCTAAAACATGGCAGCAATCATATGGTTGGACTAATCAAGGGCTTTGAACAGTAATGTTGAGTTTAGATCTTTTACTGATGCAAATAATAGGCTGTCTTAGCCAGTCTTTGATTACAGAACTGGTAGGCTAGCTTTCCAGTTTCTGCTTTTCAGCTTGTGAAAATTTGAACAGCTGAGGATCTAGACAAGGACTGGTACAGAAAAGCTGCACAGCCTTTTAGTGTTGTCTGCTTGTTTTACAATTCAGAACTGCACAGTGATACACAGCCTGCAGTGCTGATGGATGCAGATGCACACATAACATTGAATGCATGTGTTTGTGTTGCTTTTGGCTGGAAAGCATTCCACCTTCTTTTTCAGTCATGTTTTAAAAAAAGTACACTTTGAGTCTTCTTTTTCTTTGAGTAAAAGATAATTTGATTTATGTCTTCCACCTTCAGAAGTTAACTTTAAACAATACTTCAGAAATGGGAAAAACTCCCTACCTTCTTGCTTATATACAGTGAATGTTTTCTTGAGGAATCAGATGCATAGAAGCTTTTGCAACATGCACGAAACAACTTACGACAGAATAACAAGCGGCCCTGGGCCATCACGGCAGCTGGCAGAGTGAGTCATTGCTTCTAGCCCTGTAATGCAGACCTTGCGTGTCTGGGAAATAATGCCCAGCCAAGTGTAATTGCAAGCTATTATTAAGGCTTTATTTGTGAAATTGGTGTAGTTGAGGTCAAATATCTTTCTCTCTATTTTCATGTAGTGCTTTTAGACAGCTTTCAATAATGATTCCATTATACCTCTACTATGAAGATATTTTACCTCTTATACAAATTGCTGGTTAATTACTGAGTTGTTTTTCACATCTGATTCTGCTTTTGAGTAAGATAGTATGACATTGAGCCAGAAGCAACACTGACTACAGAAAAAACAAGGAGTTTGAGCTTTAAACTGAAAGTGAGTACAAGAATTTCTGAAACAGATGAATGCAGCCCGAGAGGTACTGTAGATACTAAAAATGTGTTGTCTAGAAACTGAAATTATTTAGAAACAGTGGCTTACCTGCAGGTCTCAAAGCAATGTGTTATGTTACATTTGATTCCTTAAAATGTTTTGGGTCCATTTTATGTGATAAGGAAATAGACAATGATTTTATTTGTATTATCAACCAATTCAGAATTATTCTCTGATTTATGGGCCATATCATGTCTTGACATACCCAATAACCCAGAAGATAATAGCAACACTTACTTTTTAAAACTTGAAAAGAAACAGCCTGAACTGTATTGGAGATGTCCCATCTTTGGCCAGAGTTCCAGGGAACATATAGTACCTTGACAAGCTATTTTTGCAAAGAGAATGAGTTTAAAGGATTTGCCTTTGATGATTTTTTGGATATTAGCATATTGGGCTATGCACTTAATCTCATTTCTGGTATCTAACTTGGAAAGAGAAGAACACAGATTACTGTATAGTCAGTTGGGAAAAGTAGACTCGTATTTTAGGGTTTCTAACCTAACAAGTGGAGCTTCAATAAAAGCAATTTAGGAAACCTGAAGTCCTGACTTTGCTTCCTAATGTAATGTCCCGAATTAGACAATATAGATGGCCTCTTACATGAACTTATGACAATGTCTGCATCATCAGTCTTCCTTTTCATTTTCCTCCTTCCTGTACAAGCCTATCTATCATGTGCATAAGCACTGTACTTAGAGGAAAACAGAATGCTGTGGTCTGAGGAAATGTAAGATCCTTTTCTGCTTTTTGTTTCCCAGTAACATGCTACACTGAAGCTTGTGAAAAGCTTTCTTTATAGAAGTATGGGATGTATAGGCAGAAGCCCTTTACCTTGCTGGAGCCCCCAGATTCTGTGTAGTTTATGGGGTTTATGCTTTGGGTATTCCCCCTGAAAGAATGGTGGCAGAGAGAAACAGTGATGAAAGTGTCCAGATTTTTGAAAGGGTTTTTTTTATCACAAAAGAGCCATTTGACCTTGGAGACAAAGGTACACAAAGAAATGCAAGCAAACTGTGTGTGCAGTTGCTTATATCTCTGTATGTACAACCTGCTAGAAAATCAAACAGAAACAAAGCCCTTTAAGCCTAAAATATAATGCATGTTAATCTTCAAGCAATAAATATAATACAGAAAGGATATCAGATCCAGGTAGCTGATAAGATGTGGTTGAAAGAGGAACATTTCCTTAAAGAGGTCAAAGATAATGTGCATGTTAGCATGAAAAAGCTAGTTCTTAGTGGGCTAAAACATTTGTGATCCTTTCAAGATCATGCATGTTTCCTAGAAGACAGTCAACTTGGTTTGAGATACTGCCTTTGCACTTAAAGACTGGCTGGTTCTAGTACATGAGCGGAAGAGCCATGCCAAAGGTAGCCCTCAGCTGACTGCAGCTAGTTGGAATTCTGGGTTTTTTTCAACTATAAGTATTTGAGAGAAATCTTAATCCTTTATGCTTTGCTTTTTTTTTTCCTAAGAAAGGTTTTTAAAAAGAGAAATATTTTTGAGTTTTTGCCAATAATAGGGTTCTAAAAACTTGGGACTGTGATGTTCCTCCAGCTATCATTACTGTACTAGGCAGCACTTTGCCCTCTTCAACATTTTATATTTATACAACTCTCACCTCTGTCTTATACTTCCAGAAATGAGGCACAGAAACATATATATTCTCAGAAGTACTGACTAGTTTTCTAGTTTCAGTTCTGAGTTTTCTAGTGACTCTTACTAGGGCAGTTTTAGATATTCAACCTAAAGCTACCATGCTGAAATTGGACTGGAAGTGAAAAACCACCTCACTCCATGCTTTAAGCTGATATACCAGACTATGAACAGAGGTGGATGAGGTGGTGTCCTTACTTTCAGAATGGTTTCTTATGGTCAAGGGCAGAGAGCTGGGAACAGTGATAATTTTTTTAAGCATTCCTGGGATTGCTGTCACAGATAATTTATCTGGATTGGCTTTTTCTCCAGATGTTCTTATTTCTGTTCTTTGACTATAGAGAGAATCTGCACAGTGGCCACTGACTTTTAGATGGGACTAGTTAAGAGAAATGCTTCTCTCCCTTATTCCCTGTCTAAATACCATAGTACCTTGTGTAGCTGGCCCTAATAGATATATTTCAGTAACGGAGGAAATCTGAGGCAAAACTGGGATTTGAATCCTAGGTCTTCCAACCACTCAAACTGACAAAGTATAAAGCATCATAATTCTCAACTCACTGGAGCTTATATGGACATTCTCTGTAAATAAGAATATTAATGTGAGTAAAATCTGTAGGATTAAGTCCTGAATTTCTGTTGAGTCTGAATTCTTACGGTTACAAAAATGTTGACATGTCTTTTTCCTTAAAAGAACTGAGCAGAGTTGTAGCAAGCAGTGGCAAATATTTTAGAAAAGCATGTTATGATAGTAACCTTGTACAGAAATACTGACTTACAGTACTTAACAACGTTACCTGCCAGAGAAAGCTTGGCAAGTCTTCTAATTTGGTCATTGAACATTGCTAAGGCAAAAATTAATTTGTGAGAAATTCATAGCTCAGCAGAAAGCACTCTTGGTCCTTCAGCCATGTTCTCTGGAAGAGAAATATTCAATAAATAAAATAAACTTGGTATTTTGTATTTACAACAAGAGGAAAGGGACTCAGGGGTCTCCTACAGTGCTAGTAACGATTGCTTTTTTACTTTTTCACAAATCACTGATTAGGTAATAGTTCCTGTAAAAATACTGAGAAGATTTTCATATCACTGAAAGTACTGTCTTTATCTCAGCTTTACACTTGTAAGTTATGAAAGAATAAGGTTCTCATCATTTTCTGGGCAAAGTTGGCATCAGTGTCAATTCATTTACTCCCTCAATACCTCTGTGAAGTAAGGTTTACCATTTTGTTGGTGAAATTAATTAAAGAGAGAAATCTAAATTCATATCTCTGCATAAATCCATTCATGCTGAAATGGATCATTCCAGCAGAATTGTTCTTAAATGATTAAATTGCTCTTAAATGATTCTTAGGAAAATCCTTAAGGTCACAGAGCAAGGATGTGATAGCTTCAGTGCAATGCAATTAATGAAGGTAACCAATGGAGATGTACAAGCCACAGCTCGCATTGCAAGGCCTAAGGTTTCCAAAATCCAAATCTTTTGTTAACCCTTTCTTATTTTAAATTCTCATAACCTGTTTTGGGGCTCTCAAGAGAGTCAAACTTCTCATGAAATCCTGTTTTCCTCCTCCATTAGTGTTCATCCTCTTTTCTTCAATGGTAGCAGTTCTTCCTGGCTTTGGCTGAGTTTGTATATATTTTGTTCTGAAAGCCTTTTGTTTGGTTTCTAATCATGTCTGATGTGCATGAGCTACATTCTCTATCTCAGTTCTTTTTCAACAGTGGTTAATGTACTGCAAAGAGAGTTTCATAATGAAGAATACCTATTATGTTAAGGTAATTCCTTATTGGGTTCTCTTGGAGATAAACATATGCACAGAGAAAGGGGACTTTTGGTAGGAGGCAAATTAAAAGTTCATTGGCTAAACTATTTTCTGAAGTAACTCTCCTGAACTCCATTGAAGTAAGATTAGATGAAAATTTGGCCTTCGATCAGGAGAAACCTTAATTAATAAGTTGTTTAAAGGCTAAACTGTTCAAACAGCATGAAGAAGATTCTGTGGGATTAAGATCTTGTTAAAAAAAAAACCCAACCCACATCAGATTTTTCTCTTCCTTTAAACTGGAACAAAAAGGGCTGGGTAAATCACAATTTTGGCAGTATTGACAGTCAAGAACCTTAATGCTGTGAACTTAAGTCCTTTGAAAAGCCATCAGACTGCTGCCTCATAGAGCTCTAACAAAACATAAAATCAGAAATAAAATCAGTTATACCAGTCTTCTGCAGAGAAGGATGGTTTGCCTTAAACAGACACCTCTTGTGATGTCTTAAAACCTTTTGGCGATTGCAAGGAAATAAAAATCAAAACAAATCCCAAACAGAAAAACCCTAAAACTCCAAATCCAGAACACATTGTTCAGGGAAGAGGTATTTCCATCCATACTAAATGCCTCAGCCACAACCGTGCTAAAGGATTTTTTCAGTTTTCGATGTCTTTGTACCCGTAGAATTTTCTTGCACTAATGCAACAATATGTAAGTTGTTGTTCCAAAAACCCTGGGCTGAACTCCAGATTCCAGGACTTGAAAAAGCCAACATGCTTTGGGAATTACAAAAATAGTACTGGATTATTTATTTATATAGCACCCATAAATTTGCAGGTTGCTTTACACTGCAAAAATAAATTCTAGTCCCTGGAAGGGTAGTACCACAATGAATTTTGGCTGCTAGGTTTAAATAAAAGAAAAACTGTAATAAATTCCGAGAATTTAAAAAAAAAATTCTCATAATGAATCTTTTCCATCCTCTGTATTTTAAATATTTCTACAGTGAATTAATTTAAACTCTAGCCTAAATAAAATGCAGAGAAGAATTGCCCCAATATCTCCTAAAAAAAGAATTAAACTAGCACAGTGGAAGCATAGAACTCAACCATCTGTTGCTGGGTTGTTGAATCAATGTCAAACTCAGCAGCATATGAAAGAGTGACGTACAGTACATTCTACAGAACAGGGCAGATATTTTTGGTGACATCTGGATGCTTTTTATCTACTACACAAACAAGGATTTTGGGGACAACAAACTCTTAATCATAGGCACTTAGAATATCTACAAAAACAGAAGCAGTCCCATGGTGTTTGCTCCCCAGGCTACATATTTCTTTCTCTTCAAAAGGCCTGCTCTTTGAGGAGGCAGACAGTTATAACAGGATACACAATTTCTTTACTTCCTCAATTCTTATTTCTGTTGCACGTTTTCTTAACAAGTTTAAGTAATGTGGCCAACGCCACACATCTTTTCATTGGGTGACTAATTCACTTTGGGTTTAGCAACTTGTCCCTGACATGAATGATCAGTGGCCCTGCTGACTGCCATGTAAAATGTTTAGACTTTATGGTTATAGCTCAAGTACAAGAAAAAGCAAAGATGAAGCATCATTGAATGAAATTTGGAGACTTGGTATTGAAATATACAATGATCATATTTAATCTTCTTACAGTTGACACTGGCTAAAAATTTGCTGTTCCAGAGGAATTGGTGGTAGTTCTGCGCTGACTTTATTGGTGAGCAACAGTAACAAAATTCCAGTGATTTCATTGGAGACATCTATAATAAAAGTTTTTCTTAGCTTTAAAATTGTACTTCCAGGTGGGTGAGGGTTGTGTGCTTTCGTTAATTTTTTTTTTTTCACAGTGGCATAATTATTGGTCATAGCCCATGTGAAAAAGCAATCCAAACACCTGCAAACAAAGGAAATGGTTTCCATACATTGTACATGAGAGTTCTCAGAATAGCTCCTTTACTGTTATTCAGCTGTCACTTCAGTTAGGTTTGATTTTACAGAAAAGAGACATCTGGTTCTTACTTGGAGTTCTCCACAGGAAACACAATAGCAATAATTTCACTGAAGAAGGCTATCTATCAGTTAGTGATGATGGGACTATTTTGGATTTATTTAACTGTAGAGTGGATGCTTTTCTTCTTCAGGTAGTGGTGTCTCGGATTTTAGTGTACATTTCCTATCTTGTCCAGGCTCACTGTGTGAAAGAATTTGAATGAAGAGTTCAACCATGAAGCGTAAAATACTGTGGTTTTTTTTTTTTTTTTTAAACTCCATGGACCTCAGTTAGGGGCAATAAAGGTACACATAGGATTTTCCATTAATAATTATTAAGACCTGATTCTAGTTGCAGTCTCATTTAAAACAAATATAATTTCAGTGGCCTTAATGAAATCAGAAAAATTAGAATCAGTGTTTTCATCTGTTTTCCTGATTCAAGGTGTGATATGGTATTCCCATAAGTCACCATCACCTTTAACAGACCTGAATTTTTGTCCATTTCTATTTTCTCAGTATGATTTTAGTTAATCAAGAGGTTAATTTGGAAGAGGCATGTAGAGGACATGAGTCTTCAGGTCTTGGTGAACCTTCTGGGAGGTAAGCTCATCTGTTTGTAGGAGCTGCTCAGTACATTGTCAGGTCTAAGATGAGAATTTAAAACCAGAAGGTAAACATATGTTTTTAAGACCTTGTAGAAACACAAGAACATACAAACAGCTGTACTGTGTCAGCTCACATGCCTATCAATCCCATTATCCACTTTCTGCCAATGGCAGTAGCAGATGCCAAGGCACTGGTACTTTCTTGGTGTGCCTCCTGTATGGATAACTTCACCATGGATGTTAGTATTTTCTGTTGCTTTATATTTACAGGCATGACTGTGCTTGAGCTGCACAGGTATCTATGGGAACTCAGACAGGAGAAGATATATTATTGTTGCTGGTTGTAGCTAGAGATCAGTGGCAAGGGAAGTAAAGTGATTCTCACAAAATAAGACAGGAATTCTGTTTGTGAAGGAGCTGAAACTAGTTCTTCAGTCTCGGTCCGACATTTATGCTGCAAACAGTTTTTCCTCCCTCATGGGACTTTGGTTTTGCCAGAATAAAACATGAGTCAGGAACCTCAGGAGTTGGTCCAATGGAATGAGTATAACTGACATTTGACGATCAGTTTGACCTTTAACAGTTTTTCATGCTGCTAACATAAAATGATTGCTCACAAAGCTCTGAACAGGGCCAGTCTAAAACTCCCTCCACTCTGAATCATTCTTTATTCTCTTCTTGGAAGTGTTCCTTCTTTGCTTCTTTGTTGATATCTGAGGTTTTGGGCTGGTATGAAAATAATGATGATAAAAATGATATGATTCAGGGGTAAAACATTGTGTCTGTCAAATTAGGGTCTGAATGGTTAGTAGGAAGAATTAGTACTTCTTTGTGGTGATGTCCTAGGCAATTAGATACTGAGAGAATGATGGACTTTGAATGGCTGATCTGTATTGTCTCATTCTGCAGTCTCTGGACAACAGAAATCGGAAGGAAGAAAATGTTCAGTTTTCAAAACTTGTTTTAAATAAATAGTCATTGACATCAATAATGAATACTGTTGCTTGTGTGCCTACTATTTGTATTTAGGAACTCACTACTGAGATCCTATTGTGATTTCAGGAGTGGCAAGACGTTAGATTTAAAATACACTGGACTTTACATAAAGATCACTATTTGATCAAACTGATCAGGTATATACATCCTAGAAGCACATCATTATATTAAAACATTAAAACACAGAAACTTTCTTTTTTTTAATTGCTTTGATCAATTTTCTTTGCTTGAGACCCAGACTCTACTCCTAGCAGAGCATATCCTTAAGTTTACATACATGAAATGTGTTGACTTCAGTGGGATTATTCACATCCATAATGTTAGGATGTGTATCTGTAAGATCTATTTGAGCCAGCTTTATTTCATGGGCCATTCATGCAATCTACTGGATCAGGAAAGTTAAAAAAAAAATCAGCACTTACAGCACTTAAGTGGTTGAAATAAGTCATATTCTCCTCTTATTTATGTATCTGTACAACTATGCACATGCAATTACTGGGGATGTAAATGAGGCCAAGTTCAAGTCCAGATAGTTCCCACTTGAAAGAAGATCTTGCTTCTGATCTGTGGATAGTAGATTTCCTATATCAATTTTGTCATTTAGACTATAATCCTTTCTTGTGACCTTTTATCAGACATTAACTTCTTAGGAGGATGTATTAGAGCCTGGATGCAGAAATTTGTTTTCCTCAAAGCTGCTACCTGAATGTGTTTGTCTACTACAGTCTTTGTCACATGGTGGTACAAATAGTTTGGCTTCCTCGTTTGAATATGCTGCACCTCAATCAGCAATGTTCCTTCTACATTCTTAGCATTGTCTGCCTGAAATGTGGTTGGTAGCATGCCTTCTCACTTCAGAGAGCTCAGTCACAGTGGACCCATCACCCTCGACCTTAAAATATCTTAAGCTTGGAATTCCATTTCTTGCTTTCAAAGCTTCTGACATGTGATACCCCCCTCCCCCAAGTTGTCTGAATTCCTCCATTTTTTTCCTTTGCTTCCTCACTTCTTCATGTAGAGGTCTATCCATACTAGCTTCATGGAAGATCTTTCTTTTACTAATGTTTTATTCTTTTCAAACTGCCCGTTCCTCTCTCTGACAGTCCTTAGGAGATACTTCTCTGCCAGTGTCATTGAAATGCTGTACCTCAGTGAACCATTGTGTAATTCTTGGGATAAAGAAGGATGCCCTATTAAAATAAATTGCATTGTCTCTGTGGCTTCTGCTGAAAGAGCTTAACCTTCACTCTTCCTGCTTATCCTGGCTCATACTTCATACTATGCTGGCTATTTCTTCTCTGACTTTGTGGCTGTCCTCATCCCATCCAAGACAAGGGTTGCTATCCTTACAGGTGATATTCAATATTAACTAAAGCTAAATAGAATCAAAATAACAGTCGCATTAGTGTTCACTGTTTTGTAAATGTACACCAACCTGCACAGAGCAGGCATAAGACAAGAAAAATTTATTAATATTGTATATTCTTTGTTATATGGTACTTAAACATGCTTTTGGTTTAAGATTCTGTCCTGTCCAGTCCTAGTTTCCGTTTTCCCAAAAAAATCTTTGGAATGCTGGCCTGTTTGCACAGGATGCTTCCTGCCTTCTGGCTGACTTCAAAGAGCTAGGAGGTGGTGCTTTCTGAGGCTCCCATTTGTACAGCATCAATTTTGAATGACTAACTCATACGGAGTTTATCTGGAAATATTACTTGTATTTGCAAGAAATAGAATTTACAGCCTCAAGCTTGATTTCCAAATCGAAATTAAGTGGAGACCATTTCTTATGCTTGATAGCCACATTTCTCCACCTGGTTTACAATTTTCTTCTTTTCATTTTGTATGCATACCCAGCCAGCATCAGTGAAAAAAGCATGCATTTGCAAAAGACAAATTGAACATGTTAATCAGTTATATCTACACAAGTGGGTATAAAATGTTGGAACCTGGCAGAAAATGTAGTTCAAAATCTCTCAAAAGAAAATAAGATAGTTAAGATGTTTCATTAAAGACTAGAAAAGGAATGATTATGTAAAGGGATGGGTTTAAAAATGAAGCCATGCACAAGTGTCACAATGAATTAAAGGATGTGTCTTCACTTACCAAGTGTATGGTGTCCTATTACAATACAAGCAGAAATGTACAAGCACTCACAATGTAAAGTAGGATCATTGTGTCCAGTGCTTCCTAAAAAATCAGATCTTCTGTTCATGCTCTGTACAAATTGTCTGAGGGAGAGAAGCCCAATTCCTTTTGGACCCCTTGTGCAGTAGAATTCATATGAACTCATGTTGTCTACATGTCTGGATTTCCAGACATCTGCCAACAGGGTTGGAGCTGCAGCTTTGGTGCTGCTACTGCCAAGCATTTAGAAATTGAAAACAAATATCCAAAAATTTCAATTTCTATCGAAAAAGAATATTCAGGAGAAACCCAGAGGTAGGCTATCCCTACTGATGTGAATTACACTGTAGAATGGATATTCTATGTGGAATTGAGATGCTTATGTCTTTGACAACTTTGTATGCTGAAAGCTTGACTGGTGAGCAGAACTGTATAGTACAACTAGTTTATTGACAAAAGTTATTTTCTGTGGGAAATCTGGAGGGTTTTTTGTGTCTGTACTCATTTTAGAGTTACAGTATGTATTTAGTGTGATTCCATGGATCATCCTTTCAGTGCTTTTGACTTTCAGACAAAAAGGCCCCAACAAACCAACTCTGCAACCCTTTAAAAAAGGAAATTGATTATATTTAAAAATGTTTTCAACTTCAATACTGAAACTAAAATTTTATTTTGAAGCTGAGTTCTGTTCATTTCTGTAAACAATATATTCATGGAAAGAAAGGAAACTGCACCAACCCCATCATTCCAGCAGAATGCCTTTGTTTTGGCAAAGGTATGTAGACCAATTCTACCAGTTGGGTTTTGAAATTGAAAGGAATTTGAATTAAATATTGCAGGTAAACTGTAAAAGTTAAAGTGTGAGAGTCTTATCCAGCTAACTGTGAGATTCTCTGGACACATGCACATTGTGTTCAGTGAATGAAAACTGACTGAAGACCCCAGGATATAACCTCATTACATGAAGATATGTAATTTGATTATTATTTTTTAAAAATCATAGGCTGTTTCTCAAATCCCTTATACTCCTCCTCAATAAAAGAGATGTCATGAGACCTTTCTGCTCATCTGGATGTATCTGGCAAAAAACCATTTTTCTTTCCTCCAGATTTGCAGGCTGCATTTGGTAGATTGTTATAGGGATATTCCAGTTTTCTTTGTTTCTCTCAGCAGCAGATTTTGGGTGAGAATTTAAGGTTCCTGAATCTTATGGAAAATTTTAAATACCTGGTGACTTTAATTCTTCCACAGATCATTTGTGTGAGTAGAGAAAGAAAAAGAGATAGACATGCTATTAGCTTTTCAGGGTTCATGAGTTCAGCTTCATAATTGCAAGAATGTTCACTGTGATCAAGTAGGTGTCTCAAAACACTCTGAGGTATGAAGCAGTTCCTCCACTTTCCAGGGGTGCATTCAGAGTATCTATGCTTACTTCTGTATTATCTGGTATTCTCTATGGAACAGAAAGGTCATCCCTGAAACATGTAAAGTAAGAAATTAAGATTAACAGTTTGTCTCATAGTTTGTCACAATTTCCCCAAGGTGGTTTCCCCTGTAAGGCTGGGCTTTAGGTGTTCACACTTTTCTGAGAGAGTCCTTTCCTTCAAAAAGCCAATGGAGCTCAAATGTTATGTGGCACTTTTTGCCTTTGAGAAGTATGTAACCTACCAATGTTTGTTGTGACACAGGTTAGTCTCTTCCTGGCAAGATGACGTTTCTTTGCCAATGGAAAGTACTGTTTCAGGATTTTTAGCGTGAAATGAAAAGCAAAGAGAATCCTCCCATCCTACTCTTCTAGCCCTATCATGGATTTTGTTTTTACCACTCCATAAGATTTAAGACCTTTTTTAATGACCATGTTCTAGCCTCATTTTTTGTTTCAAGTTTGATGATTCCTTTTTTCTCTCACCACATGGCTGTTTGTCTTTAATATCTGGATGTTGTTTTTCTGTAGTATTTCTAACATAACTCCATTTTAGCATGCAACAGTTATTGTAATTCATTCTTCCCATCCTAGGCATACCCCAATGACCCACGCTCATCTCTTATCTCCTTGTTTCAGCAGAAAATTAGCCCATCAGTACCAGCAGGTCATAGTACACAAATAGGAAGGCTGACACACATTTTTATTGAAGTAATGTCATTGCTTCCTATGCTCTCTGTGAGCACATCCAGAACCACAGTTTAAAGGTTACATTTCATTTTATCAAGTCGGATAGATGTATGCAACACAGAAGTAAGAGTTCTGTCAGCAGAAGTAAATCAGTTTGAGCTTGTTCACTTGCAGAAGCTATTGGTTGCCTTTAAAAACCCGACAGAACTGAGTACGTGCAGCAGTTCTGAAGATGCAAGTTTTATACTATTAATTATTTCTGTGGTATGCTTGCTAGAGTTTGTTTCTAAAGAGATATGGTTCCATGAAGTAATTTATTTATGACATCCACAAGGCTTCCCAAGGTCTGAAGCAGCAGGATGATAATGACTAATGAAGGCAGACAGCATGTGGCTATGAGTCCCCAGCATAGCTCACATAATAGGACTGTTCTTCAGACTGCATGAGAAGCAAAGAGAAATGATCTGCTGAGACACAGTATTTTGATTTTAAATATTCTACCATACTGAAGCTGCATGCTGCATTTGTAAATTACATATAGGAGGATTATATGTGAATAGATTTTCTTATGAGTTACAGTAAAATAAGAAATGCAGCTTTCTATGAGTACTGAAATCTTTATTGTATGATCAACATATACCTATAAAATGAGACACTTATTACTTTAGTTTTGATATATAGCTCTGAAGGTTTGTATAGGAGCAATATACTATTACCATTTCTGTTATAGAAGATCTGGAGACTCAGGGTGGCCTCTGGCACCAGGAACTGTGAAATATAAAATGGGAGTAGGTCTTCATCCTAAAGAACTTGCATTTGAAGTAGCGTATGAAGTGATGACCCAAAGATTATATGGCAGAATGATGGCAGGCAGAGGGTTGGAATCCAACTGCGTTGCCAACAGTTAGTTCTAGCCACATAGCTTTTCTGTAGGACTTTGGTCTTTCTGTGGCAGTGTTGCAGCTGCTTTGTTCTGAAGAGACAATGTTTGTTAAGAGAAGCACTGTCTCCTTTAATGGTCTGTCACACACCCAAGAGATCTAAGGCAATGCAAAGTCTTTGCAAAGCTGAAACACAGCTGCTCTTCATAACGAGATATACAGTTGTTAAACAAGAATGTGCCACACAGCCAAATGAGAGGTTTTTGTGTCAGGGAATGACTCAGAATGCACAGGCCCACAGTTATGTGTCTCCAGGGGATAGAAACTTCTTCAGTAGAGATGTTCTCTTTGGGTGAAGTGTTGGCTGTGTGCTGTGGTAGATGTGGTGGTTTTCCATGTCTTCCTCGTGACATGAAGACAAAATACTGTGCTTATAATTCCTATTTATTGAAGATTTGTAGAGGTGTATGTTGCACAAGATGGATTTCCAACTTTCCCACTTCTGTGTTTAATGCACTTTTAATTCTCCTTAGCAGAGTAGTTTCCATGGTAAGACTAGAGAAGATGTCTGCTCTCAGTCAAGGTGCACAAATACCACAGTGCAGAGTCATGGAAAAAAACACCTCTAAAACTAATTTCCAGCTCTTGTAGAAGGAAAGCTACCGTTGATCCTGAATAGCGCCATAATATAATAACAATTCAACCTAGATTTCTCGGCTGAAAGACTATGATGATGTTATTGGGATAGTTCCACAATAATCTGTTAATGGCAAAGAAATATGAAGAAAAAGATAACAAGGGTTTAATATTCAGAAGATGTAAGCTCATTGGACTTCACAACAGACATGCAGGTTCTGGCTCTTCATTCTTGGTCACTCTCTCATTTGATGTATTTCTGAGCAAACATGATGATGTGTATGTAAACTTCTAACATTATCTAGATACCTAATAGCTATTCAGTGGGAGGTCTCATAGCAATTCTCTTTTATTTTTTAACTTGCTAGAGATAATGGTAATTTCACTAGCTTTGTGCAAAAATAAGTGAAATTAACTTTGAGCTTGGAGCTGACATCTCTGGATGCCAAAGCAGTTACTGTTTTGTGTGAGAAATCAGAGTGTGCCAAAAAATACTTTCTTTTCTCTTTGCTCCTCTGTTATTAAAGCTCATACAAAACTTAAGAAAAAAAAATACTGTAGTATCAAGAAGAAGAGGAATTGTTAATCTTGGATTTAAAAATTGCAACAAATCAGTATCACATGACAAAAGGAAAAACTTATCTCCTCACCAAAATGAAATCTATTGGGAAGAACACTTTGCAGAGGAACTCCTCTAACAATCCAGCTTAGTTTGCACGTCACATCCATTCACCTAAAGAAACCCCCAGGAAGAACCAAATGCCAGGATACCTGGTGGTAGGTACTATGAAGTACACAGTTCTGTCTCACAAGGTTTGCAACCTCAAAACCAATGTGATATCTCATTACAGAATATTTTGTCCAGTTGTTGCAATGCATTTTTCTCTTCTGGCTGCTGAGGTCTGGCATCTGCACTTCTGAGGATGTACTAGGGCAGGCTGATTCCTATTTTTTCATAGCTCCTAACTTAACCATCCATTTTGCGGGGGTTACAGTTCCCTTTTTTTGTGCCCCCAACAGAGTGTAAAACATATGCAGAAACTCAGCCTCCTTTAATTTCTTACTGCAGTCTATAGAGTAAGTGCCATTAAGAAGAGAGAGGATTTGTAAATGAGTGTAGCCACTCAAGTCATGGGTCATTTTAGTAACTAGCCATGATACACTGCAAGTATGAAAAAACTTTTTGTTTTAGGATTTATTTTAAAGTAGATACTAGGATTGTCAACCATATCCTGTTATAAAGAGAAGGGAGTAAGTTTTGAGTCTGCTGTCCCATCCTGGGCCCTTCCATTTAAGGAGAAAAATGAATTGAGAAGACAGAAGTATGTCTTTAACCACCAAAAAAGCCCTCATGTGAGTTATGAAAGCAAGCCAAATACAATGAGGGTAGAAATGGGGGAGGGCTTAGGCACGCACCTGCTAGAATGCAAGGTTAGTGCCTTCAGTTGCTCACCCATTGAGCTCTGACAGATTTGTATGTTCCACTGCCTTCCTACCAGAAAGGTACCCTTGAAAACTCAGGGACCTCCCGAGTCTCTCATCTGGCCCCAGTGGTGGTGTCCTGGGTTCCATGCCTGACTCTCCAAAGCGTTTGCTCTCCAGGAGGGACAAGAGGATGTAGGCTTTCCCAGCCAACAAGGGAAGGATGACAATAAAAAGTACTGGTGATCCTGTACCTGGTCCATAGTAACAGCTGAGTTCTCAGTAGTATTTTAGGTGAGATAAATGTAAAGAAAGCATTGAATAGAGAGCAATATGAGGTATTTTGTAGATTTTTATAGGGATTTCCTTTAGAAAATGAACGCTGTTCTGAGCAAATTATTCCAAGCCATCACTACTCCCTGTTCTTCCTCCACACATTTCTTTTCTCAAACTCCTACTCCTTATTTTATTATAAAAGTAGAAGTTAACTGTTAGGCCATTGTGTTCTTCAAAATGAGTCAATTCTACCATATCCAACAGAGTTCAGTTTGAGTTTAGCTTCTGACTAAGATGAAGTACAATTAAAATGGGGAAAGTGGCACAGTGCTTAGTACTGTGTCTGCTAATTGCTCCAGTACTTTCATTTATTGTGACAGCTCTCCATGCTGCATTATCACTCTGGTGGGTTCCCCCCCACCTTTAGCAGCTTTTGTGTAGATTAATTTCTGAGTGTTGCTGCACATCGGTGTGCTGAGCACTTGGCACAATTTGCAACTATTAAGTCTGGTCTTGAGTTTGCTACTATTAAAGTTCATATTTGATCTTCTGCCTCTTGGAATCACAGGAGGCAACATGGCTTTGTTGATGCTTTCCTTTTCCCCACTTTCCACTCTTCTCTCTCTCCTAATGCATTGCAAACAGATTGTTACAGCCTGAGTGAATTGCAGTGTCACAGAGCGTGAGGCAGGAGGGCTAGTGTCATGGAGGTAAAACAAAGGGAGAAAAAAACCTAAGAAAGCCAAGCTAAATATTACTTAATGCACTACTTACAGAATAAAAGTGTTGATATTCTTGAAAAGATACAATTTACAAAATGTGTAAAATCTATAAAGTCTACTAGATTATTGACTTTGCAAATTACATTTGCATCTCGCAAGTGCTGCACTTTCTGACTCTGCCAAGTGCTGTTTTATCAACAATTGCCTGAGGAGTGCAAAGTTGCTTTGTTTTAGGTTCAGTGGAAGCAAAGGATAGTTTTGCACCAAAAGGAAAAAGAACACTAAGAACTGAATGGGCAAAAACCTTTTCTCTACACTCAAGAAAACAGGTTTAAATGAAACTAAGGTGGGAACTGTATACAGAGGTGCAGTTTTCAGCATTATTAGTAAACTACTACTTGATGTGTATGACCCTATCAATGCCTGATCACCACAGGAAACATCTGGCCTCTTTACACAGAGCTTTAGGGTCACATTTGGGTGCTTAAAGAAACAGATAAAGAAACTAGCTGGATTATGAAATTTACTTTGAAGCCAGTATTGAGTCAGATACAGAGTGAGGTATTTTTGACACTGTAGCTAGGTACTTACCTGAACCTTTACACATGTAGGTGTATTTCTGCAGCTCTGGCTTGCAGCCTTTTAGCTCAGCAGTAGAGATTCAGAATTTCTGATTTGGAGACTAGGGGTCATAGTGATACTTGAGATAAGGCTTGCTATGCCTGGATATGTGCTTTCCTGTTATATATCATTCTGTAGAGGAAAATATCAAAACACTGAAAATGTTGGCAAGTCCTCCTTTACACTTTGGGTTTTGATTCCCATGAAAAAAAATTACTGTTTCTTGTGAAAACCAAACACACATGACACTTAAATAGAATCAAATGAAAAGTGAAAATTCCTCGATGACCCTCTATTTTTCTTTTTTCCAGATCTATCCTTTGGTTCTCTGTATTCTTTCCAAATTCTGGATTTTGTTTCCATTCTTATTTTTGTGTTCCACAATTTCCTTCCTTTTTTTTTTTTTTTCTTCTACAACTTTCTGAACTCTTATTTTACTCCATTGTTCCCTGTTCTGTGTCATTCCATTATGAGCTGCATCATTTGTTTCAGTCACTGTTGTACTTCTCTTATTTGTTCTTCTCCTTGAATGTGAAGTTGTCCCCAGACTTGCAGTATTTAAGATTTGGGTTGGAACTGCAAAATGTAAATCCAAAATTAAAGCTTGTTGAAGTTCAGAATATTCAAACATGGGAGGAGAAGCTAATCTAATTTTATATCTTTATTATAAACTGTTACTATTATTTAGTTAGTATTAGGGCAAGGAATGCCTACAGGTGTGCTGCGCTCCTATGTAGTAAAAACAATTCTTGCCTTTTTGATTTAATTAACCTTCATAAATAGAACAGGCAAATAAAGTAAAATGGGGAGTTGATGGATTATGAAGGTAAAAATGATTAATTTATTTCATTAGATCATCCAGAAAATCTGAAACTAGATCTCCCAAATCCTATTCTGGTATCTTAGTCACTTCTTTCTTTCCTATTTAGATCTGAGATTTTGTGTCAAACTTCTCTCCTTCCACTCTCTTCTGAGCTAAAGAATCAGATAATCATATGCCAATCTTGAAAATGTACCCTTATTGAAATATAAGGCCAAGGTTGCATTAGGTCCAGGAATTAATTCTGTGATTAACTCCACATTTCTTATGGAAAGAGCAGTAATCTAGGATTTGGTTAGGAGAAAAATGTTGCTGAAGGAAACCATGAGCCCCTCATCCTGTGGGGAAGACCATCTGTAGAGCCAAAGGGTCTATGCCTCATTTTAGGAATAAATACTAGACCAAATTCTGGTGTGTCTCTGTTGATTTTTTGTGCTTAAAATTCACTCTCTATTAACGATTCATTGGGTAAAGCCGTCTGCCCACATAAGTGCCTGAATCAAACAATTATTCCTACACAGATTACAAATTTAAAATCAGAGAAGCAGGCATTCTGTCAATGGTTAAATGACTTATCTGACAGTAGGCCATTCTTTCAAGAATAAAATGCTCAGAGAGAAATGAGTGGGCTCAAAGGGAGGCTAAGGCTATACATGATGCCAAGAACTACACATGGTTCTCACATAAATATGTCCTTAATAGTTACTCTTAATACTTTGTTGATTGATAGGTCATAAACTTCCGACACTAAAAGTGCAGAGATAATGAAACAAAGGGAGTTTCAGAAATGGAACGAAAGCCAAGGCATTTTTCCAATTCATTGTTTGAATGTACAGAGCTATATTTCTCTTTGTTTGTAGTTCAAATTCTCAAGCTTGCCAGATTTATGAATAAGAATCTTTTGTCCTTGTCCAGTAAAATCTTGATAATATGTAGAAAGAGCAGGAATGGGATGCAGCTAAATATTCTATTGATAACAGAAGAAGGACTGGGTTAACACAAAGGCATTATGTTAGGAGTTTTGGTGACATGATCCATTTCCAAAAGGAAATTCACAAGAGGCACATTAGGTCCATTTAGACACACATCTAAAATATCAAGGGTATGCTTGTTTTAGGCAAGAATTAGACTGCAGAAGTAATGGATAGCTGTGCTGCTCCCACTGTATCTGAACTCCAGCGATATGGTACTTCCAGGGCCAGAATTTACATAAAGAACTTGTATTCCATTTAGGAACCCACATAACTGTCCAGATTTTTAAGAGTACATACCAGTAAATGCTGGCTTTATCAGATAGCATGAAGCATTCTTGGAAATACGACTCTCCTGTAGGTGTTTGAAAGGGAGATGAGCTCTTTTGAAAGATCTGTACATAAGTGTTCACTGTAAAAAGCCTTTGTCATACATGACTGATCTAATACCTGGTTTTCAGACTGATAATAGGAAGGTTTGGTTTATGCTGGTTTAAGACCATACTTGGCACATAGAATCCTCAAAGTGTAAAGCATCAAGAAGACATCTACAAACCATGGGATACCATTTTCCTAAGGAAGTTTTGTAGCTGCTGCATTTCACTCCACTAATTCTATCTGCCCTGGGTTAAGACCTTGACTCCCTTACATCACCTGCTGTCCCAAAAGAGATGTCTGAAGGATGTGCTCCTTCAAAGTGCTGGTGGAAAAAATAGACTCTATAGACATGGTTCCTCAAATCTGAAGTCTAGATTAAGAAATTATTGCTTTATCTTTTAGAATGTTTTCCTTCATTGCACTCTCAAACCAGGAGTTTCAGATGGCTCTGTTCCTCCTGAGGGCAAAATTTTCCTAGCACCTCTACATTTTTATTTTATTGTTTTAGTTTCCTTCTCTTGCCAGACATAGGGCACCATTAGTTTGCAAGAATAGTTGAGCGGATGCTAAGTTAGTTGAATTGTATGTTATTTTCTCTGATTAGTACCTTTACTATTCTTTTGCATTATGAATCTTGTATCTCTCTGGCGCTGACATGACCTATATTAATACAGCATCAGAGAAACCTTTTGTTCTCACATATAAAGGCAGTAGGACAGAGTGTTGCTGTCACCATCTTAGTCTGAACCACAGAACATGTGTGATTTTCCCAGAGAAATGAACTCACATGTATTTCAGCACCTAATTTATGGGTTATTTGTCCTCTCTGAAGACCGTATATTCTGAGAAAGATAGGAAAGACATTCAACCTGGTCGTTGTACATAAAATCCACTGTATATTACTCCACTAATCTGTGAAATTGCAGAGATAGTATTAAAATATTGGTCATTAAAGTAATTTTAAATACCTAAACTATGAAATGTAGCACTGGTAAACCGTGTGTCTGTCACTCAGTTCAGAGGAGCACTGCTCTCTGAAAACACAGCCTGGGCTAATCAGGAGAGTAATTATTCACTGTCCACGCGGTGGCACCCTTGGCAGGTATGTGAGTCCATTGCTGACGGTTAGCCAGCCCTTGCAGGAGAGTGTCTTCACTTGGCTTCTTCCAGAGTCCTGGGGTTTATGAACGAGCTTGAGACTGTGCAAAGGTCCATCTGGACGAGTGACATTTTGTCTGGATGTAAGCTTCCTTATCATATCAGAGCTGCTACAGCTGCATCAGGCTATTGAGGTCTTTAACTCAGCTGTATTTTCTCTCTCCATGAACTGGCAGTTTAAAAAAATAGTTTGTACATCATGAAGAAAGGGACAAATCCCACTTCACTCTTTCCCTGTCTATATTAATCTCTGATATCTAAGCAACCTGAATTCTCATCTATTTTTTCAACCCTGTGTCTCCTTATTATGCCTTCCTGTTAAGGCATAATATTTGCTAGTTGTAGGACTGTTTTCTTTCCCTTTTTATATCTTCTTTATGTGGCTCAAAATACATCTTTCAGCAGAATGGCAGTGTTTGTGCCCACTTTGCACCACACAGGGGTATATGTTCTCAAAACCTCCTATTCAGAAGGATTTATCTTTCCCATTCTTCTTCCTATGTGCTGGTTTCATGTGGTACTATCCTCTCTGATGAGAGTATCTCTGTTTTACTGATGTCACTGCCACATTTGCCATTGTCTTTAACGAGGCTATGGCTTTTCCAAAGCAGCAGGGCAACTGTGTGCAGGGGGGGAAGAAAGGGAAAACCAAATGTGAATTTGGAAGAACACTCTTCTGAACAGGGCTTTTATTACTGCTAGTAGAGAATGTGGTCTATCTGATACCAGTGCCTGGTTTGCCTCATTTCTAATGGGTTTGTCTGTACTCACCTTTGAGGTGAGTAACAAAACTCTCTCAGGCAGCAGTAACAGTGAAATGACAATAATGGGAAACTGTAGAAGGCAAGTAATATTCTGGAACTGGCCCACCTAGATACAATTTGTTACAGATGTTCAGAATAATCCATTCTTTAACTGTTGTGACATTTATCATGAAAGTTGACTATGATGATGAGTGGTATTTTTGTTCTGTTGGTCAAGACTTTAAAAAAAGTAAATGGTTTTCCATGTTTTCAATTAGTAAGTGCCAAATTTAAGAGACCCTGAAAAGATTTGTTTCTCAGAGTTTCATGCTTTGCACCTTCTGAAATATGCAGTCCAAATGTACCTGTTTTTAAGGGAGATGAATGCTTCCCAGTTATAGTTCAAAGATGGAACATTAACACCTGTGAAGAAATATCCTCAGCTCTTAAAAACTTCTCTCCTCAAATGTATTAATAGAGTGAATCTATATAAAGTGATGCTTTGTTATTGTGGGTGTCTACTGAAAGATTTCTTCTAAGTATAGGTAGCATCAGAGCATTTATTGAAGTATTTCACACAAATTTAAAAACAAAAGGGCAGGGAAAGCTAACAGGTATAAATTTGATCTTACATGGTTTGCAGGTGTACTGGTCAGGCAAACCCACAAACTATAAATATACAGCAAAGCTTCCCAGAACTTTGTTAAAAAGAGCTCCAAATTCATCATGTTATGATGTAGGCTGTTGTTTCTTTAACCTTTTTTTTGCAGAGTTCTCCTTTGCAGATCTGAATTCTTCCTTCATGAAAGCAAAAGGCTTGGCTCTTAGTTCCATATGTCTTTATAAGCCCACACCCTGAGCACAAAATAGTGTTGAAGATCACTCCCTTGTCTTATCCTGCCAAACACAAACTTTAAAGAGGTTTGGGATATGGATGTTCTTTTGTCCTGCTCAACAGACCCCTGACTGAGATAATATCCTTAGGGTTATGAAGTATTATTGAAAGGAAGCACAAGAACACTGTGCTCTAGTTCTCCTGCATGTGGCTTTAATTACAGATTCTCATGAATCCTTTTCATACCTGCTCTTAAATTTTTTTCTTGAAATCTCTTCCACTCTGTAATGATTCTGTTCAAATGAGTTACTAAAACACTACATAGGCTCTAACTGGACAGAATTAAGGGATCCTAATACTACCTTTCATCTTCTTGTTTCTAATTCAGACTGACAAACTGCAGAATAGCTTGAGGAACTGGGGCCTCTTCCTTAAGAAAGCATCTATAAATTAAAAGCAAAGGAGTTTGAGCTGCTGTTCATCATCCTAGCTCCAATGGCTGAATTTACATACCAAACAAAACAATATCATCATCTTATAAAATAATGTTTGGGGAAAACAGGTTTCAGGTTTATTTTTTATTCAGTAATGGCAGCACTTAATTTCTTTCAAATAAATACTTATACAAGCATGCACTGTAAACCAAGATAACCTAGGGTCTGAGACCCTGCAGGGAAATATCTGTCATTTTCTATGATGACTTTTTTTCCGCTTTTTTATAAATATTAACCACTGAGGTAGTTAAGAATCTAAAAAAATATTTTTGAATACTGAAAGGAGATCAGTTTCCTTTTTATAGATGTGATCTTTCTCAGTGTGAGCTATACCTGAGCATCTAAGAGTACACTCTAGTCCTCTAGAAAGTAGAGGTAAATTAAGCCTTAAGTAAAAATAAAGTGCATTGACAAATATGCTGTAGAAGAGTTGCATTTCTGAAATGCTTGTAGGCAGGATAAATTTCAGCCCTAGACTCCTTTCAGGTGTCTCAGAAGTTTCTGGTATACTGGCACTATAAGGATATTAGAAAAATTATGTTTAAAAATTGGATGCCAGCAAGGTATTAGTTTTAGGCAACCCCACTCCTGGCTCCCTCCCCCCCCCTCTTAAATTCCTAAGTACTTCTTAAATTCAAGGAATGGTTCTGAAGATGAGCTGAGAGCTCTACTGTCCTGTATCAGGACAAATCCTTGTGTCTAATTTGGTTTTGTATCTTTTTAGTGATGAGACTTCATTAACAGACTTGGCCTTGTTAAATAAAAGACCAGTTACCTGTTTGTAACAGTCATTACTGCTACATTCCAATCCACATTTCCAAACAACTTGTGTACCTTCAGTACCTGCTTTTACAAGTATTTATTATGTTAACAGTTAAATCCAGGAGCCAGATATTTCAGGATGAAGAGTAGTAGTTTCAAAACAGTCAAAGGAAGTTATGCATCCAGCTGAAACTGAATTGGATTATACAGTAAACTAATATTTTCAATTTCGGTTTACTGTATTATTTCAGAAGAAAATATGAGCAGATATCCATTATGCAAATCTTGCCCAGAGGGGTGAAGACACCAGTCTGTGGTGTGGAAGTTCAACTCTTTGTTTTCACACAGGAACACAGAAGAAAAATCCTGAGTGCCCAGTTAGTTTTTCCATTTCAATTTATTTTTCTTGTAAAATGGGAGAATAGTAGTGTTGACTACTTCAGGTGGTAGGAAAACCATAGAGGAGGGCGGAGGTCTGCAGAAGTACCTGAGAGAATTTGTAGTCTAATCTTTCCTAGAAGTAACATCTCTTCCATAATGCTGTGGACCACCACCGATTGAAGACAAAATCATCTTTGGCAGCCCTGCTGAAAAGAGTATCTTGTTTCATTTGAACACAAGTGCCTTCTTAACTTCCCCATTCCCTGTAATCTTCCTATGATAATATTGTACGTTTTTCCAGACTGCTATATTCTGTAGCATTAGAAGCTATGTGTAACTGCACTAGTAAGGCAGCACATTAATCTGTGTATTTTCTGGATAAAATAGACCGTGTTGTTAGCTTGAATCTTTTCACAGTTCATTATTAAATATATCACTTTGTTTTAGAGTAGTACCAGAAGCAGAGATCGGGGATCAAATTCAGTTGTGGTAGGTTATATAAAGATTAAGCTCAGAAAGGTTTGTTCTGTTTAATAAACAGGAGAAGATGAAGAAAGCCACAATAATTGCATATGTAAAGTAAGGAACAGAACACACAGGGATTATGGCTTGGTTTCTCTAAGTTATTTAGACACATACCTCTTGTGGATTGATACTTGGTTTTGTGTAATATATTAAAACTTACAGAGTGAAAACAAAAGATGGAAAGTAGCTGCCTAGATAACTTGTCTGAAACTGTATAGGAAAGTGAAGCTAGAAACTGAGCAAAATTCAACTGAAATTTAGATGTTAATCACAAGGCTGTTCCCCTGTAGTGTATGGTATTTCAGACACATTAGCTGGACACCACAGACGAAAACAGCATTTCTGCAGCACAGCCGAGGAAGAGATGGTTTAAGAATAGTCCTGGGTGGTCCTGTGAGCCACATGCACATATGATCAGAGGATTTACCATCCTCGTGCTCTGAGACCATATTCTGGGATATAGATTTCTTTGTGGGATATCTCATTTGAAGACACGGAGGTGTCCCAGAGCCTGCACTTAAGATCATGCTGGCTTTAGAGCACAAACTTATGAGCTGTATATTATCTTTGCTTCAGGCACAGAGTCCCCATTTTAGTAAGTTTTAAATTTTGTACAGCAATTAAGTGCTGTTTATAATCTCATGTCTATAAAATATATTTGTGGCTGTTAGTTATTTGAGAGAATTATGTTGTCAACATTACAAAACTATTAACTATCGTGAAATTAGAACATGCCTCTGGAATGTAGAATAAATGAATGTGAGGGCTTATCAGACTGCAGTAAACTCTGTGTGGTTCACTGGTAAGTTGTTGAGGAAAAGTCTTATGCAGTAGAGTTTAAATGATAGGGTAACCTGTAATGTTAATTAAACACTTGCTGTCTTTTTTGCCTGATTTTATTTAAAATGTTTTCTTTTATTAATTGGTAAAAAGACAGGTTTTGGTAAAGTTTTTGAAAGCTGGGATACCTTCTGGCCTGTGCTGCTTTTTGATTAATTCTTGTTCTATGCAGTTTTTCATACCTTCACATAACAACAACTCTGTTCCAGGAGAGCACTAAGAAAAATAATTCACGCTTGTGACTTAAGAACTGTTCTCATCAATCCTTGAGCAGTTTGACCACAGTTGATTCTACAAGCTTTAACTGAGTTAAAGGCTTTATTTCTATTGTACTAGCTTTTATCAAACTCCATAAGTCTCTAACATCACAGTTCCTCGCCTAGCTGTTCCAGCATTATTGAATAGCTTACTCTTAGTCCTATTCCTGGAATTGAACTCCTTTACAGAGATAAAGTGGTTCGCTAAATAAAGTAAATTCAAAAGTGTTCCTATCCACAACTAGTTCAGATATAGTAAGAGCAAAATAAAATGAAGTTCTAAAAATGAATTTTGCATTCATTAAAGAAATTTTCATCAGATGCGAAGTCATTGCACAATGCCATGTTCCTGTGAAAGACTAAGAGAGAAATTAGTGCTTGCAAAATGGCCTAAAACATCCACTGTAATCAGTAAAACTGTTAAACTAAGGGAGTTATGTAAAATTTGGTTTTCGTAGTTGGCTGGCTTTATGTGTACTTTTTTTTTTAGTTTTGATATGAGTTGTGGTTTTGACTCTGTTTAGAACTGGGCCAGAACCACAACTGTGGATCCAAATACCCACAACTCCTGGCCCAGATCCGAATTTTTCATCCTGAGCTCATCTCTGATTCAAAAGAAACCCCCAAATTACAGGCAAAATTCTATCAAAACCACTAACCTTCACTGGTTGGAGTGCCAAGCCACAGTTCAGCCCAGGTTTGTTTGAAAATGGCTTAAATCTGGTCACAGATTCTGCTGAATATGATCCAAAGTTGGATCATAATATTTAGAAACTTTAGCAAATCTATGCAGAATTCAGCATTTGGCAATAAAACTGAAATTGAGCAAGTATTGTGAGGCCTTAATTTTTTTCTGTGGACCCTTCATGCAGTTCTGCAAACGCTTCATGAGAACTGCACGGATTCAGACAAACTGGTAGGTCGGAGAACTCGTGCACTTGGAAGTAATTCTTAAAAAGCTGAAAGAAATGATGGAAATGTATCAGCTTCCTCTCAAGTTTTTTTTTTTCATTTTTAGTGGAATTGCTCTTGTTCTGTTCTGCATTCTGCACAATTAAAATAAAAGCCTTTGAAGTGTCTGAATTTGCATATTTTATTTTTTTCCAGAGACTTTGTCACAGCCTCTTATACAAGTGATAGCATTAAATTGGAGCAGCACTATGAATTCCAGGAAGCAAGTAATCTTCATTAAGCTTGTTTATTTGCAGGAGCTCCATTAAATTAAGAATCCTTATCAGGACATGTCTGCCCTGATGAAACTAGCTTGACTGTTTGCCTGAAGCATTAGTTCCCTACCTGACACCTTGGGGTCCTGGACTCCAATCATGTGTTTGGCAAACCCAGCGGATCGTTAGGTCAAAACTGACATTTAACCTGTCGTACAGAACAGTCTTTATAGTAATTTTACACAGCCTTCATTTTACAGATTAAGAAAAGGGGATACAAAACAAGACATGACTTAAAGCAGGTCAAAGGAAACCTGTTGTAGAATTTGAAAACTAACATATATCCCTGTCCACTGGGCCTGAGTTTGCTGACTTGTATTTAAGACACTTCTGTTTTGGTAGTCACAGGTGTAATTTTGGCTCAAGTTTGCAATCCAGTGTGAGGTAAGAGTGCTTCTGAGTTCTCATGAGCTTTGCCCTTTTACTGATTAGGCCTTAATAAACCCATTTGTTTTCAAATGGGACTGTGTGAATATATGGGCTGTAACACATGGATACACCTGATGGCATGAATTTTAACTGCCACAGGATGAGACTTGCTGGCCCAAAAGGATCCTTGCAGGCCAGCATTCTTAAAGCACATAGAATTTTATTAGAGGGCAAAGGCTCATCATTCAAATGCATCTGAGTATTTTATTTAAATCTGTTTCTATTCAGAGAATTGGGACACAGTAAATTAAATTGTACACCACTGAATTCAGTGAAATCAAAACTCCCAACTGATTTTAGAAAAGACAAGATTTTACTTATGCATTAGTCAACGAATCACTTAGTAAACATACAGGCTATGTTATTTAATTTTCACTTTCTAGATATACATGGACTTACCTGCAAAGATCTGGGACTCCCAGGCAAGACAGTTTGTACTGCAGTTTTCTGTTGCACTTATAGGATGCATCAGGATGCTCCATGCTTCTTCTGCAGCTAAAATGACTGTAGTCTCCAGTGGCAGCAATGTGTGTTGAATATGTAGAACATTCTGACCTTAAGTGCTTCTCTGCTGCCAATATGATACTTTCAAACATTAAGACCTGAGAGAGAATGACTTTAAATATCTACCTAAATCTAGTTTTACTCTGTTGTTTTCAGTCTAGCAATTATACAGCTTGATTAACAGGTGCCATTTTCACATATTTGATCTAGCCCAAAAGCATATTTATGTATACTAGAGATGTTTGTCTTCAGCTGTTAACATCAAAATAAAACCAAATCTCATTTGAGAAAAATTATTTGTATTGAGAAGCTCTCCCCCCACTCCTCATGATTTCCAAACAGAAGACTTAATTTGTTCGTTAAAGTTTTATGTTATGGGTGACCGAAAACATTTGTTAATTGTGAAAGGCTCAAGTGTTGACCACTTAGGAAATCACTGCATTCTAATGAAAGTTTTGCAAATGTTACTAGTTTCTCGTTATGAATTCTTAACTAGTAGTGATGATGCAGTGAAAATGTAATTCCTGCTATTTTATCATCACATTATTTGCACTGTATTATTTCTCTTGAGTCTAGGAAATGCTGCTAAGGCTGTGAAAAAGAAGGAAAATGTTTCAGATGCTGTGAACATTTGAGATTGGAGTATGGGCACCCTTAAAATCAGAAGCGAAAGATTAATCAATTTGTAATTAAATAGCAGAAGTCCAGTCTAATACCTTGAAAAGAGCTTATAAAACATGAAACCAAATCTAGTTCCCCACTAGGTGTATTTAATAATGACTGTAAGTCACTGGTGAGGTTCCTTCAAATTCTTTAGGCAGAAATTTACACTTTTTTGAAATGCCAGTGAAAATAATTCTCATGTGTTTAAATTCTGCTGCACTGCAACACAAATATTTGGAAATGTTAACCCCTCTGAAAAGGGTAATTGTCGCAGTGAGTTGGGCACATTATCAGCCACAGACTGGAAGCCCTCGGAAAGAGGGCTCCACTTAAAAGACATTTGTTCTCTCAATTAACCCAATGGCATTTGGTTCCAGCAAAGCTGTTCTGCTACATAATGACAAGAAAGATGAGATATTAGTGAAGATCTGGGAAGAGATGAATACACATTTGCTTATATTTGCCCTCCTGGCATGACCCATCAGGTTGCTCTTTAGGACTAAAATTAAAAATGCAGGGAATCAAAGATTTTAATGAAAAAACCCTCATCTCCTAATTGAAAATGTAGAAAGGCTTAATGGAGAGAGGCTGAACTTTTAAATGCTTGGGATTTGTGTTCCTGTTGCAGGAGCTCTGTGCGCGTGAGCTTGTGTGTATGTACCAATTGTAAATATATATCTGTTTTTACAGTGACAGACTATTTTAAGGTGGCTCAAACAGTTACTGGTACCAAACTGCATGATAATGAATGTCTGGAAAACTGTGATGACAGATCAAAGGATCAGCATTTTAGGTTTCCATTCCTGATGTATCTAGTTTAGACTAACTGTAAATAAAGTTCTAGTCAAATTCCAAATGAGCAAGGCAGGGTCTTGCAGGGTAGGGTAGCATTATCTTGGAAATACTGCTGAAACATCCTTCTGAAGGGGCTTATTATCTGTGTGAATTGTGGAGAGATTTGTAAGCCTTGATTTTTTAGTGAAAATTGCCTAAAGCAATATTAATTGAATATGCATCTTTCTGATAAACATACTGTACTTCTGAAACTGTTGTCATCAACATGACAACAAACGAGCATGGAAAAATAAAATCCCTGAGCAAGAGGCAGATTTGCTGATAAGAAATTCTACTGAGAAGTATGGAGCTTGCCATTCCATTTTGTAAACAACTGCACCCATGTGGCTGCATCAGACGGACACTGTTTATGTGCAGTGGTGGTTGGGTTCTGCATTTGTGTCACAATGAAAGATGCGAGGAGATGAAAAGTGATAGAAACAAAATGAATATGGAAAAAAGGAGGAATCTGATTCAAAGGAGAACACGAAGCTAGGAAATTACATCCAGCCTGGTGTATGCTCTTGCATTTCTGGAATCTTGAGCCACTTTGCTGCTAAAGGTTCCCTGCACTGCAAGGTGAGCATACATCCTGCAAACAGCCTCAAACACTGCAGGTGTGTTGCCTCCTACTTCCAAAGAAATGAATGCTTCAGTGTGAAATCAGAATATTCCTTCTCTGAACAACTTCTCTATAGAGAAATTCAGTGTCAGATTAAACCACAGTTCAGACTGTGGTTGCGTATGGCCAAGAAGCTACAAACTGCAGTAATGTGATAAAAAGGAGTAGTGCAATCCCAGACTGGTCTCTCCTCTTTGCTTTCTTTGACTCTTTCGCCTTTTGCTTTATTTAGATTGCCATATCTTGTCTTTTCCATTAACAGCTGCTTTGCAATTTTACATAGATTGTGCCGGTGATGGTGCTTGTTCAGTGAACAGCTTCCTCTTGCATTTTTTCCAGCAGCAAACACACAGAAAAGCTATTGCCATTCCAGCAGGCACTGGTCTTAACCAGTCCTCCCAGAAAACAGTGCTGCTAGATATTGCCAGATTATTTCACTGGTGCTTTGGTGAGTGAGAGACTTGGCCATGTTTGAGGGATTAGAGTGAGAGGTTGGAGAGAGGAAGGCAGGAAATCCTTGAATTTGCTTTTGCTACTGAAGAAGTTGTAATGTAGTAGTGCACTCTGAGATGTTTGTTATAACACTAAAGCAACAAGGACTCAGAAGAAAATAAACCAACAAATGCACTTGGCAATATGAATTCAACTCTGGGTTTAACTAATTGTACGTGGTACTGTAGGCAAAATAATTTCAGGATGTTTTAGGCCTTCAACATTTTATCATGTATTTCCTGGACACCACAGATGTGTTGCTGTTTGCACATGGAAATGTGCTGTGTGGTCAAGCTTGTGTCATGCAGGGACGTAGTGGTGAAATACACTCCTGTGCCACCTGTGTAGCAAAAACGTCTTTCTGATTTAGAGGTTTATTCTTGAACTTTGGTCTGTGAATGGAGATATACAAGAATCTGTTGCCGGCAATAAGCTAGATCTTTTGAGAAGCAGCCCAGACTGGGAGGAAATCTAATAACTGGATTGTGACATATTGAAAACATCAACAATCCAAGCTGCCTAAGTCCAAAACTTCATCCATTCATATGTATGAGTTAATGTAACTGGTTTAGATCTGGGGCCTTTTATTTTTCTGCTCAGACAGTGCAAGAATGCAAAGTTATCCTAATGTCAGTGAGAATCTGGCTCCTACATTTTGGATGGATCTGTGAAGGATGCCTATGAAACTCATATGGGTAAAAAATAGGTAGGTTTCATCTGGAATAGCATAGTTCCCCCTTCTACTTGGTAGGAAATAAGAGGGAACTAACAGATCATTCTAAGAAACTATGGTGGCTCAACAGATTTAAAGAATCTAATTCTCTTGCTAGAGTGATAGCTCAAGACTTTCTATTTGGATGGACAAGTACTTGTGGGTTGAGCTGAAACCTGATGTAGGACGTGATTTTCAGCAATTATTTGGTGACCTGTTGTTCTTAACCATGTAAGGAGTCTTTGTGAAGGACTGGTTAGAGGGATGGGAGTTTTGGGTTCTGGTTTAATGTTATGGATTAGTAGTAGTCTGTTACAGTTTATTTTCTGTTTAGGAAGGTTTTGTTTCTAGTTGCTTTTCTCATATGTCTTCACTCAGCATAGTTTGTATCATCTGTTGAGGGTTTCTTTTCATCATGTTGTAAAATTCTTTGGTTACATATTCCCTTGCTATAAGGATCTTGAATGATATTTCTTCATGGTTTCTGAACTATATGAAACATGGAGCTGAAAAGAATGCTCTTGTAAAGGTTTAGGTGTCATGTTCCTTTAAATTTTCAGGGGTTTGGTTGCACTGGTCTTTCATGTAAACTTCTAGAAAGTATATAATCATTTAGAAATAATGATAAAGAAATCTAAGCCTATACATTGCAGTTGAATGATGACTGTACCTACTAACACCGTGATAACTAGAGTGAATTTGAAGGATCTATTTCTCCCGGTTCCTTCTGCCTTTGTACAGATGTGTATGCTGTAAAAGTTATTTATAGGATTCATTTAAATTCCACATTTTTCCCAGCACATTTTCCACCTTCTTTTTCACAGTGCTTGTAAAATCAATACTCTCAAACAGCTTTCTTTTTAAACTCCCCCTACCTTCCTTTAAAGCTATCTTAGAGGGCTCCATGTGTTTCCATGGAACCATTTTGTAAGGATTTAGAAACAAACTCAAGCACAAAACTTTGTTTTTAAGGAAAGCCACTGCCTTTGCATACCATGAAGAGCCTCATCACAGTTGGCTCGTGCAGGTGCACAGTTTAAAATGAAATTGTCAATATTCAAAACACCTGGTACATATTTTTGTTCCAGATATGTAATGTAGTTATATACCGTAATCAGGGTAAAATTCCTGGGAAAAGGACATCACAGTATACTACAGATTTGGTTTTAATACCTTTCTTCTTTTATAAGGTATTCCACAGCATCTAAATAACAGAATTATTATTACTATTTAAGCAGCTAAGCACACATTAATGTCTATAGTTACAGGTTTCTATGTCCACACTTAAGCAATTTAAAAATCTTCAGGGTTTAGAATTGCTGAACAGCCTGTAGCATTCGCTGAGCAGATGTGAGTGTAAAGATACTGGTAAAAATGGGAGCTCAGCCCTCAGAGAAATGTTTTCAAGTATTTTAAATCTAAATAAATAAAAATTAAAAAATAATGGCTCATTTATATTACTGGAGCAGTAAAAAGGGCTAACTATGAAGAACTAGCATACGAAATACCAACTTTCCACAAAGGCCTAATTTTGGCCTCTGCTGAAACCATTGTTGGAGCTAGCTGACCAGCCTGCATCTCATTTACGCTGGTTAGTGCTTTTGATTGCGTATTTCCAGGTAGTGCTAAGAAGGTTTACAGAAGTGCTCTGTTTCTTTCTGAGTTTCCCCTCACTTTTCTGCTAGTTGCACTGACACAGATACTTGGAGATGGCATACCCTGCATAGGTGTTACCTTTCCTCTCCTTACAACTGTCAAGCTGTTGTGGTGTATTGAGTTTTAATCAAGTCCCTTGTGGTTCTTTGGCTTTTGCTGTTGTGATGATCTAGACGGGTTGGGTACCATAAACAAGATATGAAGTTAGTGTTTCACAGAGCCAGGACACTTGGCTGGGCCTGCTGAGTTCTGTCTTTTGCTATCTTTTGGCTCAGCTTTTAAAAAGGCAGCAGCATGAACAGCTTTGAGTTTGCATTCAGAACCAGATCTTCTGTGTTCCTCCTTTCTAAAGCTTTCCATTTCTGTAATGTCTTTTATCCAGAATCTCAAAATTCTTTGCAAGAAACAGTGAATTAAACCTCACAGCAAACCTGTGATATAGAGAAGTGTGAGATCTACTACTATTTGTGACAGAATAACTGAGTTTTAGAAATAGAACTAAAGAACCCTTCTCATTCTGGGCCTAATACTTTTGATCAAATGCAGCAGAGGAGCAAACTGAGGCACCGAGTAGGGTTTGCTGCAGTGCCATCTTGGGATACCTCTAGCACAGCCAGAAAGCACTTCTGATTCCTTACAGCATTTGAGCCATTACTTCAGCTTAAATTCAACCTTAAAGCTATTAGTTCAGCTAACATGGAATCAATGCTGAGAGCCGATACCTGGTTCTTTAGAAAGAGGCAAAACCATCTCCTAATGCATCTAGCAAGTCATGCAGCAATGACCTGGGAGCACTAGCAATCTGTTACCATCATGCAGCATGCAGTTTGACTATTGGTGTTAGTACTGTAGTCTGAACACAACTCAAGAGCCACAGACTTAGGCATATTTGACTATCATTGTCTTCAAATTTCTGTTCTGGAACCTTTGGTTTACTCTACTGGCAACAGACAAGAACTTGAGTGCTTTCAGTTCTGCAGTGTCTGTGCCTTGTGAGGTTAGGTGCAAATGAACATGGCAAAATATATTTTGCAACTGAGCATGTGCTACAAATGTAGTGGGCTTTATTCCTCTGATAGCTTTGCAAAAATGTATTTTAGCATTTTGCAGGTGGTGGTGTCTCTAAAAAAACAATCAAAACGCTAAAACAAATGTTCAGTGATCCCCTTGTCAACTTAGAGCAATTCTGACATTGAAATTCATTCTGTATTTGTAAGTAGGTATCTTCCCATTTACATGCCAATACCGATTCATTATCAAAGAGAGGCAAAATTGAATGTGCCCCAAACAGTTTATTCAGTGGCTTGCTTGCTGCCTTGAATTGGGGTTTCTTTTACCCCTTTTCACAGTAGTTGGGAAAAAAATCCACATTTGAAGTGAGGTTTTCTGTACTTCCTGTTCAGACCCCAAAAGAAGCAGCCACAACTGTTACTACTGAAATGGCTGGTGGCAGAGAAGGGAAGTTTATCTGGCATTTAAATGTGAGCTGAGCTCATTTTAAAATCCCCACAGGCCAAAAGCACATGAGGAAAAAGTACCTAAACCTGGGAAAACAAAGAGGTAGACGTCAGAGCATTCATTAAAATTACATGAATATTAATTATGAAGGATAAATGGTATTTGGAGGTTTCTCTGCAGAGAGGTTTAGTCTAAATACAGTGGACAAGATTCTTAACTGATGTTCCTCTGTTGAAAGACAGTGGAACTGAGTCAATTTACACTTACTTAAGGTTTGGCCTCTTCTATTCAGAAATTCCCACATAATTGAGAAACAGTTACAAAACTGCATTTGACTCGTAACAGAACCAAGATTTCTCTTTTGATTTCAGATTTACCAAAACAGTGGCTTGACAGTTGCTTCAGTTCACTATAGATATATGAGCTATATTCACAGTTGTTTCCTCAGTGTGGGCTTGATTTCAGCAATTCTGGAATTCAGAGCTTGTCAAGCTCCTTTGTGATTGACTTAATCTTTCACAGAAGGATCTCATGGATTTATAGCTGAGATCTTGACATTTTCTTCAAAATCTTTTATATTTTTCAAAGTTGACACTCTTAGTTTTAAATTCCACACAGTTCCTTTTCTAATGCCCTTACCAAGAAAAGAAAGTGAACAGTGGGATTTTTACAACTGTTTATAGCATAACACTGGGAAAACTTCAAAGCACAGAAAAGCGATTACGCTTGGTCTTCTTTCCTTTTTTCTTTTTTCCCCTATTTCAACTTATATTTATATTTGTCTCTGATTCTCATGTTACTTTCTTCTTCAAGCTGCCAAAATCTTCAACTGTGGTGCTGGAGATTAAATGGCAAATTTCTGGTAAACATCACAGAGCTTTGTTTTCAATGAAGAATCAAATCTAGCCTCTGATTAACAGGAGAATCATTTTACTTGCGCTATCATTTATGCTCACAGTTCTTGGATTTGTTGTCATTTGCACATGGAAACACAACATTTGCATATGCAAATAGTGCATTTGAGTGTCTTATGCTTTCAAAGCAATACTCAAGGTACAATACCCACAGTGGTCTAAGGAACAAACACATAGAATCAAACTAGTAGCTAGCAAAGATAAGAATGACAGAATAATTATGGCAAATACTCTGATGGGATCAAGAACATTATTTTAAATATCTGTTGACAGCAGGGTCAGCCATAAAATCCTTATATGCTCTTCCACTGGACCCAATCCACCCCTCACAGAGTTTTATCTGGGAGGAGAAAGACCTGACACTGAACTGACAGCCTGGCTGGGCATCAAAGTGTTTTGCAACAGCCCTGCTGATTGTGCTGATTCAAAGAATTAATTACTTTGCATTTGTTAAAATCAAAGCAAGCTATGGCATTAATACAAACAGGAAAGAGGAAAAGAGGAAGTCAGAGGATACTAGGACCTGTGGACATCAGCAGTGATGTTTGCTACCCCACACTGCACACATGTTCCCCTAAGCTCTCTTTGAAGCATACACAGATTGTCTGTAGGATGCCTTTATAAAGGACGTATTATTGAATGAAGCTGACCTGCTTGCTGTGAGGAATCGCAGGACATGAGATGTCAGAGACAGATGATAGTTATGAAATGGACTCTTACAGCAGGAAAACCAGGGTACACACAGATATGCCTAAATGTGCCAGAAGTCTGCCTAAGACAAAAGCTGAGCTCCATGTATCTTTCCATTAAGATGTATTGAAATATTGATGGTCTGGGTATTCTTTTACTTTTTATAACGGAAAGCATGGGCAAACTTCTCCGCTTGCTTCCCTCTTTCCCTGTCCTCATGACCTCAAGAGGAAGCTTGTTACAGAGAGGCGATTTCTGAAGGAAAATTCATGTAGAACATAGTACCAGGCTCAGAGGAGATCTGGGGTAAGCTAGTCTCTGGGCAGTTTAGCTTGAATTATTCTTCAAGGAATAGGTCTGGTATGGATCAGAGTAATAAAGGACTACAGTCACTAAGTGATCGATGTTCATGTTAAACTCGTCTTAGCAGCTTCTGGCTCTACTCAGTAAATCCCCCCCAGTAGATTTTAATACAGCTACAGTTACAGAAAGGCATCAGCCTGAATCCATCCCTTTCAGTCCTCTCAGTCACAGGCAGCCTGGAAAAGTCCTCAGACTGCCTTTTCTGTATGTACCACACCACAGGCCACAAAATGCTCCCAACAGCCTGTACCACACTCAAGATCAATAGTGAAAGAGCAAAAGCCACAAACTATGATGTGCCTCAGGAAGGGAGTAGAGGAGATCAAGGGCATTGCCAATGTGAATGAGATCTACATGAAAGAGCCTTCGTCATTGCACTGCTTTCATGGATTAAAGGAACAATTGAGCAGAAGAATGAAAAGGCGGTGCCAAGAGGAAGAGAAAATATGGAGGAGGGAAGCTGGGTTTCTCTGGTTAAACCATTCTAGTCACGTTCTTGGCGCACAAGCAGAAAAGCACAGCTGCTTTACATCTGCTACAGAGCACTGGAACTGAACAGGCACTAACATAAGTATTCTCAGCCTGTTCAGATGAGTTTTTTGTTTGCTCTGGTATGGGTACAATACTTTTTGTAATTAATAACATGAAAAACTATTTTCTAGTGCCACTGCAATAACTGATTTGGCTTATAAATGTTGTTTTTTTTTTTTCAAAGGTCAGGCCTCCAGGGACTTACAAAGGCTAATTTTGTCACTAGCATGTCAGACCTTATGCCCACCCTGGGAGACACAACCATCACTGAATTACACAATTTAAATGTTTTATGCTTATATCCATGAAAAACACTGACAATTTTCTTTCATGTAGCATTCTGATTATATTTCATGCAGTAAATCTCCCCAAGCATTTTAGGGCTTTGTGCCTAAAGTGGGGCCCACATCCCTGGATACCAGTGCAATACAAAGATAATACAAAATTAATTTTCCTGCTTTATAGTCTTAGATGCATATTTTGAGTATGGCACTGAAATTTCTTTGCTAAAACCTTCAGTTCAGCTAACATGAGGAAAGTGCATCAAAATGCAGCATGAAGAAATCTCAAATCCTCTCTCAGTAATCCCTGTTTGATCCTATCCAACACCCAGCAACAGCCAGAAGGTAACTAACTAATAAACATATAAATTGATGGGATTGGCCTAAATGAAACCATTCACTGACCCCAGTTTTAGAGGGATCATGTGTTTCAAACTCAGTCTTGTTCTTTGTGTGCAAGTGAAACTTCAGCTAGTATTGGTATTTTGCTTCTGTAAGTTATGTGAACCAAGACTTTTAAAGATGAAGAAAATACCCAAGCAAAGAGAGTCTGTGTTATAGAAATTAAAGCCCGAGACAACACTTGAAGCACAGCTACCAGGAAGAGTTTGATTCTGGGACTCTAGACTCACTGCTATCAGAAATAGCAGCTTTGGGTCTTCTGTTGCCTGCTGCTTCTATTATTTAGTAAGGTTCTTTTAGCTTCATATTAGATGATAATACACCTATGAGGGTGACAACAAGAACTGCAACTGTGATAATTATAGCTGAGAACAGCAGTGCATTCTTCAGCTTAGCTCCACACTAGGAATGTGTATTTGTGAGTGTCATATGGCTGTCTGCATTGCTCAGATACAAGCACTGGTGGATGCCTGAGCCTTTCAGACAAGCATATGAAAAAAAATAGACATTTCTCAATGGTCTTATGAATATTTAAAGGTGGAAGACCATATTGCTAATGTTACCTGGAGTAGCAGTCTAGTGTTTCGTTTTAGGATTTGGAACATGTTTTGGGGCTGTGTGTGTGTGTCTAGGTACAGTTAAGATGCAGGTAGAACTGTAAAACAGGGAGTTCTGATCTGTGGAGCAACTTTCTGTGTTTGTTGTAGCTTTAACTGCATCTAAGCCATATGCCTTGTGCAGCATGTTGAACAAACACCTTTTTCTGTAATTCTTATATCTCAGGGGAAACACTGACAGGGCCATGGCAAATTGTTTGTTCAACTAAATGTCGGTGAAGAGGCTGCTATGGATCAGGCTTTTGGAAAAGATTCAATGCCACTGTCTAGACAGAGGCAAGAAACAAGGGCTCCCTTTCCTCCCGTCCCCTTGGAGCCTCATCACAGAGCTGTGTAAGTCTGCTAATTAAACTGGAGTTTAGCGCATCACCCTTAGGAGTTTCTTTAAAAATGTAGGTCATTTGATTGACGTGTATTCTTCAGTATGCTAATCTCCAGTGAGAAAATTATGAAAAACAAGCTTCACTGCATGCAGACAATAAGGGCTACACAGAAACTGAATGTTTTATTACATAAAAGTTTTAATAAGCTGTAAACCACTGACCCCACATTAGGAGGAAGAGGAATAAGGAGGAATAGTGCACCAAGCCATACTTTTGCTGTGGTTGACAGACACTGCTGTTATTTGCTGGGTAACTTCCACTCAGTCTGATGGAACACCAGATTTCAAATAGCAGGTGTGTTTCACTGGTGGTCTATGACATTGGGCCCAGGCAAGAAATGAAGAAAGGAAGGCTAATACCTGGGCAGAGAAAGGTGTTGATTGGGAAATTGAGGTCAAACTTGGAAGTGGTGTCCTACTAAGGGCTGGATCCAGACACAGACTGCCCAGTCGTTCTGAGAAACAGAAGGAGGAAGGTAGGTGGAAAGTTTCCAAGAACGGGGCAATATCCAAGACCTGATTGTCTTTACATCTTTAGAGACAGGCAGGGCAGAACACAGTAGCACTAGTAGAATCATGCACTAATGTGCCACTGATTTCGAGGATGTATGTATCCTGACTGATCAGACAATCCCAAAATTGTCCAAGAGTAGAACTATGAGAGGGTGATCCTTAAGCACTGTCTTCTGTCAGAGATCTCTTCATGTCAGAATGAGATGCCTAGATGGGATTCTCCACCATTTCCACTGAGACATTCCTCTATTATAAGCCAAGAATGGGACTGCTGAATGTGCTCTAAAAGCTGGAGGAAACTACCGGTTTAAAAGTATATAGTTTCCATTATCTCTACTCAGCAGAGACAGCTGGAGCTTCCAACTCAAGGTCTGATCATGAGGCATATTCATCCCTTAGCACTGATGGGAGGGACATATTTTTCTTGATCCTTTCCTTAGCTACCAAATGTAGACACATCTGCACTCATTGATGCATAAGCAGTAAATCAGCAGAGAGGTCAGGGAACCCAAGATGAGAATATACACTTTTAACTGAATGTTTCAGTGATAAGTTTCCCTCAGAGAGGATAATACAATCAGTAGTAACTAACATTATTCTCTTTTCTGTCATAGGAATATTGATCATCTGGATGCTAAATAACCAATATTGTATTAAGCTAAGGACCCCAAAGACTAATTGAGCTACTTCAGTTTTTTCAAAGCAGTTTAGGGGAAGTATCTACTGAAATGCTCAGCGGATATTGGCAAGTACTCAGGAGAACTGATGGGCCAAGAGTGTGGGAAAATAAAGGCAACAAAATGGCTTGCCCAGTGACTAATTTGCACACTAAGACTTTTGCTTGTGCATTCTCAGCGCTTGCAAACAAATATGTATTGCTCACATACCTATGCAGTCCAGAAGATCCTGTCCTGAGTAGTACATGAGCAGCATTAAATCTTCCCTTTACATTTGGTAGCCGTATTCCAGTGATGAGTCTAATTGGGCCTATTACAGTATTGACTACCCAGTGGTCAACATGTTCAGAAGTTACTGTTGCTTTGGGATGCTTCCATTTGTGAATGCTCATTTTTCCACACTATATCTTGGCCTGATTTTCAGAAAATAGAAGCTAGGCATTTTGTGAAAAGAAGGGACTCTCAAGTCACCCCAGACTGTATACTCAGAAATAAACTGTGAGTCACTTAAAAAATTTAATTCAGTATTTTTACAGGAGAATTTTTTAAAATCTAACAATATTGTATTATTAAATTTATACCAAATGTGTATTTGGAAGTATTTCTCACTGAATAGTATAGAGACATCTTGGGTGTCACTGTAAATTAATGAGCGTCTGTTTTTCATTGTAGTGAGAAAGCTGTTAAAAAGCATCCAAATGAGACTCTTCACCACTAAGAATTAAGCATATATGGTGAGGTGTGATGCAGGGTTCTCTGAACATTTCCCCTTGAGTCACTCCATGCCTGGAGGTTTAATATCTAACAGGTCTTTTCCTTCTTTTGATGCCAAACCACAAAATTACTTGCAAGGTAGATTTTGTTCTGGAAATGTGTTGCTAAGGTGGTATAATAAGGTGCTGCAAAAGCTTGTGGCCTGTTTGGGGCTATTGTTAAAACTACCAAAGGAAGTTGAAAAAAGAAAACAAGACAGCAAGGAAGAATATCTTTCATCTGCATATTCTGCTGCTTCTTTACCTGTCCTTGGGACACTTTGTCTGCATCTGTATATTTAGTGTGTACTTCATAATGATAGGAAGAAGGCTTATAAAATTATTTGTATTAGCCAATGAGCTGCATGTCTTCTGGAAATTTATAAGTCCTGACTTTCAGTCTGTAATATTGCAGGGTTTAAAAACAAATGCAACCTGACTCAAGACAAACTGAGGCCTGGGTGTGTTCATGAGCACTGATTCTCTATGACCTTCCTTTCATTTGTTAAAATCTCTGTGTCCTTCCCTATTTTCCTGTAGACCTTGTCTAATATTTCTCTTCTCTACTGGAGTAATACTTCCCTGGAAGGTTTAGTCAGATAATGTTTGAAAAGTGTTTGAGATCCTAGAGGAAAGGTCGTCACTGCAAGGAGCTGAGCTCTAGTGACATGACTGCAAAATTAAAAAAAAAAAAAAAAAGGTAGAACTATGGCACAGCTAAAAATAGAGTCTGAAATTCCTCTTCATTCTCAAGCCATATAAGGATCTATGCATAGCTATGTGAAGCAGGATCTTCATGCAAAAAGAGATGAAGTTTTGGCTGATTTAACATGGGAAGCATTGTGTTCATATGTTTCCTTTGTAGAACTAAATCATAATTTTAAAGCTGTCAGAAGGCCCTTCTTTAAGTTAGAATAATTTATTGCTGTATGTGCCCAAGAACAGCTACAAATGTAAACACAGGCACTCCCTTGGCTATATCCACTGCACTTTTCCAGATCATTTCCAAGTGGAAAAGAAGTCTAACAAGGAATGAAGCAAAACTTCTCTGCCACTCACAATCAAAGAATTAATTCTTCTTTTCTAGTATCTCTAAATGGTGGCACCAGAGTCTGGTCTTTGTCTAGAATTTCCAGTGTCATTGCTGGCAGTTCCATGCAGGGATGACATGCAGGAAAAATGCATTGCAATTCTGCAGAAGTCTCCTTGCTAATAAACTTATCATCTACACATATGTGCACACATGCTCACACACATACAGAGGTATATATAGGCTGTTTCACACTCTAAAATTAGTAGTTATGGAAAATGATATATGCAATAACTTGATACTCTCAGTGCCTTTGTGGCAGCACATTCCTAAAGAAATAACTGTGTGATATATTGATGATATCGCTTAGATTTTCATTTGTTAGAATGGTGAGTGAACTTGACCTGGCAAATCTTGTAGGACTGTGAGGTAGCATGCCCTACAAATCTAAAATGGAAGACATCCATTGCAGGCTTCCCTCCCATCTAGTGATATAAGATGACCTATTTTTTACCAGTATTAGATAGAAAAAGTGCCCCAAGATGCTGAGGAAGAGAAGTAGAATGTCAATTAAATACAGGCTCCTCCTGCTGTTGGCAAAGAAACATTGTAGAATTGGATTCATGTAACCCTCAAGAACTTGCAGGTTTTGTTTATACCTGTTTTGTGCCTGATTTGTATTTGGACTGCTGCTCAAACCACTACCACATCATCTTTTCTGCAACCCAATTTGTTCTCAAATGCAAAACAAATAAACATATAAACAAGACCCCCAAAGAACACACAACTGTATTTCTACTTTATGTATCCTATTTTCCCCTTGATTCTTTCTTTGTACATTTTGAAAAAAATGAGTACTAGACCCAGTACAGGCTAGTCTGCTGGATTCCATAGGTTTTCATGCATTGCTCACATTTCCTGTCTATCTTTTGTATCTTCTCTTTTCATTGCTGCTTTAGATTAGCCACAACGCAGAGCCATTTATGGTTGTCATATGTTATGTATCAGGCTTAATTGTTCATCCTGCCTTTCATCATCTCATCATATTTCACAGACCACAATTAACTGTGATTCTTTTGAGGCACCCAGCTTGCCTTTACTTGCTACTTAGCCTTACACATCCATATGGTTCAACTTGGTTTTCAAAGATCTCTGTCATTTTGCTACTTTAACACAACAAACCAAGAACTATTTTGGATGTTTTGTTTGCTGTGGCATATATACGTACCTGTATACTGGGATTTAATGTCAAAGAGTAAAAGGCAGCTGATATATCTGGAGCATTGTGGAAGGTTGTGCTACATCAGACTGATCTGAAACCTCAGATTTGGGGATTATTGACATAATTTCTGTTTATGTCCTGTCTTTCTCTGGTCAGTGCAGTAATGATGGATGCCTTGTCCCATGGGGAATCTTACTGCCCTCTTTCTCTTTTCTATTAAAAACATTTTCTTATTTTGGCACCTTAATTTTAAACTGCTATGCTTTGTTTTGTGTTCCAAGACTGGGAATGATTCCCAAAACTCTATTTTCATGACATGCTTTTGCATCTCCATTAAAATCAATGGAAACATGTTAGAGAGACTAAGGGCAGAATTCATTTTGACAGGAATTTTCATCGGAGATATTTTAGAATATGGTGACTTCTCTTTCACTCTGAACTTTTCTCTCTTCTACACTCTCTTCTGTGCATATATCCTTTGCACATCATTAGTCCTTTAATCAGTCTATTATTTTTATTACCCTCCTTTCTTTTTTTCCAGAAGTCCCTGAAGTGTGAGAATTAAAAATGCATACACTGTGCTAATGTAGTTATCTTCAGACTTAATTGAGAGTCATTGCTTTTACATACAGTTCTGTGGGTATATGTATTTACATCCAACATGGAGAAAACTTGCCATCATGAGCCTACGTAGTCCTTTGTACTCCTTCCCAGAGGTGTACTGCCCAGTGTTTTGCTTTCCCTGTTTTTATGGGTCTTATGAAAAATCTCCAATTTTACTTCAGTAACAGTCTTGTAAATTAACATACTGTGAGGTTATTATTTCATTATTTTCTTTCCACCCCCACACTTTAAAAGTTGCTTTCCCCCTCCATTTAAGCATAGTCCTGCAATTTAAATAATTCTTCCTGTTCTGTTGTTCTGTGCACAACCCCCATTCAGTACTTGTAGATGGTCACCTCTTCTCTCTTGCACACAGATAGGCTATAGTTTGTTGCCTTTTAACTTTAAATTTGCTTTTCTGTTTGCTTGCCTCTGTGGCTGTGCTATGCTAATTACCATTTAATTTGTTAAAAATTATCTGAATTACCCATAAGAAGATATTTGAGGAAAAGTTATTTGTTGCTTATTTGTTCAATGTGATGTAATCCCCATCTAAGGACCTTACAAAGTATCTGTGTAAACTGAAGATGAGAGCAGAGTCTTCTGAGTTTGGAGATTACATCGATTTTAAAGCCATAAAAATCAAATTGATCTTCTCAACTGACTCACAAAACTGGACCCAGACATTCCTGCATAAAGCTACCATCATAGGCTTGTACTAAAACTGACTTTTTATACTGCCTTGACATTAGGAACAGATGTATATCATGGGTGAGTATAATATTTTAAAAGGCATGCAAAGGATGTTTCTTCCTATGAAATATTTTACTATTGGACCCTTAGGGATTGCTGTGTTGGCAACAAGGGTACATTAGAACCAGAGAAGAGCAGAGAAGATGGTAAGTAAAACTAAAAAATGGAAGGCTACAGAAGCAGCAGCAGGACATGAAGATTTCTGCAGTGTTGTCTTTACTGCCCTGCATATAATATTAGTAGGAGGCATAGTATTAGACGTGAAACATAAGCTTACATTAGGAATATGTGGATTTTTGTCAGTATTTGCTCGGTGTTTGTATCTCATGAATTTTCTCTCCCTAGTCTCCCCAGTCCATTGCTCCATGTGCTCCCAACTCACACTGAACAAGTAAAACACAGTATTTCCCCAAATGAAAGCACCTCTCCAACATTTGTCTGGACAAACAATTCAGGAATGTTTGCAGGAGGGAATGGTAAAGATCATGACTGAATCAAAGTGGGATCTGGATGCCAGTGGAATCCGAGCACCAGATTTTCTGGCATACCCATATTCTGAAAGTACAGAACAAGGAGAGGAATGTTAAAATAAACTTGTTCAGCTAAAGATGGCACTTTGGGCTTCTACCTGCAGCCTCTAAACTTCTCTTCCACTGTAATCTCAATTTGCCATACACAGGAATGCTTTAAATTAAAGCAAGGGAGTAGTTAAATTTTCCAAGGCAATCTTGTCTGTCTCTCCTTTGAGGATGCCAAACTGATGACAAGTACAGTATTATTTGTATATGTATATTTAAAGTTGACTTAATTGATGAAACCCATGGAGCCTAACCCCTAATCTTATTAAAAATGTCAGATGCACAGAAACAAGAAGCTGGTTTATATTTGAAGGATATAGAAATGAAAGGATTGCTTTCAAATTTATTTTTAAGTGGCAAAATATTTGAATATTTATGTGCTCATAATGTTCACTTAATTTTGGAGTCTGGTCCATATGGAATGCTGGGAAAGGATGAAAAGTAAATGTAGTAAAGGATGGGGTTTGTAGGTTGTTTTTTTGTTGGTTTTTTTTTTTGTTTGTTTGCATCTGGTAGGTGTTTTTGCCTTCTCTGAGTCTCCTTGGGACTGCCCATGAGTCAGCTCTAGAAACTTCACCTTCTCTAATAGCACTTTCATATTTATAGATGCTGATTTTCCCAAGATGCTGAGAAACATGGCCTTTGTAAAATACTTGTATTGATTTGATATGATATAACCAAGAGATAAAAATATCTAGTGATGTGGAGGAAAGGAGACTATAGTGGTTTAAATATTTCACTAATTTGTCAAGGAAATCTGGAAAACATCTGCCTCCACTGTTTGTTTGTCTGTTGCTTTGCTTTTAATTATCCCCACCTCTTTTTAATGGAACATAAACTACCATTTGACAACTTTGTATGATAGACCAATCCATAGACAACTGCCATGTGACATTACAGTACCCTGGACTTGGCCTTCTCTTTCTTCCAGATGTCTTCTGTGCAAACATTTAAAAACTAAATATTGATTAAAACCAGTTTCAGGAATAAACACAAGCAGTCTCAGTGAACAGGCACATTACATACAATTGTGGAGGTCAAAAGACTTATTTAATTTCCATATGCTTTTTCTGATTCATGGAAGGTGAAGAATCAAGGTCCATACTGAGATTTGCATTCACGTCTACTGTTCTTACTTGCATGATATGGAACATGTGGTCTCTGCTAGCTGTGTTTTTATTGTCAGGCAGAAGGTGATACCTGGAACTCTCTTCAGTTCCACAGCATGAGAACAAGAAAACAACTGGGTTTTTTTTCCATGAATGGGGGTAAATTGGTAAGCCAAAAATATAGCTAGGCAGATGGGAAAATGTTGATCCAAAGTGCCACTTATTGGCACTGCAGAGGTCTTTCAGCCAAGATCACAGCATATTGGAAATTTCTGTGTCAGATGACTAGAAGAATGAGTTACAGATAAAGGATGTATATAGGCATCTGTAACATGGGACGTACAGTATTTCAGGGCTAGTAATAATGATGCAGATTGTTCACAGAACAAAGCCAAGACTGATCTATGCCTTGACCTGTTTAGAGACAGGAATTTCTTCAGTGACTCCTTCCATAATGTCTTTGTGCACAAGCTATTTCCTTCAGTTCTTTGCAAGAACCAGGATTTGTTTAATTGGTAAAATTCGCAAAATGTTTTTCCAGTCTCTGCACACTTACATGTATCATTGCAAGAGTAGGAAAAAATAAATCTACCTGCTTTCCGAAGCTGATGCAAAGGGATGTGAGAATATCGGAGACATCTATTGTTCTTTCAGCAAAAGAATGAACGCGATGCCTTTTAGAACTGACAAGCCTAGCTGCAGAATTCTGAAAACCAACATTTGCTACAGTACAAGCTGAGAAGGGTAGTTGAGACAATGTTGACTACTGTAGAAGATGCTATATTTCAAATAATGATGACAAAGTCCTTTCTTCATTTTCCTTTTCTCAGAAATCACTGAAACTTCATGGAGGTAGCAATACAGCAGAGAGCAAAGTAAAACTCACCATGTGCATAATTCTTCCAGCTAAATGCTGTCATGAAGGTGTCTTACAGCATAGACACAGAGAGCACTCAGATGCTGTTCCTACACTGCTGTAAATCCAGTTTTATGATACTCTCTTATTATAATAAACAAGAAATAAAGCCAAGACAAACAGGCAACCTGTAGTGAAATTTTCAAACTGAAAGTGAATTATTATTTGAAACAATGAGGCAGGTTTCAATCATGACATGTCTCAACTTACTTTTTGGCCATGCTGTATGTCAAAGCCCCCAAAATAGAGGGAAAAAAAAAGAAAAAAGGGAAAAAAGTGCAAGTAGAGGATGAAAATGCTGAGAGCAGAGGAGGAGTCATTCATTTGTATAACTGTTTCCAGAGTCTGGCTCTTTGTGAATCTCTACTTCCACTATAAATATTTTTTATTAAATAAAAGTGAGGAAATATTACTAAATGTGTGTGAAACAGAGACTAACATGACAGGTCAGGAAAGGATACATGCTTTGGAAGATGGGATACATGCTTTAGAAGTGACCAGTATTTCCAAAGCTTTCAGTGTGTAAACATTTGAGTGTGTTTGACTTTGGTGTTAAAATAGCCAAGTAAAAAGGGAAGGGCTATGTGTCAATTTGTACCTAACAAACCTGGCAGAAGACTAACCATGGCAGGATACAATTAGCTTCAAAAAACCCTAACTGTCTTATGACACCTTTATGACTACAATGGAGAAGAAAAATTTTTGCAAAACATATCAAAAGGCAAGTCAAAGTAGCAAGCTCTGAAAGATGAAATGGAGAGGTTGGACAAAAAAAGGGAAAGACATCATTGGGAAGGAACCTCTTCTGGTAAAAAAGAGGATTTTTTTCAAGAAACTGTTGATAGATTCCTGATTTCTCGGCAGCTAAGCTCCTTGTATACCTGTCTTGTGAATAACACCTAGAACATGCATGATCAGAACAAAGACATGATTTCGCTACAGTTGACTCTAATATAAACACTTTGTGAAAGAATTACTTTCATCTGAGAGTTTTGGGAACTGGGTTCTGAATTCTGGATCAAGATAGTGCTGGATCATTGTCACTCCCAGGAAGCATTCTACATGTGCAGAGTTAAAATAATTTCAATTTGTCTTGTTCCCACAATGCAAATATCCACCTGTGCATTACTGTGAAGAACTTCTTCTGAATCATCTCTTCTTATGTGTCTAATATTGATTTAATTGTGAGTTTTGGCATTACTTAAAAGCTTGAAGTGTTTTTAATAGATAAAATATGTTGTGTCCGTTATTTGTGTCAGCACTCTCTGGGGAATCTCACTATGCAGAATGTTTTCTTAGAGGCATATACATACACATACCCTTGCAGACGTCAATTCAAGCACTGCACCCAGGGAATAATGACTAACAGACTTCAGACAATGAAGAATCCAATTTAAAATCCAAAACTGGATTATAAACCCCCTTCTTATTCTTTGTAGATTTCTGTAACAAATGAATTCTCTTTGCTATTTCTAAATATCTAATTATATTCATATTTATATGGGTTAGTCCCCAAGACCACAAGTAATGCAGATTGGAAAGGAAGTTGCAGAGCTCACATCTCCAATTCTCATCTGAATTTTTAAATAGTGATGCTTGTATAGCATGAGGACAGATACGTTATAAATGATAGCTAATTCAAGTAACTTACTTGAGAATGTATTTTGAAGTCACCAGAGATTCTCTCCTTTTTGATAAACCACCCTGCACTGGGGTGCATTAAAGAATTATTCTGAGTATGAATCAGACCATTGATTCTTGGTATATTATGGCTATTTTTAATTTGCTCAGTGAAAGTTTATAGGGCAGGAAAAGCCCTGTGTATTTCTGTTGTTCCATGTTCCTGATCATTCTGTGTCTCCTTAAGTTCACTTCTCTACCAAAAGCAACATATAATTGTGATTAAATTTTCAGCTCTAATACATGTTTCTCCTTCTGTCATGTACATGGACAATAGCTGGTTTAGGTCACTTCAAAATTGTCACCTCGGCTTGATGATAGATGTTTCTTCCTATTAAATGCTTAAATCCCCCAGCTCAGCCTCTTGATGTGAGCTCGTTAGATCAGGAATTCTCACAACTGGACCTTTGTGTTGCACACTGCCACACAAAACAGATGCTTGTAGAAAAAGGCAGCAGTAAACAAATATAAGGTACTGAAAAGAATGGTGCTGGAAAGGATGCACGATTATTTGTGATTACTCTCAACTTTTCACCCTCTCATCAGTACTGCCACACCTTCCACTCCCCTTTGCTTTTCCAGAGGAAGGGCCTAACTTTCTGCTTTTGCTGGTACCATGTGTTATTTTCCTTTTCTCCTCAGCATCGTGTTCATTTTTTCCCCACAGTGATTCTGAGCCCTTTTTCAGATACTCATTATTTTCTTGTGATATTCTCTTTGTCATAGCTGGCTTTGTATGTCAATTCAGGGCTGATAATAAGTGCCAGACAACCAAAGAGACAGCAGTAAAGTATTTAGAGACCAAGTACAGCAGGGTGTTGTGTGGTAGTGGTGTCAAGAGTTGATGATGACACACCAGTGCAGCGAACACTCCATTTATGAAGCTCAGAAAGGACCTCAAGATGTTAGGACAGACTCAGCTTTCAGTTAATACCTGGAGCTACTAAACTGGTTGCAATGCAGTTACTTCAGATTTAGACATGATATGAGGATGACCTGGACTTTTGAACCAATCATGACTGACTCAGATGGCTGACAACAATTAATATAGTGATTGTCCCAGAGGATTCTAATCCTGAAAAATAGGAGCGTGAGTGGAAGGACTGTGGACTAGCCTCTAAACGAAGCATCTTTTTGCCTTCCTGAGCTGTCAGAGTTAATAAAGTTGAACCTGTTTTTTGGGATGAGGTCAGTAACTTCATGTCTGGGATACAGGGGATGTTCCACACTCTGTTAGTCTGTGCAACATGGAGCAAAATTACTGCCCTTCATCCAGCACAGACATTCTATTTTTACGTGGGTATGTTGCATTTTGGCCTTTTGCCTTTTCATTCCTTTAAAAAAATATGTTTTTAAAGGCATGGATATTTCTCATAATTCTCATTATTTATTTGCCCTATATACTTTTTTCTTCAAAGGTTTTTTTGTTTTGCAGCCTGCAAATAAAGTCTGAAACTAAATAAAACTATCAAGAAGTAACAATTTTGCCATCAAACCCTAGGTGAACTATAGTTTTATGTTAAAGATACGCGAATGATACAGATGTTAACGTTAACATACACCTCAGCATGATTACCAGTATAGCCATATAATGGGTATGGTCTGACAGGCTTAACTTATTAAACTCTAGCTTTATGTCAATAATATAGGATCTGCAGACTTCCTTCTCTTCCCTTGATTTTACTATAGTATCTGCCACTCATTTATGGCTTTATGGTAGAGTATGAGAAGTCTTACCCCTATTCCAGTGCCTCTTCACCTCATTACACACTCATCATCTGCCCTAGGTAATGTGTATCATGAATTTAGGAAAATAATCCAGTTCAGACATATGAAAGTTTTCAGGACCTGATCTGGTAGCATGCTGTTAAACTGAGATCTGAGAAGTTCACATGCAGTTCTCAATGTCTTACTCTGCTGGAGCAGGATCACTGCAGTGTGTGATCTGACCCTGTCCCTCCCCACCTCCTGCGGCATGAAAAACCATCCGAGGAGTTTATTTTCCACAGCTGCCCATGAAAGCTGGTTTAAAATCAACATTCAGAGAACAAGCCATGGGGTTCCAATGCAGTACAGAATTTACCAGAGAGGAGAGTATTGCTCTTGGACTAGGAAAACAACCATTCTGTTTAGCAAAAGATCTTGAAGTGTATTTATTTTCCGATAGGAAATGACAGCAAGGCCTTTTAAAATTCTCAGAGACAGGCAGTAGATACAGGCCCCAGAGTAGACTCAGTCTGTGTATTTTACCAAGGATGAGGCAATGTGAGTTTTAGCCCCTGTGTAGTTGTTATTTTAGCTTTGGAATTGCAGCTTCTTCAGCTATCTCCATATCTTACACGAAGAAACGTTTTTGTTCAAACTGACATATTTCATCAAAAACTTCTAGTTTTTGTTAAAGGTTTCATGGGAAACCAGCTCTCCCTTGTATTCAGTGACCCAGAGAAGTTGCTGTATATACACACCTTGTCAAACAAATATGGCAATGCAGATGGCTTGGGACATGTAGGAGATTAACATGAATGGTGAGAAACAGAAATCACCCAATGCTGGATCAGGGATTTGTGAAAACTCTAACAGCATCTTTGTTTTTTAGAATGTTTCTTCACCTCTCCTTTGAGGGAACCTTGGACCTCTGAGTAAATTTATTGTTGTATTTGTTTTCCCTGTATTATTTCTGTGCAACTATTTTTTCCTCTGTAGCGGCGTGTTGCTGCTTTTTGCTGCAGCTGAGTTTTCTGTAAGAACTATCTTGCTTTAACCATGTTATCCTACATTCACTTTTATTCTTTTTTTTTTTTTTTTCTTTTTATAGATTGCTCCTGTCCCTTTTGTCTCATCTGGTTCATTTTCAAGGCATCCTGTTTATTTTTCCAACTATTTGTTTTTAATATGTGTTATCTGACCTTTTCTGTCTGCTCTTTTGGGGATGTATACAAAGCTTTTCCTTTATTTGCATTTGCTTTTCCTTCTCCCCTCCACAGCACCTAATGTTTGCCAGTGGAACCCAAGAGCAGGAAATGGGAATAAAAATCCACAAGCCCACAGAAATTGATAACAAGCAAAGTTCATTTTCATTGTGCAGGTGTGGAATGCTTCAAGTCACTGACATATGTAGACATACAAGGGCTAGTATTTTATCCCAGGAGCTCCCTGACACAGTTCTGGAAACAGACTGCAGCTATGGGAAACTTGTTTGGAAATCACATTCTCCCCTTTGGTTTCTTTGTTGAAGATAACCATCTGTAAGGCAGTAAGCAAAACAGTGAGGTACTACCTTTCCTGGGAGAATGGTCTATGGGGGCTTATTGTGAATGGGAATCAGAGCATGGTGCTACTTCAGACATTTTATTTCGGCCACGTACTTGTAGAGGAGACCAGGAAACCTTTCTTCCTGAAAGTGTTTTTATCATGGCTGTGGAGGTTATCTCTTTAGCCAGTTTCCCTTTTACATGCTCCCTTTTAAGAGAAAGCTGCTGAGATTCTGACAATGCCTCTGGCTAATTATGGTTTGGCAAAGTGATGTTCATCTGAGACGGCTGCTTCTGGAAGAACAGGTATCTGGAGCTGGCAAGAGCTGGCAGCCATCTTTGTCAGGCTGAAGCACAGGCACCAAGGCAGATTTATCACAAAAATCAATACCACAAGCAAGTGGTCTGCTACCATTTACCCTCCATAGCTGCAAAAGCCTTGATTATCTCCAGAGTTACTATTATGGAGCTGTACTGGCACCTGACATTATCGTAAGGAAGAAATATTACAGGCTACATTTTGCAGTAGAGCTTGCTGCTTGCAACAACCACTGGCTTCATTTGGTGAAAATGCAAGGCGCCTTTTGCTCCCGAAAGGAACAAATAGCTAAGCTGTCAGCAAGTTTACCCTGGCCTGGCTCACCTGGAAAATGAGTTGGTGTTGATAAGTGCTTTTATTTTGGCAGGCAGACATGCTTGGAGCTCTCTTCTGAGATGTTCTGTGTTATCCTGATTTGCTTCTTGCATTTCTGATTTGCCCATTACAACAGTACTTCTGTGTGTGTATGTAGGGGAGTCTCTCCTCAGCCACTGCAAAAGATCCGGTGTTCTGGGAGTGCAACCCTCATACCAGGCCCAAAGAAACCAAAGCGGAAAATGCTGTTTTCAAACAAGCTTCCTGTAGCTCCAGTGTGTTCCCAATAGACTTTCGTTTTCTGCCCCTTGTTTCACAGCTCTCTTTGATGATGCGCTGTTCAGTTATGAACACACCCCTTTCCCTCAAGCTTCAGGCAAATCTAGAGCAGGGCGTGATGCTGAAACCTAAATCATGGACACGTGGAAGTAGAACGAAGCTGCATCAGGGGAACTTCAGATTGGACATTAAGAAAAGATTCCTCACTGAGAGGGTGGTGGCTTGCTGGAGCAGGGTCCCCAGGGAAGTGGTCATGACACCAAGCCTGTCAGAGTTCAAGAAGTGTCTGGACAAAGCTCTTAGTCATATGGTTTAGTTTTAGGTAGTCCTGCAAGGAGCAGGGAATTGGACTTGATGATCCTTACGGGTCCCTTTCAACTGGAGATACTCTATGTTTATGTGCTGTGTGTAACCACAGCACTAAATAGTAGCCCACAGTTCCAGGGCAATGCAAGGGGTGGTCTTCACGAAAGCAGATTGACGAGAGTACTTGCCATGAATGTGACAATTCTCAAGGCAGAAGACTCATAGGAAAATCAGCTCTGTTGATGCTGGCCCAAATCCACATGCCAAAGCATTTCTCTGAAGAGAGTACTCCCTTTTTAAAACATGCATGTTATGAACAATGTTTGCTTTTAAAAGAGCACAATGGGAGGCAGCCCATCCTGGTGACTTGTGTTGTGTTGAAGATCTGGTAGAAGGGAGGTTTGGAACACTATCTGAGTGCAGGATAACAGATTGTGTGATTTAACAGAAGTTCACAATATTACGCTTCACTTCCCCGCCCCCTCCCCCCTCATTTTTGCTATTCCTATAGTCAAAAGTGGAGACGGAGTACAGCTAGGCCATGACTCTCTTCAACAAGGTGAGGTTTTAATCTCAGCAAGACGAAGACTCAAAGTATCTTGATGACTGCGTCCTGTCCTTTCCATATTGCTTCCTCTCCTGATTTGCTTTATTATGGTAAGACTACAGGAAAGAAGTAGTGAGAATAGCTCATTGCTGTTATTTCAGCTGGAGTAAGAAAATCCCTAATAAAATGATTTAGAAAGTTCTGTGAATTCACATGGTAATCATCTTAAGTATGTGAAATATTTTTAATAGAATGGTTTTGTTTGTATTCCGTCCTTCAGATGCTTTGATGTGGAAGAGCACTGTTGAATCTACATCAGTTGTCACTGAGATTTCAAGTATCACCTCCTGATTTCCTGCTACTGGCCCTTCTTTTTTGCTTTTATGTGATTTTAGTGCTGGGTGGTTCTATCAGGATCTTTAATTTTTGACTTTTGATCTAATATTAAAAAAAAAAAATCAAATCCCTTGATTGAGGACCTTTTACTTCCAGGTTTCAGGGTCAAACCCACTTTAGCTGGAAGACAGAGTATTTAATCTTTATTTGTACTTGTCATAGCACTTAGAAACTCAGATTGATACTGTAACATCTTTTCCATAGCTTATATTGGTATTTTTCAGCCCTTGAAACTGAAGCATTTGTTTTTCTGCCGTATGTCTTTTAATGAAGTCTTATTGTTTTCTTTTGAAATCAGATTTCTTTAAGGGAAAGTCTAATTTTGTTCAAAATGCTTTTTTTTTTTTCCCACGGCAGAACTGTGCTACTGGGAGATCTGTGAGGAGCCATGACCTTTCAATCACTGCCATTGGCATCAGGCCCTCAATAAGGGAAGCCAGGAACAAATGCTTTTGAGGGGGGGTGTCAGTTCATCTCCTCTGGTTCAACCAGCCTCCAGAAGGTTGCAAGATGGGGTGCAGGAAGCAGAACTACTTCATAAGAGGAATCTCTCTCCTTTGTAAATCTCCTTAAGGACATTTTTAAGGCTGGGAAAAAATATCCCACATTGGTACCTGGTTCTATATAAATCTATATGAAAGACTTATTACCATTAGAATCAGATTCAGTATTTTTACCTTGACATAAATCTTTCATTGTCTTTATAAAAGCATTGCTTGCATAAACAGCAGAGAAAGCGGCAGACTATTCACTGAAAGCTTTGCTTAACCTTTGCATACCATGTTTCTCCTCAGTTTATTGTATGAATGCTTTCCTGTCAACTTCATCTCCAGTACATAGAAAATGCTTTCTGTTTAATCACTTACACTCTTGACAAAATTGATTTCTGTTAGCTCTATATATCTTACTATGAATGATAAAACATGTGGTAGATACAGCAAAATTTATCCCAGTCCTGTTCTTACATCTCTGTAGACAGAGATAAAATCTTTGGCATGCAGGTCATTGGTGATGAGTTTACTGTAGTTACTGACTGGATTTTGAATTACTGAATAAATTCTTTGCTTGTGTATACTCCTCCCTTCCCCTAACTTCCAGGGCTACTCACTGATATAAATAAGAGGATGTTGTCATTAATGTGGTACTGATCTCCTTCCTGAGCAGACATGTTTCTCTAGTGAACACTTCATGTCACTGAAATTTCAGACATTCCTAAGGAAGTGTGGAGCATGTGTGAGAAACGGGTACAGTTGATTGGGAGAAAGCTCTGTGCTAAACACATCCTTTTGAGCTGCTTCATTTTTGTCCTGTTTCTTCTCCAAATCTTTCCCTTTGGGGTCATGCACAGCCTCTTGCATATAGTAATACAGACTGTTCACTAATGTGAAGGAGAGAACAAAGTTAAACCATGTTCTGAGAGCTTTTCTGCTTACACCTGAGAGTTTGTGTTGATTTATCCAGAACTTTGGCAGTAATTACTGTTAAATGAAATGAATCAGTTGCCTGCAATTGAAACAAGTTGTTGGGGTTGGGGTGGAACTAACCTCTAGAAAATAACTTGCAGGGATGTTGTGAATGCCTGGGCATGCTGTGTAGTCTCAGAAGCAGCTGGGCACTGATCCAGGAGGGTGCTTGACGTTTGGATTCTCAGTCACCTAAACCTGAATTTGGGAGAGGAGCTGTTTTTAAGAGAGGTGTTATAGTTCAAACTGTAGTTAATTCAGGGAGTTCCTGCAGTGTGGGCAGGTCTGGATGGTCACTTCTGTCCTGGTTGCTCACTTGGCAAACCAAAACCAGTTAGCTACTTGTTAAAGATGTTCAGTGAATATTTGCCAATGATGATATGGACAGTATTTCTTGCCTTGGGATAAACAGATGGGTGGGATGAAATCTGAATTCTCTTACAGATCTCTTTCTCTGTGCCCCTATGAATCCCTGACAGCTTCTTGTCTAGACCTTGACTGAGCAGATGAGAGTTTGAGCAGCTGAGAATGGAAAAGTGTAATGCAAGATTGAAGGGAACAGGGAGGAATTCCTACACCTGAGTATCTGATCAGTGTTTATTGTTGGGTATCTCAAAAACATAGGCAGGGGAAGAGATAACCAATGCTGAGGATGAGCTGGTGATTGCAAAGCAAAAAATAAATTTCAACACAAGAAATCTTGCTGTGCACTGCTTTCCCACATTGAAAAGATGGAGGTTTGTCAGCAGAATGTTTTAAGATGCTTGGCAGGGTTAATATTCCACACCAAATAGATGAAGGTACTTGACAAAATACAGTTTGTCCTAAGCATTTTTTGACAGAATATATTTTATCCATATAGGGGCTTTAGCAGAATTGTCAGTGATGCCTCATGATAGATGGCAATGTGAAGAGTTGTAAGAGCCTGACTATTAAAAAAAGGACCAGACAACTTAGTGCTGTGACAGTCTATTTGACTCTGAGTGGGTGGCTGGAAAGGACCGGGGGATGGGTGATCTTCTAATGGGAATTTAATCATGTACCTTCTAGAAATAATAGGAATCCAGAGATGATTAAGGAAGAGATGAGAAAGAAAAAGCATTTTGGAGAAATTTCCTCACAGAGAGAATGATTCATTTTGGACTGTGCTGTCAAAAGGCAGCTATGGAAACTGCAGCTGTGGATGTATTAAATAGGAATCAGGCAGGTGCTTACTGGAAAAAATGTTATGGATGGAAACAAGCACCAGGAGGAGTGGGTGGAATCTGCAGAGCCAGCTTCCGGTTTTTAGTTACAGCAGAATAAATGTGTTATTCTGCATTTGCATTGCAGATACACAACAGTTCTCAGTCTGAGCAGATGCTTGGCTGCCATGGATTTTCATGAACACGTGTCCAAGGGGCCATTCTCACCTTCTGCTAACATTTTTTTAAAAGGAAGAGGCATATTAAATGCCAGGATGAAGGGAACAGTTTCAGGATGGAAAAGGTTGAGCAATGGTGGTGTAATAGAAAGCAAAATTTGGCCCACATTAATTTCCTCCAGCAGGGCTGGTTTTTCCATTAGTACTGCTAGCAGCAAAGAGTAACTCTGACGTATGACAGTAGATCAAAAGTTTAGCCTTACAGAGAAAGATGTAGAGTGATGGAGAGGTATATTAGATGTTGGAGAGGAAAGCAGGAAACAACAGAGGATGGCTTTGAGTATTTTAGGAAGAGGACCTGAGAGGGTTCAAAAAGTTGGAGCCTGTTATTGATGCCATTGTGACTTCAAAACAAGAGTCTGATGTTCTGTATCAAGGGACTTCTTGAGATGTGAGTCTGTAGTGAAACTGAAAGAGAAGCTTCTGAGAATGCTGCATACCCAAACTTGCTTTGTTTCCCTTAGCTCTCACACTTCCTTTTCCATCTCTGTCCTGGCCTTTTGGATTCAGATTTCATGTAATTGCAGATGTTGCCATTGGTTTCTGTGAAGTCATTCCTATTTAAGTCAGAATTTGCAGAGAAGGAAAAGTCACTGATCACAAGAAAAGACAGCATATAAGTGTAAACCTCTGGAGATATTCACTGAGGCTGTTAGTGCTTCCTTTTCTGCATCTCAAGTGTGAGTCCATTGACTCAGGGATAGGGATGGGATGCCTCTGGGTCATCATTTGAAAGCAGTTTCCAGTTTACCTCAGCATAGCTCCATTACACCCCAGTTTCTCTGTGTTGTCCCACTGCCCTGTCTGCACACCAACCAACACAAAGATAGCTACAAAACACAGCTGTAATAACAAAAGCCTCAAGGTTATTTCAGAAGTCCAGGAACCAGACCCTCAGCTGGTTCAAATCAGTGCAGACCATTTCACTGCACTGGAGAGACACCAATTTTACACTGGCTGAAGATTTGTCCCTGTGATTTCTTTTTGCAAATGGCACACAGAGAAAGTTGCTGGAGAGGTGTGAGGAGAAAAATATCCTATTTTCTTGTGGGAGAGTTTAAGACTTGCTGACTCAAATGCCAACCATCAGTTTGTTATCTCCTGAATCCTGGGGATACAATTTGCTAGGTAAAAACCACATCTGTTCTTCAGTTCAGTTTCACCTCTTTGAAAGCATGTCCAAGCTACCTTCCTAAATGCCTTCATAAAATTAGGGTTTAGTTACATATGTTTCATTGTGTATTGTACGTTTCCATGGCACACTGATTTGCCAGATAAAGCAATCTGCAGCCATTTAGTTTATCTTAAAGCCTTTTAAATCTGTCTCCTCTGAGCTTGAAATTCTCTCATTCAGGCATCCAGTGTTGTTGAAGCCCCTATGCCAATAATTCTTAATGACGTGTGTGTCTAGCCAGAGTAATTCTCCTCATTCAATTTGCAATTTTCCAAGTCAATCCTTTCAGCATTGTGACTGTAGCCATTTATTTTGCATTCTGAGACATGCAGCTCTCTTAAACAAAATGATCCTGACTTTATATGCAGAATTGTGTCTTATAATGAAGGGCAACCAAACTTAAAGTTTGTTTTGGAAACCAGCGATAGTATTATCTTTGCTTGTTTGCTCTCCTGGGCTCTAGGCTAACTCACATCTATGTACACAAGCATGCAAAGTCTTCCCTTAGTATTTGACATAAAGGACAAAAGCAGAACCGTTTCCCATTTGGCAGCATATTTTGTCTCTAGTCTTGTTCAAAGAGCATGTTGGACTGAGGCTCGTATCTTGTGCTATTTCCCATGCTTAGGAGCTAATATCTACAGTAACCAATAGAAACTCTACTGTTAAAATCTAGACTCCTGGTTTATAGAAGCAGCATACTTAGGGCATCCTGATGGAAAGAAAGAGGCCCTTTATAGTGCTTAATGGCCAACCTCAGCCATCTATTGAGATCTCAGTGATGGGCTCAGGAGAGGAATTTTGCAGCTGCTATAAAGAGGATTGCAACAACTTGGGTCTTTGGAAGGAGTTGAAGATAACTAGGTGGGAAATGGGGATTCTCATCAGAACAAAACAGAAGGGGCATACACATGTTTTTCATCTTCAGGAACCATTGTGACTTACATGCTTATTTTGTCCTGAAAACAAGAAGCTTTTGATCCCTGCATGAGGAATATTTGTGTGAGCTCAAGAGGTTTTACTTTGGTCACTGTAAAAAAAAGAATTTATAAGCCTTCCTCATTTCATTCATTTATTTTTGCCTGTTCTTCAATACCCGTTGAAGGAACAGATACATTTAAGGATGTTTATTTTAAGTTGGTACTCTGGATTGAAAAGCTTTTCCATCTGTTTCTGCCCTGCATTGGATATAACATTTTGCAGATGGCAGCATTTATCAGAATCCCACTGCAGACTACTTACTGGCTTTGTGCCTTCAGAACTGGGCCGTGTTCATCACCACTATAACTTCACTGAAATTGATGGAATGACACCATGGGTAAATCGGACCCATCATCACAAGTGCTTCCTGAAGTATCATCATGGGCTCTGGGTGCAATGGTTGTGTCTTGGTTTAATGTAAATATATTGAATTATGTGTAGTTTTCATGATTACTGAAGATTATTGGTTTGCTTTAAGAACTCTTGGTTCTGATTTTTCCCGTCCATGAGTGATTTAAGGAATGGCTTTCAAACATGCCGGCTCAAATTGCAGCCACAGATTTGGGTATACAAGCTATTTAGGCAGGCAGAAATTGGGAAGGCGCCTGCTGTCTTGACTGAAGCAAAGGAGAAGTCAGTTTGGACAGTTTTCTTTCTTGCACGTATTCCACAAAATATAACACTGCTGCCATATTGTTACTCCCCACTCCTCATTTCCTGATTTTCTCGACATTCTCCCAAATTATGTGTTGTGTAAGTCCCTTGGGGTGCTGGTCCTAAATACTGCCCTTAATCATGAAGCACCTTGCCTCACTAGATGGTCTCAGTGATTTCCACTGGAACTGCTTGTGGAACATGGTATTGACAAGAGCTGGCAGACTCTGGTCTTTTTTAGCATAGGCCTAAGAATCAGAACTCCCTATTCAGGTTTCCGAATCAGTTCCATTTGGAAAGACTGTTCTTCATTTCACTGTCAGGTTATTTTTTCTCTAATAATTTATTTACAAAAAGGTGCAGAGTGGAGAGCTGGAAGTGACATAGGTCATGAGGCCAAATATCAGGTTCAGTTAGGGAAGGAACATTTTCACGCTTTTTTAGCTTTCTGGAAAAAAATATTTTGGGACAAAGCCTTTCATGCCTACCTTCAGCCAAAATGTCACTTGCTTTGGAAAGTTTGAAGAAAATTGGTTAAGAACCCACATTAGTTAAGGGAGGCTGGAAGAAAAACAAAATCTGACTTTTTAAAGTAATTTTCCACCCTGCCCTATTATATGGAACGAGTGGTCAGGAGTAAAAGAGAATTCCCCTTTAGAAGTGTTTACCACAGCAAACCTACAGAGCCCACTGTTTATTCACTGCTGCTATGGAAAGCCCAGTTCCAGTCATGCTGAAGATTTATTTGAAATGACAAAATGAAGATTTAACTGTCACTTTTCCATGCCCTTGCTTTTTCTCTTCTGTCCTTCATTTTTCTTATGCTTTGACAACGTTTGCAATACTAAGGCCCTAGATGCCTTATTGGGCTCCATCAATACTATTTGAGTGAATGCTCTCAATAATTTGGCTGACTAGCATATCTTGGATTCCATTTTGTGTAAGTTTTGACCGTGGACATCCTCTATGTTTCTAGCTGTGAACCACTGTAGTGAGATGAGTTTCTTCTAAATAGTGCCCATCCAGGAACTAATGCTGAAGAGACGACCCAGGCTGTTCTCAAAAAGAGCTGTGGGCTAGGAAAGAGAACTTAAGCGATGTCAGTGTCACAACAGTGCCTGAGAGAGCCTTCTCAGCGGTTAAGCATATCTTAGGCATCAAGATGGAAAAATACTTTAGAGATTTTGTAAGCTGTAGGAAAAGTTCCAACTATTTAGCAAAGTTAATGCTGAGCTTTTCTGACTCATAGCACTAAAAAGCTGCTCCAGTCTCACTGCTGAATCAATTAGCTCAGCCAGCACCCTTCCCATCAAAGTAACACCTTCCTTCTTGCTCAGTTTTAAGACCTAATTCAATAACTTCAATAACAAAAACCCCCATAAATCTATATACCCTTGAGTGCCCACTCCTGTCAGAGGTTGCTTGCATGTTTCACCATGCCCTGCTTGCACACTTGCATTATGAATTTTCCTTCAAACTGGAGTTTGGAGACCGTGCTAGAAATCAAAGTCTTTAAAATCAAACCATCTCAATTAATATTTGTAGTTCTCCAGAGAAAATATAGTCCATGGATGTTTGGTAGGGATAAATCTCAGGATCAGATAGATGCTGCTGTGGAGGGAATCGGTTTGTTCAACGGAGCTGAACTGAGGACTGGAAGAACTGATTTCACAGTCTCAAAGCTGCAGCTGCAGCTGCAACTGAAGAGGCTGTGCTAAGGTACATGGGGGGTCTATTACACACAGTCTTGGATCCCCACAGAATGTACTTTTACAACTTGTTCTAAAAGTAGTATTGTGCCTGTAACCTTCACACCCACACTGGCTCTTAGTTTGGTCACCAAAATTTCCTGTAGGTCTCTTGAGTATGTCTGATTCCAGCAGAATTTTCTCAGTGTGAATAGCTCTCTTCGCAATTATTTGGCATTGTAATAGTTACATGTATTTTTTTTTATGATTAATTAGTCAATTATATGAAATTACATTTTGCAATTAAAACGTAATTTAGAAAAAAACATTGAGCAGATAATGCTCATTTGTCATTAAATTGCTTGTAACTCAGGCTGTTGTATGGCAAGGTGTTTCTAGTTTCTGTTTTTACTGCTGGACGAACAACACTGATTAAAAAACCCACCCTAATATAAGTGCTTGGAGTGACTCAGTCTTGTCCTTCACTATTTAGAAGGAAAAGGACTTAGATTTGCAATTTACATTGTTAATGAAGAACTTTTGGCTTTGGGAGGTTAATGCAGCTCTGAGCTGAACTTTTGTAATATGGAGTTGAAAGGGCAATAGATGTAACTAAGTGTTATTTAAACTGTCACATAAAAAGGAATCTAAAATGTGGTACCTTAAAAGTTGTTTCTATTGTGAAAAGGGAAGGACGAATCAGTTATTGCCTGTGTAATTGTTTAGTTATCCATCAGGTTACTGCAAACTGCATGTGTGTACTTTTCAAAGTGCTTTGGTGTAGACAGACACAGACCTTTGCTCCTGAGGAATTCAATGATTTGCCCCATGGGAACTGCTGGGCTTGCCAGAGTTCACTTAATGACACTGATGGGTCAATTCTCTGCCAGAGCCAACAACTCATCTTCATCATCTTCTCAACTTCACATCCACTAATGATCAGTCCTCATAATGAAGGCATTTTTCACCCTGCCAGGAGTCACAAGGAGAAAAATTGATTGACAGAGTTATCTGGATTGTAGTAATTAAATCAGGGCAGACAAATCCCTGCTCTCATTATATTTCAGATGTGTCTGAACCATGAAAAACAGAGTTGAGGCATGCTGATTTGCTTCCTACAGTTCAAAATGTGGCATTAAATGCTGTATATGATATATAAGATTACATTACATAAATGTGGACAAATCAGAAAAGGATAATTATCAATCACAAGTGGTCTAAATATGGGTGTTGGGTTTAGTAATTTTTAGTGAAATGTGTATATCAAATGTTTGAAAAAGCTGTTAACTACAAGACATGGACATGTTTCAGGAAATGAACCTAAAAGTATACCATGCTTCCAAATGTATCCAGGCTCGTTCTGCAGTGCCATGCACAGAAACAGCATTTGTCTGTACCAGCGAGCCAAAAGAGATGGCAGGTAGAAACAGAGATGCAAAACAGTGACAAGATACACAGTACAGGATTGGCACGGCCACGGGATTGGTGCTTGCACAGCGGAACACAACTGTATGGCTTTTGAGCTCTCTTGTTTGTAGCTGAGAACACAGATTTACTCTCCAGAAGCAGAAAAGGATTTCAAATACTATTGGAATTCTTTTGTTGATGAATTGCTTGTTGTGCAGCACTTGTCTTGAAGAAGGATTTGTGTGCAGATGTTCTTTGGGTAATGCTGCAATCTGATTCAAGAGTTGTCCCTTGATTCTTTTTAAAGAATTTTTTCTTCCATTGGTTTATTAAGCTGAGCCATTTTTCAGATACTGCAAAATATTGTACCCACTTTAAACAGCGGATGCTGCATGAACTTGAATTACCATTAACCAGCTAATTAAGCTGATTAGATCTAGTTAATATTGAATATATAATATGTACATTTAGAGAGAGGCAGATTAGAGTTTAAAGCAGGAAATTTGAGTAAGGAAATCTGGGTTCACTGGGACAGATGCTCAAATAATATAAATTGGTGTAAATTCACTGAGCTCCATTTAAAGCACTGAGTTGCATTTATGGGGTATTTGGCCCATATGTGGTGCATTTGAAAACAAACCTTAATAATTCAGAAATGCAGATGACAACTAGAAGTAGAATTTAGACACGAGTGCATTAACCGGAAAAATCATTTCAGAAGGAATGAAGGCTTTGGGGATACAATGCCCATTCTTTTCACATGACTGCAGTTGTTGGTCCTTCCAATTTAGCTTCATGAATGATCCAAATCCTCAGCTGGAATCAGAGACCCAAATCAGCACGGAAATGCTTTGCCTTTGGTGCTGCATGTGTTTGGGTCTGTAGTACTGCTTAGGACTTTCTGGATCTCAGCAGATACTGTCAGCATCCTGAGGAAATTCACAGCTCAAAGAACAAGCAGGTAAATACAGATATTTAAAGAAAAGTTTTCAATCTATTTCTTTGTTTTGTAATGTTTTGCAAGACCTAGGTTTTTCATCCCATCTGACACATTTTATAACACATGGTTATATATTACAGCACTTTATGTAGCACACTCAGATTTAAAAACAATCATGGTTTGGGACAAGATTCCACTGCTACTTTTCACACATTATTTTGCCCGTGTTCTTTGATCCATATTGATAGAAGTTCTTTTCAAAACCTTTCCAAGCAGAATGTTAACTGGGTAGGGCACTGGGCTGGGAATCAGGTTAGACTAAACTCTCAGTAACTGAAATTGTGGAACAGCCAATGACTACGAGAGGCCAGAAAACCAATAATTAAATTATCTTCTCAGCACCCTGCAATGTGATTGAAAAAATAACTTCAAAACCTCTCTTAGAATTTTATTCCCACTAATAATGATAAACTGTCCAAAACAACAGTCCCATTTTAGGACTACCTATAACCTTTCCTATTGTGCCTTCATGGTATTTCATGTATATTGAGAAAAATGTATCCACAAGAAAAGTGTGGAGGTAGGAGGTAACAGCAGAACCTTGGTTTAATCCTGTTTCTGATGTTGGCATTTGTGGGAACCTTCAGCATTTCACATAGCTTGTCTATTTAAATTCATTTTGTAAAAAAAAAAGATATAAACATTTCTTATCTGCGTTATAGTGTAGGTGTTGGAGTCTGAGATTGAGAGACGATTACTTGAGGCTGACCTGCTCGAGTACCCAAGTGTTTAGTTACTGGAGTTCTTTATTCTTATGCTCCCTGTCAAAATATTCTAACCTCAGTTCGAACTGAACCAAGGGTAAATGGAAAAGCCAGTGCTACTATGGAAGCTCTAATTTCCATCTTCAACAGGTTGAGCATCTTAGGAATGACAGCTGGCATGTTGTGACAGTTTCTGTTGATGAGTCCGTCTTCTGAGAGCCTCATTAGAGGTTTCACTTGCATCCAAAAGGATTCTGGGAAAGAATTGTTCTGACATAAATCTAAGAGATGTTCACATTGAAATACTCCAATTGACTTTGACCTGTCAGTGTCTGTATAAGGCAAATTACCTACTCTTGGCATGTTACTTGACATGCTTCTTTACTGTACAGGGAGTATTACTAAAAAACCTCTCTGCTATTTGCATCAGAAGAGTTTTAGTAGCGGATGGTGATGCACAGTATTTTGTTTGGCTGCAGCTGCTTATCTCTACTTTTTAGAGATATGCTGTAGTGTAAACTTGTAAACTGCCAAAGCTGAGACCAAATTTCACATTGAGGACACAAACGTTTGTTCATGTGGAAGTCACAGACTGTGTGAACATCTGGGGCAAAACATGAGAGCTGATCAGCAATAAAAGATGGGCACTGTAAGTCAGAAAACAGATGGTGGATATATAGCTAGGCTGAACAGTGAAGACAGTCATTTTCTTGGTACATAAAGACTGATCTTTAAAGGGCTAATAAGGTGATGATAAAGAAAATGGTCCAGATTCTGTTGCTTTTGGGTTGACCTGCATATCACCACCAACCCAAAGCTGCATTTAGCTTTGCTGTTGTCATCTGTGCAAAAAGGCTGGGGAGATTCTTAGGACATGCTGTGTTTTGCAGCAGTTGCTTTGAGTGAATCCAAGGACCAGGCACAACAGAGAGAGATTATGATGGGGACAGGAAAAGTGCAGTGAGGACTGGAACTTTGTTAAGTGAAGGAGGTGCTGAGCTGAACATCCTTATGAGTCAAGCACGGATTTACCTGAAGTTCAAAGACCAATCTGTGATCTCAGGCAAAGTATTAGCCATGTGAATAAAGCAAATATATCCTGCCCATTATTCCTTCTCTGTCCCCACAGATCTTTATCATTACTAGCAGTCACGCATACTCCTAGTCTCTCAGGTGTGGAGAGGATGTGCTGCTGTGCCATCACTAGTTCTAGTGCTGTAAAGTTATGGAGATGATATCAACACAGTCTGCCCTGTGATGTCCTTTTCTCCATTTGCAGTGTATAGTTCTCTGGCTTACTGGCAGCTGATGCACAATTGAGGAGGTTTCACTGAGGAAGTTAGGTAATTTTAGAAGATCACAGTCAAGATCAGGTTCTTTCAAAACCATTTTTGTAATCCCCTCCTGGAGTCATCCAGAAGTTTTGGGACAAGGATGAAAAATGGAGAGTGCCATGACTAGTCCAGGAGGTGCAATTTCAATGTATGGAATTAATAACAGTCAAGAGACAGCAGCATCAAATATAGATGATCCATGTAAAATAAATGAAAGATGACTTTTGTGTTCTATTAAATTTGAGAGATACTGTCTGCAACAGAATTTACACCTGCACAATGAGGAAACTGGTTGAGTGGGCCAAAAGTGGAGAAAGTTCACATATTGGACTGGGGCAAATAAGAAGCTTCTGAAGAAGCTTCTTTTCCAGAAACAGAGAAATGTCATTACAATATATGGCTCAGCTTCTGCACTAGAGCAGTAGTGAGGCTCCATGGCCCTTGTTAAATGATGCTGATTTGCATCAGTGGAGGACGGGAAAATCTGGACTCAGGTTGCCTAGGGTTAGAGACTTGATAGATGTCTGAGAAAATTACATCTGAAGGAGAATCAGGGAGAAGGAGGAGTCAAGAGCTGATGAAAAAAGGAATTATGAATAATGCAAAGAAAGGCAACTTTGGATGAGGAAGTGTTGATACCATTTAAGAGATGGCAAATATTTTTCAGAGCAAGAAGTTGTCTTACCACATACAGCCTGTGTCAGAGATGAGGAATGGAGTACTGGAGAAGCTACATCTAAAGTTGGCGTGTATTGGTAATTCAAAGGGAGAAAAACAGGGAATAGTTGTCATTTGGCTTGTAATCCTAAATACAGTTTCTAATCACCTGTGGATATTAAGGACTGCTGGACAGTAGAGGTGCTGTGTGAAACAGAAGTCACATTTTGCATTTACTCAGTCACATGCACAACCCTTTTTTTCTTTTTTTTTTTTTAAGCAGAAAAATAAGGCAGTTCAGCTTTAATGACCTGTAGGACTATCAAGAGCTCCCCCAGCCCTTGCAAGCCTGATGCCTTTACTTCTACATCAACAGAACCGATAAAGGCTTGCTTGGTTTCCAAATCAAGCCCAAACCTTTTCCTGTTCAACAAAGCTTGTAAGCAGCCACTTCCCTTTTTCACTCTGAAGAACTGATGTGAGCGTATGTCATCCTCAATCTGCCACATTTTTATCCAGTCAGGAAGCAGAATTCATAACATGTGACTTCCATGGTCAACTGTCAAAACAGGACAAGAAATCTTGCCCTAAAAATTAAAGACTAAACAGAAGTTTCAAAATAATTGTATTGCAGTCAAATTCTTACAAATCTGTGCTGAGTAAAAATGTTGAACTAATGTGTTATTTTGTTAAATAATGGATAACGCTCATCATACTCAAAAAGATAAGACAAAGACTACCACAGTTCATCTACTGACTTGGAGGCCATTGTTGGAAATCAAAGATCTATGTGTTTTTCCTGAGTACGTTTTAGTTCCATCTTTGTGATGAAAATGCCTGTCCCAGATATACACGTTGGTGAGCGTGGATAAGTTTGCCTTCAAATGGCCCAACAGACAACCAGAAATGGTGATCTGTCAGTGTGCATTTTGAAAATAAGGACAAAGGGCAATTTGTTAGATACATGATTTGTTACAAATTAGATATTTCATTCAAATAATGTCTGCAAAGCAGTAAAGTTTAAAAGAAATAAAATGGAAAAGGAAATGTGGACATGTTCTTCATCAGCAGGATCCACAATTTGTTTATGAAGTATGGCAAGTAGAAAAGGCACTTAAGAAGTTTTCTGTTGTTTCGAAGTAGGCCCTTCGTATGCCTGGCTTCTGCTGCCTCCTCTTAGGTTTCCATTCAGCTGATGTGCTTAGGATAGTTGACCTTCTCCACGCAGTAGAACCCAATTAATTCTTTTTCCTCACTGGCTTTCTCTGCTTTTTGCCTGCCCAGTTCAAAAGGCCAGCTACAGCTACTCCCTTTGTCATGACAGAACTAGTGAAACTGAATAGTAATTAAATTATGGGAAGCAATAAAGAGAATAAACTCATAAGAGTTTTGTTGTAAATGTTGGCACCGATTTCCCATGTGGAGCAGTGCTCAGAGAGATACGTACTGGAGATGTTGAGAGTAAGATTAGACTGAAGCACTTTCCATAAATCTTTCTGTATATTTTTCCAAACATAATGGAATAACAAATGCCTCAGGAGAAAAAACTTCCACAATCATAGCAGAAAAGGGAATAAATGAAATCTGGATATCTCCAGGTCTGTCCCCATAGTTACTCCTTCTCTGTTCCCCTTTCCTTCCCAGATACATACAGCCTGTCTTGCTTTGTTATTTCAATATAAAGAGGAGGAGTAAGGGTACAACGCTGGGAGATGAAAAACAGCATGTGGCTTAGTCACAACCTTCTACATTTCAGAGGGCTTTCAGAAAGGGATCTCTCATTTGATGAAGATCCTTTTTTCTGTTTAGTCATAAACAGATGAATCCTATAATAGCCTCTGTTTCCTCTACTACAGGAGGTCTGTATGATTAATAAGATCTCCCTGTAGTGAATGCCAAGCCAAACAGATGAATGCAAGGCGCATCTGCTGTAGATTAAACATTTGGAAAAAACATTTTATAAATATTTTTTTCCACAACAACATATCCATATGGCAGTTAACTAGGGTATATATTTAAAACCTTGCATGTACAGAATATAGCCACGCATATGTATTTAATATACTTATTAAATAAGTACTTATGTTGTCACTCAACAGATAGTTTTCTGATATGACTTTTAATCTATTTGAGATGTCAAATGAGACTGTTTGAAAGGACCACATGTGCCTTATCAAGCAAAACATGAGAAGACACTGCTTCTGAGTGGGTGGGTTAGTAGGAAGCAAAACTTTTATTTTATTATTTCTCAGAAAGAAGAATGTGTAAGATAATTACCTGGCTAGTATGAGGTAAGTGTAAAATAACATACACTGAATATGGTTAGAAAGATAAGGTAGTCCTAGGTACAATGAAAACAGATCCTGAAGAGAGAGAAAAGTTAAACAAATTTGAGATTTCTTAGCCAAAATTCCTAGCATTTAAATTTAGCTTTGCTAACACTTAAAAATACTGGAATTATATATCATTGTAGTTAATATTTTAGACTTCCTTATCTAACCGGGATGGGTTAAAGGACTTTACAGAAATAAGAAAAATTCTTTTTTTTTTGTAACCCTTGTTGTATAATGGGGAATTCCTTTTTTCTTTCTGTGTCTTCTGCCTTAGAAGACTGGACCATAATTCTGGATTGATGAGAAATTAAATGTGACAATTTAGCTCAAACGTAACCCAAATTCAACAAGTAAAAATTAGCCAGAACAGCTATCAGCACTCTCACATAAGTCAGTCTTGTCTCTTAGAATGTTGTTCTTGTAAAACTTAGCAATATTATTGTAGGCTGATTTTATGATAGACTGGGTTTTTCTGGTTTACATGTCATGAAACCCAAGATCCTGATAGGTGATTCAAAGAACCTAATTGCTGTAATGTTTTTAAAGAGTTTTCTTAACCATCCTTCTAGTCTAGCAAACAGAAAGAGGGGAAAATCAGTCTTTAAAGATTTCATATGTGCTTGCTCATTGTCTTCTTAAGGATTAGGTCCTGGTTTGTGTGTGCGCATAGAAAACTTATCTGAAGAGAAGGGCTCTCTGCTGTTTGCTCTAGGAATGGCTAGTGCTTGTCAATTCATGTCTGTCTGGGCTCTAAGAATGTGGATTTCCAGACTTTGCAGCATGATAGTTCCAACCAGACATGACGTTTCCCCACATGCTTCTACACAGATTGCAGAACAGAGGAAAAGAATTGCCTAACTTTGCTTTTATCACACACCATTAGTTACTTAGCCGACTCAAACAAGAAAGACAAAAAGCGCCTCATATTCAAGAAAGTTTTCATATTTATGTTATAGCTTAAGACTTTGCTGCCTAAATGATATGTTTTCTGATGTTTTTACTATAGTTTTCCATATGCTTCTCTAAGCGTCCTGAGGGCAGGTGAGAGCGCAGAAGTGGGCAGTTCCTTCACTTCTGAAATAGTGGCTTTGTGACTGATTTTTGAGACTCATTTCTTCATGGCCTACTTGACCTTGCTTTGCTCCTGAACTGCAAAATGGTGCTTTACTATTTCAGTAATTTTTATTTTATTTTATTTTTTAATCAAAATACCTGTGGAGTCTTGGAACAAACAACTGAACAAAATTTTCAGAAACCTCTTAGAAGCAGTGGGACACTGGTGGATTTAACCTGGGAAAACTTAAAATGTGCTTTTTGCATCTGGGTTGAAAACAAAATGCAGAATGTGAAGCCTGGTTGAACACCTGTAATTTTCAAAAGTATCTGTCTTAAGAGTCCTGGTGTGAGCCCTCATTAGCTGTTTCTGATGTTCACAGCAGATTTTTTTCTACAAGTGTCAGAATCATACCTTAAATTAGTTTGCAACTAGATTTAGTTAAATAAGTTTAGAGAAGGTCTCTCTTACTGTGGTTTAACAAAGGCTTATTTTAGACTGGTTTTGATTGTTCCCAATGAATTAAATTTAAATTGATATAATCTAAGTTTAAATTGATATAATGGTGTCTCACAGCCCTTTGTACTGGTTTAGCAGAACTGATTCGTGGTAGACATTTATTTAAGTCTTCATGAATCCTGGATTCCAAAAATGGGTAACTAAGCTTTTCCTAGCATTACCATAAGGCTGCACCACCTGTAGGCCTCCACACTGGTGAATTTACCCAGCTGCTCAAAGTACACTGTGTAAGCCAGAGATAATAAATGATGCAAGTACCTCCAGCTCTGGTGGAATGTTCTGGGTATGACCCTCCCATGCATGTGGGCAGAGGGTCCATCCAAGAAGGCAGTTGGGATAATTTCCCAGCTGCTCCCACAGTATCCTGTAATAATATTGAAAGATCATTGTGAAGGGAGAAGGTGCCCAGACAGTCCCTGTGGCAGCATCAATAACATTCATCAAGGACTCACTGTTCTTAAAAGGCAGACTTGAGCATGCATGGGCCAGTCTGTGATGGATAGCATGTAATTCAGGGAGTTTTGCAAAGAACTTTTTGCTAGATGGTTACTCTTTGCTCTCCTCTGCCAGGCTTTTACACAATTGTAGGAGAACATAGGGTGCGCATTATGGCAGGAATATTTCCCTGGGGAAAAATTTTACTTGCTTTATTTTTATACGTAATTAATCATAGAATCATACAATGGTTTGGGTTGGAAGGGAACATAAAGATCATTTAGTTCCAATCCTCTGGGCAGGGACACCTTCCATTAGACCAGGTTACCCAAAGCCCCGTCCAACCTGGCCTTGAACAGTTCCAGGGAGGGGGCAGCCACAGCTTCTGTGGGCAACCTGTGCCAGGGCCTCACCACCCTCACAGGGAAGAATTTCTTCCTTATATCTAATCTAAATCTGCCCTCTTACAGTTTAAAACTGTTACCCCTCATCCTCTCCCTACACCCCTGATAAAGTGTCCCTCCCCCCTTTCCTGTACCCCCTTTAAGTACTTGGAGGCAACTATAACGTCTCTCTGGAGCCTTCTCCAGGCTGAACACCCCCAACTCTCTCAGCCTGTCCTCACAGGGGGGTGCTCCAGCCCCCTGATCATCTTCATGGCCTCCTCTGGACCCACTCAAGCAGGTCCGTGTCTTTCTGATGTTGGTGCCCCAGAGCTGGACACAGCACTGCAGGGGGAAACTCATGAGAGTGGAGCAGAGGGGGAGAATCATCTTCCTCGCCCTGCTGCCCACACTGCTATGGGTGCAGCCCAGGACATGGTTGGCTTTCTGGGCTGTGAGAGCACATTGCTGGCATCCACCAACACCCCCAAGTCCTTCTCCTCAGGGCTGCTCTCCATCCACTCCTCACCCAGCCTGGATTTGTACTTGGGATTGCCCCGACCCATGGGCAGGACCTTGCCCTTGGCCTTGTTGAACTCCATGAAGTTTGCCCGTCCCACCACTCCAGCCTGTCCAGGTCCCTCTGGATGGCACATCCCTTCCCTCAGCGTGTCACCGCCCCACACAGCTCGGTGTCATCAGTGAACTTGCTGAGGGTGCCTCGATCCCACTGCCCATGTCACCAACAAAGATGTTAAACAGCGCCGGTCCCAACACTGACCCCAGAGGAGATCGAGCCTTGACTGCAACTCTCTGAGTGTGACCATCCAGCCAATTCCTGATCCACCAAGTGGTCCATCCATCAAATCCATGGCTCTTCAATTTAGAGACAAGGATGTAATGAGGGAAAGTATCAAATGCTTTGCACAAGTCCAGGTAAATGGCATCAGTTTCTCTTCATTTATCTACCAGTGCTGTAACTGAAGAATAGCATATTTAAGGGAAAAAAAAGGAGGGTGAGATGAGTTGACAGACTGAATCTTTATTTAAAATTTTATTTTAAACTTCAGTTGAGGTAAAATGGAGTTGGGAAGTTGGTTCACTCACTTCAGTTAGCGTGCTTCCTAAGAAGTGTGGATTTACTGAGAAGTGAGGCATTGGTCTTGTCTCTCCTGTTGGCATCAACCTGTATGAGACATGGCTGCTTAATTGTGCAACATCCCCTTCTCTCCCAGTTAGCTTAGGACTGGGTTTTTTTTACCTCTTGCTGTGAGTCTTCTAGATTGTTGGAGGAACGACTGGAGGCTTTGAATGGTCATCTGCATCTCTGTAGATGTACTTCTACATCTTTGCCAAAACACCAAACCACAGTTACCAGCAGAGATTATAGAAAAAGCATTTTTAATAAGAAACTTCTAACCATGAAAAGATATTTTCTAGGAAAATGTTTTCTATTTTGGTAAAAAAATGCTGTCATTGGAAATAAAAACCCTTTTCATTAAAGACAGTAGTTGAGAAATCTAAAAAAAAAAAGTTTTTATTGACAAAAATGAAGGGGGGAAAAAAAGCATTCCATGTTTTCCCATGCTAAAAAACTGCTTTCCTGATCATCTAGAGTTCAAACAACAGTCAGTGTAGTTTTGCTACCTATGGCTAAGGACTTTTAGCATCTTCACATTGGCTGAGGATCCAATGCAATGCAAACAGTTTGCTGCTGTCTAAGGTGAGAAGTGCATTCAGTGAATAAAAAACAGTTTTGGGCTGGGAAAGGGAAAGACAAACTTTTATCTGAAAATGTCACTTTAAACTCTCTATATAAGATACCCATGGTTCTCATCCAATATGTTTTTGTGACTTAGCTACATTTCCTACCAGATTATTCAGCTAGATACAGATCCCTTGCTCCTACAGTGTGGAAACCTGAATAATAATTTCATCTGCAGAAAGCCTTAGTGAATTGCTGGCCTATTTTGCTCTCCCAGGGGGAAGGTGCAGTTCTCTAATTCTGGAGCCATTGCTTTGGCAGATGGCTCTATTTACTCAATGAGCAGGTCAGGACAAGGGAAAAAATGGAACATGACCCAACAGCATCCAATTAAAGGTAGCTCTGTGCAACTGTACCAAAGTCATTGCTGTCAAAACCTCTGGGGAGTGTGTTCATTTTTTATCCTTGTTTCCTAAGGAAATGAGACTGTGTTTGCCTGTCTACCTTTCTGTCTGTCAGCATCTATCCTCTACGATTAATTTATGAATCTGTTTGCCATTATCAAGGAAAAATGACCAAAGAGGCAAGACTTCAAACATACGAAATTCCAACAAAGTTAACAGATCTTGGCAACTGATACAGAAGGAGACCCAAAGTGCCTCCATGGAGGGAAAAGCAGATGGAACAGCATCTAACCATTCCCAGACTGGAATGTAGATCAGACCCATTGGCCTCAGCAGGGACATAACCGCCTCACCCTTTTGAACCAGGAGAATACTTGCTCCACTCACCCATCCAAACAGCCAGGGAATGTGGGAGCAGACTAGAGGAACTGTCTGTGGAGGACAAGATGTTAAAGATGTGGGAAGAGATAGAGTATGGGAAGGGACGGGGAGTAGTGTACACAGCACCCAAATCAGTAAACAACTGCATTTCATTACTGGTGTTATTCATAGAAATTCTTGCTAAAATACCAAAATCTGGGCTAGATCATAATTCAACAAAAACACCACTCAGGAACCTGTCACCAAAGGATACCTCCTAGCATGCTAGCGTACTCTTGGCAGTGGCATCCTATAAAGTGAAGAAGCTGGCAAAAGAAATAACATTGATGCTTCTTGCAGAGAAGAACATTGCCATTGTCTCCTCACAAAGAGCTGAGCCCTGATCCACACACTTTAGCAGAGCTGTGACAAAATCATAGTGTATGAGTCTTTTTAGCAATAGACTTCTGTAGCACAGCTACTCATCTGGGTGCAATTAGAATGCTATTAAAATGCTGTGCTGACTTAATACTCAACTGTATTGGGGGTAGGTACTGCTCTAATAATCCCAATTTAGGTACAGTAGTACCAGGTTTGGGGACAGAAAAGCTCTTAGAAAAAAAGGATCTGGAAAGCCAATGAAGAAAACATTATGGGTTCCCAAAAAGCTGAACCTTGTGTATATTAAATTTCATCTCTGTTTTGACTGAAGCTCAAAACTGGGTTTGGAACTAGATGTAAACATTAGTATTATTATGGCTTTTGTAATGCTGAGCAAGAAAAATATCATTTGCTTCAGTTTTCCTGGAACTGAAAGAACAGTGAGAGATGGCAGAGCAGGTTCAAGTTCCAGCTGATTATTGGATTCATTAGAAATGGGCTGTCTGAAGCAAACAATACAGGCAAACCCTGGAGCAAGGGTTAGAGGGTTTGGTTTTTTTCCTTTGTATGATTTTCCCCCCAGCAGATTAGATATTTGGAACTATTTCAAGACATTTTTCATTTTGTTGGTAAATAGGCATGCACTTGTTCTGGGATTTTAGTCCCTAACTGCTGGCTTTATCCAAGGTAGAAAGGGAAAAACATAAGTGAAGCTCAAACAATAAAACCTCAGCAATGGGTCAGGCCAGTTATTATTACATGATTTCAGGCTTTGAAAGGTCATTTATGTTTTCCAAGTTGGATTTATTTTTTACACTTATTTGTAATATTACCTCGCTGTGTTTCATAATGTCAGGGAAAATGTCTGGTTTCAGGCCTAAAATGTCAAAGCAGCATTTTCAAAATCATTCAGCACTGAGCCAAATGTTTTTCTGTTGGAGTCGGTGGTAACAGCCCCATTTGCCTTAGGAGGCTTGGACTAGTGCTGAACATTATGGAAATCCACCTTTGTTACCATTTAGGCAGGCAGGCTGCACTTCTCCATATTTCCCTTACTTCTCCTCTTCCATAGGCCTATTAGTATGTGTCAAGATTTCTAGTCTGAAAGAGAAAAGCATGACAATTATGAGTCCATGATTCACTCCCTATTCTTCTTAATGGCTATAGGTTAAATCATAGAACTGTTTTATGCCTCAGTTTACACCTAAGTGACACATTAAACCCCATCTCAGAGGAACACCCATCTCAGAGGACTTCACAGTTCACCAACACCTGTTAATGACAAAGCTGCTGCTTAAGCAAGTGCCAGGTATATGTTATGGAATAAACTGTTTCTGTAGTGTTGCGAGAAGTCATATAGATGAAGCTGATGCAATCTAGACATATGTCTCCATCTGTGTCTCCATGTTAGGGAGTTATTCTGGATAATACTGGCTGCAATAACCAAGAATTTCCCTAGCAAGGAAAATCAGGCTTTAAAAATTTTCATAAGGTGAATCTATTGTGGATATACCCTTCCAAGTGCCTTTGCCATTGGCTTTGTCATGATGAAGACAAAATCGGGGGCATAGAATAAATTAATTTGCTGTTCTAATAACTATGATTCAAAGTTAGGTGTTTTTTTCATGGCTCATCTCTCAGCACGCTAGTGAAACACATCTGTCTGCTGCAGCAGTAGGTAGAACATGCTTAGTGCCATATTCTTAAGAACAGATTTTTTTTTTTTTCCTACTCTAGAGATATCTCACGTCTTCAGTTGTAAGTATTGCCAGATAAAAAACCCGTTAGCACTCAAATTCTCTAATCCTCTAGACAAGATAAGAAATCCAACAATCCTCTATCGTTGCCTGCCCTCTCCTGTAGCTTGCATTACTATCACATCAGTTTAGAATAAACTGATAAGAGAAGTATACAATAAATGTGTTCTCTCCACTACTTCTATATGGCAAGAATATTTCCTTTGACTTGTATTCAATACCTTGGTTTATGAACATTATCATTCTTCCTAATAGCCTGTTTTACTGCAGAAAAGAATTGCTGTGATATAAGGGTATGATCCATATGTGGGGGTTTTTCATGGTGAGTGTTTGGTAGCATAGTGCCATTAGGAATATTACTCTTCACCCTGGATAGACGTGCAATACCAGCTGAAGCAGCTCACATACCTCATGGGCTCCCAGAGACCCTGATAAATTAGAACTCCCTCTAGAAGAATGATATTTCTTCCTACAATGATACATACTTCTCTGTCATGCTAGCTGGAAGCAGGGAACAGAGAAGGGTTTTGGCCTTGAGATGATGAAGAAGAAGCAACGAATAAAGTTCTGGTTCCCAGAGCACTGCTTTTAGTGAGGGTAGTTGTTCAGTGAGTGTATTTCCAATTGTGGTATCCATTTCTGGAAGAAGGTAGGATGGTTTGTTCAAGGTCTCTGATTTCGTGTGAGAGACTAGAGATATTTCTTTAAGCTATTTCACATCTTCCTGTTTTCCTGTTTCTTAAAAAAATAACTGCTTGAATTGTACCTTCTTTGTCCTTGTTTAGGGACATAATCTAGGAAAAGGCATGAAATAGAACCATGTATAGGTAACCTTAAGTTTTAGTTCATTTCTTCTGAAATTAATAATACCATTTGATATTAATACACTTTTATTGACTGGAGAAGGTACAGAGCCAGATGAGGAAGGGAGCTTGTTTCACTGGATAAGATTGAATCTAAGACTCTGGTTTAATTAGAGAAAAAAGACGTATCTCTTGCTCTTCCTGTTCTGAGTTCTTAACCATAAAAATGTTTCATAATATTGGAAAGCTATGGCCTACAAAGATTTAATATTGATCCCATTAAAACTTCTGTAAGTGCTCCAGTTTACATCAAGAGAAATAAACCTTGTGCTCAGGATCATGTGTGGCAGTGAATATTTGCAGGATGTAGCTCTTGAGCAATAAAGCTCAGCAATACTAACTTCATGATTTTGTTTGGCTGTCAGATGGTCATAATTCCACTGCATGTGGGATTACAAAAATCTCAGAAAAGTGTAGTGTACACTTTGTATTATAATATGATCTGGCAGAAAATCTTATTAATTTTAAAAGATTTCTTTTTCTAGCCTGATTGTAGGACTTGCTAGTAATTTAACTTTCTGAGGAAATTGAAATACACATTTGTGCATTCTCCAGCAAACACATTTCAGAAAGAAACAACAGCCTGTTTCCTCCATCTCATTTGAGCTGATCTCCCAAACATCACTGCCTAAGCCAGGAGACCAAATAGAAATATAGAGGTGATCTTAATTTAGGGCCTCCTTAATGAAATTGAATTTAATATGTTCCCTTTGTTGCTAAAATTTTCTTCTGAATGACTTTTCCATACACTTAATAACTATATTGTCAGGGCTTATACGTCAAGTGAGAGATTTAAGCATACATTTTGATGAAACTCACCAATGCAAAAGTTATTTCCTGAATAAGTTCACATCTTAATGAAATTCAGGCAGTTTGGTGCATCCATAATAATGACAATAGGTAGGAGTTACTGTCTGAGGGCCTGCAGCACTGAGTCTTTTGGCAAGATGGAGATGCTTGATGCTTTCTAATCTGGGATGCTGTAACCACAGTGGCCCTCCAGCCATTTGGAAATGCTAATGTTTGCAGAAATGAGATGAGTGTTTTACCATGTCTTAGACAATGCATTTAATTTGTATGTCAGTGGGCTATTGATTTTATAATATTTCTTTTGTTTGTGATTTTGTATTCTTTATTTGTTGTTTGTATTTTCATATTTCTCAGTTAAGATTATCAGTCATTGGCAGGTAACTACCTGAAAGGCCAAATGGCTCAACTTTCTCATTTTTTCTCAGCTGCTCCTGGATGGCACCTAGACAGGAAAAAAAGTGACAGATCAAGATCTTGGTCTCTATACTGTACAATAGCTTTCAGGGTCAACTTCTGTTAAAAATCTGCTTCTTTATTTTGACTTTAAATGAGGGCAATTTCACATTCAGTGTTCTCTCTTGGCACTTAGAGAGAGATTTTGAAAGGTATAAATGGCAGGTAGATACCTAATTCCCATGGAAAGCGTCTGCAACTCCACCATAATGTCAGTCAAATTGCACTGGAGGTAAGATTGCTCACTGCCTGCACAAAACACTGCTATAACGTAGGAGTTTGCGCACCAGGTATGTGAGCCACTTCAGAGCAATTTGTGTCCTGACATGGTGGTGGGAGCTACTATTGCCAGTGACGAAACTGTCTGATCCAGCTCTGACAAGGATCAGAACTATCTAGGTATCCTGCTGTAACACATACTTCTTATTCTTCTGAAGGTGATTCCTAGAAATGTAGGATGTTAGGATTTTTTTCCTAAAAGTGGGAAGCCTAAGGGAGGGTTTGTATCACCTTCTTGCTCCAGTTGATTAGCTGGCATGTCAGGTAGTCCCACATCCCATGATATGGTTGCCTGGTCCCCTAAATTAGCCTGAAGCTGCCTCCTCTTCTGCACAGTCTTAACCTGGAGGTTGCTCTGCTGTCCTTTCCAGCCTCTGACATCCTGCTCCTCTTGGGCAGTGCAAAGCTCATGGGAAGCTGGGAGTATGCCGAAGTTTATATGTACTCCCATGCCTAAAGACATTGTAGAATCAGGGTCTTCCAACATTAAAATAAACTGCAGATCTTAAAGAAGACATAATTATCTAGTCTTCACTGAAATCAAAGCAATTGAAGAGTAAGTCAGTAACAGCAATAATCCTTCTTTAATTCAAAAGAAATTTCTTAAAAGTCCTTTGTAAAAAATTCTTGAAGTGGTTGGCTCCAGTCCTTAGAAAGCCCCATGCAACTATGTCAGTATAAATCCTCACCTGAAATTTGCTTAAGCAAGTTTTTACCCTGAAGCACATGACTGCCCACACCAGTCACATGCATGACATTAAGCTGCCATGTGCAGTCTGCTACAGCCCTCACCATCTGGTGTAGAAATGACAAAGGGTGAGGTGATGTTTTTTGCGAACTGTGACTGACGAAGAAGGATCCGGGCTCATTACCCAGTCTGCTGAAATGAAACAACCCTGTGAAGTGCACATTCCTCAGCTATTTATGAACCTTTCTGTCTCCCACCTGAAGCTGACTCGCGCAGCCACATGCCTGGGGTGGGAAGGTGTTTCACGCAGAAGGAGGCCTGTTGGGCTTTCCACTCTCTGCCCTCTGGTGGGTTCAGCAGCCTGCTGAAACACGTGATACAAACATGGCTTCATGTTGTGCAGATGGCCAAGTGTTTTTCTCTTGCTATTGTGTCAAAGCATCATGTATAATTTAAACAATATTTATAACATTACTAGAAATAGTCAAATTACTTTTTTTTTTTTTAAAGTCGTGTAGAACATGGCAAAATCAAATGAAATTAAAATGAAAAATACCCTTTAATTTCAGCCTGTACAATCAGATGCGTCTGTGTGCAAATGGATTAACATGCCAAAAACATAACTTGAGGCTAGAAGTGTAACATCACTCAGTAAATTAACATCAATAATTATAAGCTGTAAACAGCAGCAGATATAATTAAGATTTGAGGCCCAAGGGTTGTATATGCCTGGCTGCAACTGACATCATCAGACACTGTGATCTTGATGTTCAAGTCCCCTCCGGAGACAGCAAAGTTACAAACGTTACCCTACATGGAAATAAAGTGTCAACATATTAGGAGCATTTGCAAAGTTCCTCCCTCTCTCTATTTTAAAGACAAACAGGGCTCTTTCTAAAAGATGAAAATAAGAGTTTTCCATTTTCCTCTGTGTGATTCTATTGTTCCACCTGCTCTCCTTGCAGATGAAGATTGTCAGAACGTCATGTCAAAACATTATTTTTCACAGGGTTAAAAATTAAATGAGTTGTTACAGTACCCTGCAGATAGAAAACTGTCCCAAAAGAGTAGAGGATATTGCTTTGATAAATTTGTAAGGGGGGAAATAAAGATGAGAGAAGGGTGGAGGAAAGGGATAACTACACTGTGAGTTTCTGAGCTGTGTGGAAAGAAAAAACCAAAACAGGTGCTTGTGTTTGAAAAGTCCTTTCAGAGCTCTGAATCATAGTAATAATAATAAAAAAGAAAAAATAGCCAGCATAGGGGTTTCAAGTTAAACTCTTTGAGCATTTTTCAGGATGTGGAAATTATTACTACCTTTAAATGGAATATTCAGAGCCTTGCAGAAAAAGATATTAAAGAAAGCAATTGTGTACTCATTATGGGGAAGAAACCCCAGTCTGTTGTTTAAGAGATAGTACTTCAGCAAAGAAGGCATCATCAACAGAGAATTGGTTCATGTTTAGAGCTAAGGACTGGACTGTGATAGTGTATTTTGTGGGTATAATTTGCCTTTAGAGTTACAATTTTCAATGAAGTATTTGTATCGCTGAAACTCCTTATGTGGAAGTCCTTACACAAGTTACAAAGTGCCTTATGTTATGTAGCACTTTCCCTATTTGTACACTCAGAGGATGGTCATGCAAAGGTCAGGCTGCTTCGGTAGGGGTGGGTATCAGAAATTATTCCTATTCCAGGTCCAGAATGGCCCTTGTTTCTGCACATAACCCAGGTATGAGACATGGGACAAAGAGAAGTTTAAGCACTGACAGAACTTAGCCCTGGCCTCCTGGGACAGATTGAGGTATGTCTAGTTAGTTCTGTTCTTCACAATGACATGATTAATTCCAGATTATGGGAGCTGCCCTGTTTGTACCACTGAAAGATAGTATTTCTGTGGGGAAACCCTAAGATGGCACTTAAGCTTCACTTAAAGACATATGGCAGAGCAGTATGGGGTGGCCTGTGTCCATGGGAAAAAAAGCCCAGGAACATCATTTTGTCCTTAAGGTCAGGGAAAGTAGGTCTGTGCTAGCAGTTCTGGAATTGCACTGATGTGAATGGGTCCTGGGTGATGTCAGAGTAATACATCCAATGACTTAAATGTTTGCAGCCTTGCAGTGTTTGTAGGATCTGCCTCTCGGGTGTCTTTGAAACGGTCATATCAGGGTTTCAGCAGAGCTGGTAAAACTCCCAAACTGATGCAGGAACATGTTACCGACATGTTTTTACTACAGAGGGAACCTGTGAGATGCTAAACTTTCTCTCACTGCAGGGAAACATGAGTGCAGTAGGTATGTCTGCTGTAGTCTGTGAGACTGCGCAGGCACTGAAAACATGATCCTCAGTTGCTTGCTGGTTAGGGGAAGAAAAACTCCTTTGTGTATTGTAAGATTGAGCCCAGGTGGACACATCCAGCCCTCAGGATGAAGTTGATAGCAGACAAGGGACCACTACAGACTCAGAGCATGTCCCTCTCTCTGTCATGTTTGATAACCTGCTGGGGAACGCCCCAAATGCAGCAGCAGCACTCTGGTTCACTGTGCTGTGTGGCTGTACCACCTCTCTCAGAGCCTTTCCTGTAGCAGTCCAGTACTTGCTGTAAAGGTGCTTTTACTCACACTGTATAGCAGAGAATAGACAACTCTGATCATACACAGAAATGAATATAAATTCTCTTAAAGAAAACAGCCTTTGAAGAGAGTTGAAGTTGTCCTGTCAAGCAAAACAGAACCAGAGATTTAAGTTCTTGGCTTAACAAAAGAGCAAAAAACAACTGAAGTTTAGCAGAATTGCTTGCCTGTTTGTAGTGATCCTAGTGGTTTGTGGAGAGGCCACATCTTAGGAAGTTATTGCTGGTAACAGGCACATACAAAGAGGAGATTGGAAAAAATGGTGTAACAAGTTTGTCTTGATCCTCCTGAAATATTTTTGTTTCCACTAAAAGATACAGAAATGGTCATTTCACAGTAAGAAACTGCTTGGCCAGGAAATTATTATATGAGGAATTCTGCTTCAGTTGTTGATTTTTTTAAAAAAGGCAACCTCAAACCAAGGCTGCAGGCTGGCTGCATTCCTCCTCCTCCTCCTCCTCCTCCTCCTCCTTTACTCACAGTACCCTGTCATGTTGATAGAGCCGTGTGCATGTGCTCAGCACCCTGAGACATGTGGAGGTGTGGAGGCTGGCAAGGCAGCAGTGTGCACAGGCTACAGTCACTGCATGGCTGCAGCTCCTTATAGCCGGGGCTGAGGAGCTGACGGTCTGGAAGCCCCAGGCTGCTTGGGAAGAAGAGCCCTAGAGAGCTGCTCAGCTATTCCCCCCCCCCCCAAGTCTGATGTTAACATCCTCATTCTGCCATCTTAGACTATTTATTGCCTACTTTACCCATATCACCCTCTAGCCCTGCCTGGAAGTCAAACAAGGTGAAGACAGCTGAAGTGTTACTCTAACTTGCAGCACCTCTATAAATCTCTTAGTAAAGAGCCAGTGTAGTTTTACAAGTGTGATGTCTTTTTATTTTATTACACAGCATGCAGTACATGAAGCTGTTTTCCCACAATGTATAAATTTAGTGAGGGAAAGAACCCAATCTTTCCCATCCCTCTGCCATCAGCTGCCTTTCTGAGATCAAGAAGCATGTGGAAATGCTTCCACTGCCTAAATTCTGAATGACTAGAAAATAGGTTAAAAGTGCTACTTTGTACTGTAGCACTTTACAAAAGTGTGTTTTGTTTGACAGGACTTAATAAAAAAATCTTTTAATCTCTGTCACTGTGGGTAGGTGGGAAGGCCAAAAAGTCTAAATGTTTTAAAGGAAAATTTTAATTAGTATGCAAATTTGACTTTCTGCATTAAAATGTCATTTACTAAGTAAATGTTGTTGCACTGGAAGTTCAGATATTTGATCATTTTCTGTCAAGGTGCCTTTGCAAATTTCCTGAATGTAATAACAGCATTTCAAAAACAAAATGAAATTTTCCTTTTGTTGCAATGCATTGGGTATGTTCTACCAAAGGCTATGTGACTGGAATATCTTAAATCAGCCACCAGCTTATAGTGCTCTTTCTTTCCCCCAATTTGCAAATTCTGTTCTTCTCTCAGTGCCTGCAGAGGTTTCCTGAAACAGGGAGTTGAGAAATACACCCCTGCATGTCATAAATTTAAATCATTGAAGCATACCAACAAAACAATTACAAAAGCTATTGTAGTCATTAAAGTCAAAGGAAGTAGTTGTTGAGTTATTGTCAATTACCACTGAAGGTTACAACAGTGATTAGCATTTACAGTATTTGGAAAAGACTTATGTACATTTTGATAGTTAACTAATTTCATTGTCTCAATAAAATACACACAATCCTATCTGCTGAAGAAGGACAAGAACAAGATACATGGTTGAAGGCCCAGCCTTGCTTTTAACACAGAGAAAAGTGATGTTTTAATGTAAAAGTGATGGAAAAATAATTGTGAGGGGAAAAAAAGGGAGAGAAAATTTAATAAAGACAGGAAATTCTAAGTTTAGTTTCTTTCATTCAGTGTCTGTGGGGTCAGTGGCTGCTTCTAGCTGCCACTGAATGAATGTACTGTCTCAAACTACACCTTATATGGAGCTCTTCAGGGATCAGAAAACATTGCACATGGGAGCCATATGTTCAGCGCTTGCCATCATTTATTGAGAGCTGAGGTTTGGGGCTGAAAACTGATTTAAACATCCATATTTAGAGGTCTTAAGTAAAAAAAAGGTACAAATTCTCACAATAGTTGAAGATACTAGAGAAGAAGCTGTGACCCAGCATAGAAGTGGTTTTGAAAAAGAAAATAATGGCTGAGGGAATTTGGTTTCTAGCAGTGATGAAGAGCCAGCCCTGCTGAATACATGATCCCTTACTAACAGCTGCAACGTAAAGGTCTAACAAGGCTGATGAATGTAAGGGCATGAGGGTTTATTCTGAACTATGTGTTCACTCTGTATCTGTCAAAGGCCAAGGGAGAAGGAACCTCTCCAGTGTGGAGGGTAAGAGACTACTCTTTCCACCCTTGCCTCATTTTACATTGGTGCAAGTTTGCCTCTCACATCCACAGACATGGTAGAGCATGCAGGTAATGTGGCCCTTGGAAGACTTTTCAGTTTTTGTGTATGTGTCTGTATAATTTCATAAACTGATTGTCCCACAAGAGCACAAAATATGTGATTGGGTATTCCTGATCGGGAGACTTCTTACAGTAAATCTAAAAATTCTGTCTAACCCATTGCAGCTATGGTGAGACGTTCTCAGTGTTCTTCACAGTTTCATGCTAATTTGCTCATACACTTACTCTTCTTGTCACCTTGGCTGGAACCTTCTGCGGATCCCTGAAGAGTCACTAACCTTCTGATCTCGAAGCTGCCATTCACGGCAGGGTTGAGACACGTTAGCAGGAAAACATGCCCTATTAATGTTTGTGCCTCACCTTTGAATAAACACCAGACGTCAGTTCCTGCCATTGTTAATTTGACCCTTTTGATGAGCATGAAATTTGTGTGATGAAAGAACCTACAGTGGATTTTTCTTTTGCATAATAGACGTTTTGCTGGTTAAAGAAAAAATAAACTCCACTGCCTATGAATGTTTTTACTGCTTTAGCAATTTTTATATCTTGCTGAAAATGTTCTAAAGCAATGAAGATTCAGACTCCTCAGTTCCCCAGAGATCCCTGTAATTACAACAATGACTGGTGGAGCATGAAAAAAAGTCATTTGGCAAAATGGAGATCTTGGCTTCCTCTGTCTCATCCTCCCCTCCCTCTGACTTCCAAGTCCTGTTTGCTCAGTTTACTAGACAAGCACATTGTTTGCTATTTGCCAGGGCAGTTGTTTGTTTAATTCGGCACCTTCTGCTTCCTTCCCGAGACTGACGAAAGTCGAACTGTTCACTGTATTTTCTTTTCTAGTTACAACACCTCTCCACTGCCAGCCAAAGTGCAGAAAAGAGGAAGGACAATAGTTGCTTTGAAAATTATTTATTCAGCTCATGAAAAGTGATTCCATGTGCTAGCATTTCTAGGACCTTAACCACCATCTCCTGTATTCTATAAATGGCTCATAACGAAACAGAGAACATCTAACTGGATTGTCTCACTATGCAAAGAGGCTGTACCCAGCCGTTGAATATTTTTATGTAGAGAACAAACCCTCTTTTTCTGACAGAGCATGAAGATCCCAATTTGAACTGATTCATGCTCTTATCCAGCTGGGTCCTTCTTGAACAATTCTGCAATGGAGAACTGTTACTGGTCAAGAGAGTGTTTGCCTTGTACCAGCTACTATGCAGAGTCAGACAGGCTGCAGAAAGTCTGCACAAAACCTCTGTGTCACTTTAGTGCTGATTTGAGGTCTTAAGGGGTGCAAAGACAGGGAACTGGCTTTCTCTGTCAGAAGACATCTTGCCTTTAGTAAGGCCTGAGAAAGAATGGTGAAATGGCTTTACAGACCAGCATGTAACTCACTAGATACTGTAGTTTTAAGACTCAGCATGTTCTAAATGAAACTTTTGTCACTGATGTCCATGTTCCAGGAGTCTCAGCAAAAGTTTGGTTTCATTCCCACCCCTTTATTCCTCCCTTCCATCTTTTTTTTTTTTTTTGTGTGTGGCTGGCACAGTGTCCTTTCTCTTTCCTTGCAAATTCCTTCATAAATTTTTGGCTTTGTGCATATCTCCTCTACTTCTTGCTTTACTCATGCATCTGGTTTCTCTAAAGCTCTGTGGCTTTATATACTTTATATACCTTCCCTCTGCAAAGGATGGCTTTACATACCAAACAGCAGACCAGAGAACTTAACTCTAAATGGACCCAGTACAACAAAAAGAGATGTTCTTCCTTTAATCAAAAAATATAGTGCCATTGTTCCTATCAGCTTGTGAATTGTCAACAAATCCAGAGACAATTACTAGATTTTTATATATATAACTATCAATGCAGAGCTTGGCTTTTATCTACATGCTGTATATACCCATTTTTCTGTAAATAAAGAAGCACTGTAATTGTCATCAGAACCATTTGTTGCAATCTGAATGCCTATAAATAATGAATAGGCAGTGCAGGTTATTCATTACAGACTGAAAAAACTATATATAGGCTTGTTGCCCCTGTGCAGAAGCCAGGCAGAAACTATTGAGGTTTTACAGTATGGAGCTGACATGGTCGTGAGTGAATCGTCTGGGGCAGTGCTGTCTCTGATTCACTCTCCTGCATGCCACCTGGCACTGCAGGCTCTCCCCATAGTGCTGTTGTATTTATTCCTGCTGTGCTATAAACTAACAGACTATTGGAAACTTCAGCAAACCTTGCTGTGAGTTGCACATTTCTATTTTACTGCAAACTTCTTCACTTTTCTAGGATGCAGTCTGAGACAAGCCAACAGAAGCAAAAGCTTTGTGGCATTTGCAGTTTGGTATATTATTTTTATTTCCTCAATAGTTTTTTTGTCTCAAGAAATCACTTTGGAATTACTTCTGCCTCTGATCCATTGGAAAAATTCTTACCTGCATGATCACAAGTTTTCTTACCAGAAATACTCCTAATTCATGGAATCGTCTTATTATGTTCATGTGGCATCTTCTACACAACTGGAATAACCTTTCTGGAAATTAAAAAAAAAAAAAAAAAAAAAAAAAAAAAAAACAGTGGAACAAATTCTACAGTTGTTAATAGTACTGAGAGCTTTTGGGGACAAAGAAGCAGTGCCAGTGTAACTTGGAACTGAATTTGGCTCAGTATTCTCCAGAAGAGTGAATCAGAGTATATGGCAACAATATAATTCCCTTGATTCCTTTTTTTTTTCTCATTCTTATCACATCCTTCTTATTTCTTAATTTTATAACTGCCATATACTGGACAGACAGTTTCAGAGATTTTCATATTATAGCCCTCTAGATCTTCCTTTCTTGGCCATCATACTGTATAGCCGATTAATTTAATAAACCCTTTCTGGTTTAGATCAGTGTCCCAAGAAAGCAGCACTTTCTGTTTTCTGTCTCATTCTCCTAAAAGATCAGAATATCGCTAATGCTGTGGTTCTTCTCAGTCTTCATTATTAACCTCATCTGCAGTTTTAGTGTACTCAGCAGATATGAACACCTTACATTTGATATTCCTATTCAGAATGGGTATCTTTGCAACCCCCTCAATAGTCTTTGATAACAGATGATGTAATCTCAGGATTTGTCGTATTACTTTATGAAATCTGTGGCAATTTATGGAATACAAAACTTTTAATGATTTTTACCTAGCTGGAAAGGTAAAAGACGTCTGTTGGAAGTGTTCCAAAACACAGTGGCATCAGTGGGAATCTTCCCACAGACTTCAAGGGCCCGTAAAGCACCACTGCTGTGACTGACAAACAGAAGATATCTGGGAGATACCCCTTTTGGCTGTAAAGATTTTGTGGTGCAGCTAATTTCAGTTTCTTAGACAACACTTGTGTGCTGAAATATTTAACGGCCTAAAGCACAATTATTCTCTTCAACTCGTGACTCCTTCCAATAAAGTGTAACACAAAATGCCTTCAAAATGGCCACCAGCCAAAATCTTCTCTTGTTTATGTGTTCATAACAGATCAGTGAACAACATTCTCCCTTCACTTCCATTGGTATGAGAGAGGTAACTCCATTTAAGCCTAGTGAAGGACTACTGGAGGAAAAAAAAATTGTAAGAGAGACAAAAGTGAGCTTACTGATTTCAGCTCAACTGCATAAATATAAATAAAGGCAGAATCGAGTCCTTATTATTTCCTGTCTACTGCATTTCTTTCATTTTGTCATGGCAGCTGTGTAGATGGAAACTCCTAAGATTTCTATAGCCAAGTCATCTTTCACCAATAAAGCTATACTGACTCACATAATAGATTAGACTGTCACACTAAACCTGACAAACAACACTTAATATGTCTCAAATTGCATCCGGGCAGATATCCCTGTAAACTACTGCCTCTACCATGCAGATGTTTCCCATCTCTTTAGGAACAGCTTTGATGGTCAGGCGAGAGGCTTGCCTGCTCTTACCCACTTTGGAACTCACTGAGACATGGTGGGCTAATGCTGCACCCAGTCTTTTCTCTCTGCCAGTGCCTCTGTGCATTTCATAATTGTGTTGCTGCCATTCCACAGGGAATTAGCGCTGTCTATCATCCTCTTTAGTAAAGACAGAAACAAAGAGAAGCTGCAGTCTGTCTTTGGAGGCATCCCTAGGTGACTCCCACTTAGGCTGACAGGGGTCTCCTGTGTTTCTAAAGGAAATACTTAACAGTTTTTCATAATTTTCTTTTCCCTTCATTTATCTTTCACAGAAACCATTCTCTTTTAACTTTTGCTAGCAAAAAATCATGCTTTTGAACAATGCAGGGCTGTTATTAGCTGTTCTGTATTTCTTTTCCTTTTCTAGCTATTCTTTTAACTTGCTCCAGCCTTCGTTGTTGTTTGGTTTTTTGGTGGTTTTTTTTTTTTAGATTAGCTCTCCCCAATCTGCCTCCCTTCCAGATTGTTTGTGTTTGAAAGACTTCTACATTTTGCTGGTGCTAATCTTCACATCCTCACTTATTCGCATTGGCCTCTGTTGCCCTTTTTCCTGTTGGGATGGATTTCAGTCGTATCCTCTCCAATTGTTCTTTAACTTTTTTCCAGCTCTGTGCAGTCTGCTTTTTGGTGCACCATAGGACTCCAAATTGAAACTCCTCTGGGCAGTTCACATTTCCTTAAATTTTCATAAGGTGAAAAGCATTTGGGATTCTTATAACTGAGGAATACCTTAAATGTAATGATAACCTTGTCCCAGATGTGCAGAGGTCTGTAAGAGAGGAGCAAACAAGATGAATGCAGCACAGATGTGCTTCCTTGGTTATTCACGTGTGTATCTGATTGACTTATGTGACAAATAAGCCTTTTGCAAATGCAGGTATTTCCCTACCTAGCAGGGATGCCAGAGGACTGCTGATCATGTTGCTGTGGGATCCCGTGATGGCCAGTACTTCTCACCACAGCAGAAGCCTACTGAATGAAACAGTAGAACCTTCAGCTGCTTGCTGTGGGCCAGCTGCCTTAAAAGACATTAGCCAGCATATTACACTCGCTCCAGTAGGTCCTAGGGATCATTTTTTATTGATCCTTAAATATAAAGACTAAACCAATGCAGATTTTCATGCATGATGCTACTTCCAAGGAAGTCAATGGCAAAAATCCAGCTGAAGTCAGTGGGTGCAGGAAGAGCATCTGACACAAGCCAATATATTCACAGCCAGAACTAGAGCTCTGCCCTTCTAAGAGCCTGATGTTTGGAAGGAGACAGCAATCACAATGTGAGCAGATGCTCTGTCCTTCTTAACCTCCTATTTCCTCTCTTTTGTTCATATGTGCCAGAGATTCACAGAGATTTCTTTCAAAGGCAAGGTTTTTTTCTTCATCCACTTTCCGGTGTTGTGCTTTGCTTGTTTCACATTGTCTTAAAAAAAGAGTAAAGTAAAACTAGTTATGTGAGACTACAGGGAGAAAAAAAGTAATTCTCTGAAGTCTCTTTAGGATCTTGGCTAGAAGTGCAGCAAACACTGTCATTATGGTTAGCAACAAAGGGACACAGCAGCGCTGCCAACGAAATCACCACTTCAGTGTGAGTAAGATTAGGCCAGGAAAAAAAAAAACAACTGAGTTTAATAGAGGAGAAACTGACTTCGGCTAAAACAATAAGCCTAATTCCAGACCTGCAATGACAACCATTTAGATCCCGGACTCAAGGAGGTACTGCCTTTCCTCTGTCACCTTCCCCAATGGATTCTGCTCATTACTCCAACAAGTCTAGCAATCACTCTTACCCTCTGTCCCTAGCAAGATCTTTTGTCCATCCTAATTCAAACTACCCCCTTAACTGAAGCAGTGAAGTGCAGGTCCTTCAGATAAGCACAAACTGTAATTAGGTTGTATTCTGAGTAAATAATATGTGGGTGGGAAAAGGAAGAAAGGGGGAGGAAGAGAGCAAATGAAAGAGAGGCAGGGTTTTGGCAGGGTTACAAAATTGCAGAAAGCTTCTTGTAAGTCTCAAGCTAAAAATGGGAGAGGTTTGCATTAAAAAAGAGCTTTAATAGGTACTGCAAATTGGCATTTTTGGTGTTTAGGTAGACAGGCTTTTTTCATTTTTAATAACTGTTAATGCTGAAATACTGTTGTAACTCTTCTGTTACAAGCCTCACTTTCAAAGGGCAACATAGGAGGCGTCCCCCGGAGCCGCAGGCCTGGGTGCTCTGGGGAGTGTTAATGCAAGTGTTAGCATCTGTCTGGCTTTGCAGCTCTGTTCTTAGCCCACCCCAAACTGTATTTGCACACTACTACGCAATTCACTTCTTGTGGCCTCAGAGTTTGGTCCGGAGAGAGTATACCTTGTGGGCCTTAGGCAGGTCCTTGACCCTGGAGCATCATGGGGAGTTTTGTACTATGGTGGTCTGTGAAGTGGTAGTCAAGGAACCTGTTTGTACTGCCAAGGTGTAGAGTACTGCTCTCACTCTTTTCTCAGAAATCACTAGATCTCTATGTGAAGAATGATTCCCTTCATAGGAATAAAAGGCAGCAACATGTTATGCATGATATCTTCATCAGCTGCAGCCCAAACAGGAATTATGTTCTCTTCACAGCCAAGCTGATCCCAGGATTTGAAAGGTGATATAATGTCTTTTTGAGAGGCTCAGCCCTTTCTTCTCAAGGAGCTGTTGCTGTCAGTATTCTTTCCTGGCAAGATCTTGGCCCTTCTCACTCCAGAATTCAGGCTCACTCACACCTAAACCATCTGTTATTTTCAACCTGCTGCTCCTGTACTCAGGTAGCCAGGGTAGCCAGACATCAGCCTCTTTTGAAGTCAGGTCATGCTCAGGTATCTTCCTCTTCCTGTGCTAGCTGCATTAGGAAGCCTTTTAGAGTTCGGAAGAAGAAAGGCAAGAGATAGTAAATGACCTTGCAGGCTAATGTCAGTACTGATGATCAGTGTGTGCCTTTGTCATCTGAAATCCTGTTATGTGATCACCCATAATGAAGCCTTACAGAACTGCCATCTTATATACCCTGTCTAATTCAATTTCTTTTATTATGATGGTAATAACGATGAAGGAAACAATAACAAGTGGCAATTTTGGATCAGCCATGTCATGTTACTTGCCCCATGCAAGTGTTTTACACGATTTTCATATCTTCCAGCCACTAAAAAAGGAGTGTGACTAGTACTGCTAAATAACAATCCTTTTTCTTCATGGCCTTCTCATATCTATGCATCTATATATATCCTGTATGTGTACATGTATCTATCTCCTGTATTTCATCAGTTTTTCTATGAAGATGTTATGGACAACAGCACTAAAAGCCTTACTACAGTTGAGATAAACAACATCCACTGCCCGCCCCTCATCTACCAAGCCAGTCATCTCATCACAGAAGGTTATTGGATTTGTCAGGCATGATTTCCCCTTCATAAATCTATGCTGACTACCCCTAATCACCTTCTTCTCCTTCATCTGTTTGGAAATAGTTTCTAGGGTTATTTGCTCCATCATTTTCTCAGGGATCAAGATGAGGCCTGTAGTTCCTAGGATTCTCCTTCTTGCCCTTCTTAAAGATAAGTTGAGATTTGATTTTTTTTTTTTTTTTTTTCTCCCAGTCATCAAGAATCTCCCCTGATTGCCATCACCTTTCAAACATAATTGAGAGTGGCCTTGCAGTGATGTCAGCTGACTCCCTTAGCTTTCATGGGTGTATGCCATCAGGTTTTCTGTTTGTTTAATGTTCTTTAACCTGATCCTCCTCCACTCAGGGTAAGTCTTCCCTGCTCAGGATTTTCTCACTAGCCTCAGAGACCTGGGATTCCTGAAGATAAATCTTACCAGTAACAACAGAGGTGAAGAAGGCAGTGAGTACCTTGGTATCTTCCATATCCTTTGTCATCAGGTCACATGCCCCAGACAGCAGTAGGTGCACATTTTTTCTAAGCATCCTTTTGCAGCAGAATTTATTTGTTACTTAACTGATGAGTTTAACAACACCTGAGAAAAGGGTTTCCTTTACGGGGTAAACTGAGAATTTTCTTGCAAGGTCAAAAACTGTCAAACTGTATGAATTGTTTTGGCTGAAAAATTGCCAAAGAACACAAAATAATTTAGTTTCTTGGACATTGTTTGTTTGATTGGTTTGTGATGAAATAACAAAAATGTTTAAGGAAAGCAGACCCTTTCCTAGAAAATCAGTGTTCTCATTTGACAGAGGCTTAATGGAAAAAGGCAGTTTGCACAAGGGATTTGTTTGTGAGCCTATCCAGAACAGAACTGGTTTAGATCAGTCCTTGGTTTGAAAGAAAGTGTGTCACCTCCCTATGCAGTGGGAGCAGGGTGAGTCTGTCTGAAGACCTGCTTCTGATATCAAGTGGCTCAGCAGAAATTCTGACTTGTCTAAAGGCCTCAGAGGAGATTGTGGGACAGATACACCCAAATGAGAAAGCTACCTCAAGAGGTTGATACTGGTTATGGTCAATATACATGTGTTTCTTGTCAGTAGAATGGCTTATATTCTGCTTACATTCTGTATATGAGATTTTGGCTTCCATTGGAAATTTACAGGTTACTGAGAGTATTGAATTCTACATTATCAGCTGTGGGCCCCAGATTCCAGTCTTAAAATATTAATGTCTAGTTTCCGCACGCTGAATTGACTGCACATGTCAGCTTCCTGTGTTCTGCTTTCCAAGTTCAGTGCTTGCCTGAATTTTACTTCTCTTGAAACATTTTCGTTGGTGTAATGAATGGAAAAAGTTTACCAGTATGCTCTGTCTGTAAATCTACGCTACTTTCTGAAGGGATAGACAGTTTTCTTTTAGGAGACATTTATTTTCAGTATGATTCTGATCCAAGAGCATTACATAACATTTACAGACTGTAAAAAGAGAACAGTTCCAGAAAAGATGTTGCAGTTATACATATATATGTGTATATATATGTACATATATGTACAACATGTATATATCTATATATGCACAATCGTGAAGAGGCACATGAACCCAAGGGAGATCACAGAACCTTCACAAGCAAGCCCATGCTCGATTGGTATGGCCACCTTATTTGCTCTATTCCTGTAACTTCTTCCAAGAGTCAGAGACAAACCACAAAGAAGGTAGTTTGATGTTGACACTCATCTTGAGTATTATTGACCTATTTAATATCAGTGATACCTCTTTACACAGCAGTATATCAGCAGCTAGCAGCCATCAGGCCGTTATCGTGCTATAGATAATACTTCTCTGAAGAAATGATGCCTACAGGTTGACCACACTGGCTAATTCATGTGGCCTAGTATAGTAATGTCATTTTGACATCATGTGCTACCGGGAATAGCCTTGAGCAGCAGAGGCTGTGACTCTGGAGACTCAGGTTTCCTGTTCTAGCCAGGTATACAAGTGTTCAGTGTTTGCCATAGAAGAATGTTTCTTGGAAGAGTTTTTTAATAGATCAGTGGTTTTCTTACACTCAAATCTTATTTTGAATTATGGTCTAATCAAAACATCTGAGAGGGTATAAATTTACTTCTTTAGTATACCATTGGAAGAGATTCTTTCCAACCCACAGCGCTAACAGGCTTTCATTTACAATGTGTCAATATTGGAAATTTTTATACAAATAGAAAATGGAGACTGAGATTGCTGAGCATGCATGAGCCATGGAAGGGTTAACAAACCCAAAGCCTTCTTGCTGCTGCAGAATCTAGTGTGTGCTTTTTGAGGGGGAGGGAACCAAGAATTAAATTTGATTTATTTTGAACAGGCAAACTCAAAACAATAGAATTTCCTTTGTTTTCATCTGTAAAACCAATAGACAGACCAAAAAGGAATAGAGGTGAAGGGTTATGGAACTCATATTTTTCTACCCTCCATGACTGTCTTCAGTATTTCTTGTTATCTGCAGATATTGCTTTCAGCACAGTGCTCTTTGAATAAACAGGATTGTGGTGTCCTAAAAGAAGTGAAATAAAAAGCACAGACAAATTTGAAGACACTGTCAGGACTATGACTTCAGCTAAACTGGATACTCAGCATAGACTTCAAATAGTAAAATAAGAAAGCATAAAGATCTAGAGAAGACCCCCATGAGAATCTCTAACTACTAATTGTAGTAGTTAAATTAGTAGGAGTCAGCTCTACTAATCTACATATTCTACTTCTGCTTAGTTCCATATGAGAAGAATAGTTTAATTGGTGACTTTCTTGTGTGATTTTAAGAGTAAAAAATAAACCCACTGCATATTTAACAAATATTATAGCCATGCCAGAGAGGGGGGGAAAAAAACCAGGAAAACATTTCAGAGTCTGTATAGTTGTTGGAAAGTTTATACCCAACTTTCTCTTCTGTAAACATAAATGTAGCCAACATTTTATTGCCAAAACTAATAATTTAAGCAACTTCTCATGAAAGCTTGAAGAATTTCCTTTCCCATTTGTGGCATAGAGCCTGTGGTTCCTATTCTTCAAATTAGTCAAAAGAAGAGAAAATATCTATGCCTCTGCACATCCTGTTATATCCTAACCTCTGAATGCAGAAATGGCATCTGGTAGTGAAAACCTGGAAAAGCCATTGATGAAAGCCTGCTATGGCTTATTATGAACTCTACCTGCCTACCTTGCTATAGTTTTTCATTCTTTCCACATGAACATCTTTCGGAAGGACCACTTAGTACATATCCATGCTACAGATATTTCCTGTTCCAAGCACACTTGCACGTTACAAACTTTCCAACTGCCAGACAAACTTTGTTATAGTTCATCTACTTCCCTTGGAATATGGCATTTGGGGCTGTTTTCAGGGTTGCTCTACACAGTATGCGATGACTAGATACATAACTATTTCCTTATAACATGAACTAAGTAAACACAAATTTAAGGCAAGTTATCCTGAACCCTGGGCCTCAAGCCAGTCATTTTGTATTATCTCATGGGAAGTTCTGACCTGAAAGTAAGACTGGCAGTAGGGAGAACTTCTGCGATGGTAATTTGCTGTCTATCTGGCTACAGTGGTATCAGAAACACCTGGCAAACATGCAGACAGCATCTACTTTGGAGCTTGGTCTGACAGCACAACCCATGACCTTAGTATGGATTGTGAGCAGGAAGTCTATGCAGTGTGCAGAGAGGCTTGGGAGGGAGGGCAAACATTTTTCACTTCATATATCATTGCTCACAGTTCACTGCTGGGATTCCACCAAGTCAGCCAGTGCTGAAGTGTTGTGGAAAATGAAATTTCCTGGGTTATTGTTTTTGGCAGTTCTAATCACACTGGACAATTGGGCACTGGAACTAGCACAAAAGTTCCTCGTGTTAATAAGAAAAAGACATATGTTTAGTAGCCTGCTCTGGTAACTAAGGAAAAAAAAAAAAAAAAAAAAAAAAAAATTTATCCTTCCAGAATTGAAGCAGATGCTGAATATTTTCAGCATCCAGAACACTCTTTGAATCTGTCAGTAAAGTAACATCAGTCTATGCAATACTGCAGCAATAATGAGAAAATGCATCACCTGCAGATTTCAAAGCAAGATCCCACCTTGTGTGCATTTCTTTGCCATAGCTGCTCTTTCCAGCACCCTAATCAATTGGAGTCTAAACAGCAACCAAGGCAGAGCAAAAATTAGGAGGCTGGGAAGGGAAGGAAAATCAGCCAGGAAAGATGAGTTACTCTCTCTCACCTTCAGTCTTCAGGAACTGGAGGCTTCTGTGTTTCAATTAGCCTCAAGCTAGAGAAGTGCATGGTGCTTCATTCCTGCTCCCTGCAGCAATGTTCAGACAGAGGGTTTGGACAATGTGCTTTGGACAATAGTCACAGAGCTAAATAATGCACAGTCCAGGCTGATGAAATGTAGAGAAGGCAAGCTGGGTTCAAAACTGATGTAAAATAGTTCTCAGCCGCCTCTGTTTCTCTGGGTGGATCAGAGCAGGATAATTATCTGTGTGACTGAAGGGCTACTTAGTCTCGTCCATGTAGAATCTTGTATTGCCCTATTCATCTTGGTATCTAAATCCTGTCAGCAGATGGTCGCCACCAGCTTGCTCTGCCTTCTTGGCTCTAGAAATGGAGGATGCTTCTGGTCCTCAGGCAGTGGTGTAGCCGTAGGGTGGTGTAAGTATTCATGTTACTCCTGTGCTGAGGAAATCCCACAAGCAGCTGTAAACCCAGTGACTGAGCATTTTTCTTAACACAGAGACAGGCTTTAAACAATAAACCCACTTTGTTTAAGTGATTAGCTCTTATTACCACTCTTTAGTTATCCTTGTAGACTGCCTAAGGATGACCTTGAGTTAGAGCTTTCTCCCATTGCTCTGTCACATACCCTTCCAGCTTTGAGCAGCCAGCCCTGATTTCACCCAGGCTTCCTCTGTAGTGACCAGAGCCGTCGGGAGGCGGCAGTGCTCCCCTGCCCACGCTGCCTGCAGCTGCCCGCTTCCTCGGGTCACTGCCACTGCTCTGCTGCCTCTGCTCAGCCAGAGGTCATGTGCCCTCAACATCTGTAAAAACCCCGAATGATTTCTCGTCGGAACTGTGCGAGATGAACTTGCTCCAGTTTTATTTGCAACATTCGAGGGCCCTCAGCGCTTTGCAAGACTGCAAATATTAAGAATCTCCATGTAACATTTCTGCATAGTGACTCATATTTGGACTTGTTTCAGATCAGTAAATCCTCTATAGAATAAGCCCCCCAACTCAAGCCCAAGACACACTCATCCTATTACTCATTCTCTTTCTGGAGCACCCACGAGCAATATAGGCTTCACAACAGAATTAAAAACCTCAAGCTCTTATGGATCAAAGTGGTGAAGGGAATGGGAGCAGTTGCTTCATGACAGACTGCTGCGATGCTACCCACATACAGAGAAAGGTTCACTCAGAGGAAACGCTGGGATCATTTGGATCTGAGCTGAGATGAGCCGTGTCATTTCAGGTTTCCTAGTGAAAATATTTTTTTACAAAAAGGCAAAATCAAACCCTTCTGTTGGAAACTACTGCTGTGGAGACTGCATTTTCCATCAATAAAATTTGGAAAATTCTTGATATTTACTTTAAAGCTCCAGCTCTGAGAGGGATGATCAAGTTATTTAATATTTTTATTGCCTTCCCAACTCATCCCATAATTCTGACTAAAGGAATGTTATATTTTGCAACAGGAGCACTTAGGAGACACCATCACATGTAGCCTGCACAAACAATCTGTATTGCTTTCAAGGTTCAATGCTGATTTCTCTGTACTCTTCCAGCCTCCTAACACAGAGCTGTGAGGGCTTGCCCTCTCCTTCCACTAGTGTTAATACTTCTAAATGGGAGCTTAAAAATATAGGTGACCAGAAGGAGAACTGACTTTATCACAGAGAGATAGCCAGTACTCAGAGCAAAATGCACTAGCAAACCTAAAGGTCATAATCACCAAAAGCAACACTGGGATCTATAAATTGGCTTGCACATGTGGCATTTCTTGACTTGTAGTGGTACATTGATATCCTAAAGATCAGGGCACCCTGTGCTACACATTAATGTCAGACAGGCCCTACCAAAGGGCACTAATAGTCTAAGTAGTTAATTTCAATTTTTCTGAGACATGTGCAGCCCAGAGAGATGGCTTGCTTTCACAAGCTTCTGCTGGAAGTGTTTTGCAGATGCAAAGCATGCAGAGCTCCTCTCCCCAGCTGCCTCGGGTTAACATGGGCAGTTTGATGGCAGGAGTGGCACTGGCGAGTGCCACTTGGACCCTGACAGTATGCGAGGCAGGGGGGTAGAGCAGCCAGTGTGGTGGGGCGAGAGGGAGAGCATAACTTGAACACCTTATTGCCAGATGCTCTGTTTTCTTTCTAGTCTTCATTCCCATGAAACAAGTGGACCAGTGGAAAGTTCTGCCTGACCCCAAAGGAGGTAGAAGTGTTTTCCAAGTCATTCCCTTGTCTGGGCTTGATAGAAGGATCACAAACCTATGGTGTTTAGTGTGGGGCAAGCAAGCTTCTCAGTGTCTCCACTTAGGCCCAGCATTTATGTATACCTGTGATCTTTCCTATGTGAGCTCAGGGTTTCTTCCATCACCAGTACAGTGTTGGGGTCACCAGATACTGTTCTGTGGGGAAACAGAAAATGCCACTGTTGTTGACTGAGCAATAAATGTTGAACAGGAGCTGGTGGTAGATGGCCAGGAGATTTGAAAAAAATTCTACATTAAAAACATAACAGACTTTACAAACTGTCATTGAATGAGAGCAGAGGAGTGCTGGCTGTACAGAATGTTATCTAGATTAATATCTCAAAATTGTTTTCTAAAACTTTTTCCTTTTTTTTTTTTTTTTAAATAATTGCAACAATAATGCTAAAGAAAACCTCTTCAAATACAAAATCATTTCTGTTGTAGAATTTTTTGAATGCCAAATACCTGCTGAGTTAATCTTTGGAAGAACAAGAAAAGTTTGTTCTTTGTATATGTAGATTGTTTCAGGGTATTGTTTGATTCTGCTTTTGATAGGGGCCATGTTTCTGGGCTTAGCTGGATAGTTTGTTTGTTCCTATTCATTAAAAGGGACCCTGCAGCTATTTGGGGAGGGAGTATGGTATTACATTATTATTGCTCCAAAAAGTATGGACAAAAATGTATTGTAAAAATTCCAAGGTTTCTGGTAGGAGTTCTCTCAGTAATAAATACTCTCAGTCTGCTGGAGTGTAGTTAATGTGCTAACTTTGTGTTGGGCTAATTAGACAGATCCTTAAGGTACAGAGTTAAAATATACAGATAACTATTGATATTACCTATTGGTACAGCAGTTTTGTGCAATGGATAAGGAGAACTTCCAGAGTCAGCCTTTACTTTGGTCACCTTATCCTATAACCCTTGCCATGCCACTGCAAATAACTGCTTGTGATGCTGCAGGGTCCTGTCTTCCTGCTGCAAGATAAAAGTACATCAGTGCTGAAAAAAGTTATTTCTACCCTGGGGCAGGGAGACAAAGGCCCTTGGATGAGATCAGCACTGCAGAGATCAGAACTTCTTGTGAGATGTTCATTTAACTTGTTCTGGTTTGTGTCAGGGCTGGGGGTGTAAAACACCTTGCAGGATTGTGGTTGATGAGCTTTACTACTTCTACAAAAAAGAAAAAAATAAAGTGAAATTGTCTTCTTTCTCTCTTTCTTAAACTATGCAGTTTGCCTACAGAGGGGCATTAACTGTAATGACTCTCCTTGTTCAAGAACAGCACTAGGCAGCCTCTTCCAGAATAAAGCTCCTGTGCTCTTGATTCATTGGGCCCTCCCGGAGCAGAGCCCAATGATTTTTTTTTTTTTTTCCTGGAAGAAACGGTCATCCTTGGGAATTATTCCAAGGGAGCCAGTTTATGCTGCAGTTGCTAATCTGCAGCAAATTCTTCTTGCCCACCTTCTGGTCAAAGCCACACCTATTGCACTGAGACCAATATTTCACTTCCTCTGAGAAGTTCCACTCCATCTAGCTCATAGTTGGCCTTTCAGAACCTGTGGAGCATTGCCGCTATGGTCACTGGCCGCAATGCTTTTCTAGTGGTCGGCTTTAATACTTAGGTCCCTAACTCAGAGGAGACTGCAACTTGCAAGCTCTCTTTATTTGGCTTTGCCTTGTCTTCACTCTATCTAGCTCTTTAGTCATTCACAGGATTATCCCACACTGCCAAAGACATGTTTCCTCTGCCACAGACTAACTTTTCCATGAAGAAAGTCACAAGAGATTTCAGCTTTGCTGTAATGCAGAGTAATGACAGCATAATAGTATCTAACCTCCTACAAAGTGCTCAGAAAACAGGGAGGTTGGCTGAGATTATTCAGTACTGTGAACTGCATTCCACCAGGCAGACAAAAACAACTGCCTAAGAGCTCTGAATTGATCAGAATATTCATGCCTCTAATTAGAGAAATCTTTATAACCCACTCTTTTTTACTGTGTTTCAGAGTCACTATGAAGAAAGAAATAAAGCATCCACAGAATCTGTTCTTCTTAGGTACCTGTATTATTATTCTTGCAGACCAACATGGTTGGCAGTACCAAATGTATATAGAGCAGATACAGAGCAGTGTTTCATCACCACATTCACTGCGTGGAACTCTGTGTATGGAAATAACAATATCTTGCTAGCACAACACCTGAGAGAAGTGAATGAAACAAACCTAGTAAAACTGGGTCAAATAAATCCTTTCTGCTGAGTAATGTCTGTGTTTCAGGTAGATAATTCTTAGCTTTAATGTTATTTGTAATTTTTAATTAAAACCTTGTGGCTTCCAAGGGTTCATTAATTTGTTCCTTCCATAGTTCTGATCCATATGACTGATTCTCCACTCTCCTGCACTCTGTGTAACTGTGAGCCTTGCACTGAGTGTAAACACCTGCCTCCTGGTGTTGTGTCGTTCTGAAGCAAAGGACAATCCAGCTTGCAAAGATGAATAGCACTTGTGGCAGTTTTTCAAATAATGCTGGAGAAAGGGCCATATGTTCAAAACTGCGAAATCTCTGCTTTAATTCTGTAATTTCTGAGGTTTTGCTTCATATTCAGAAATCTCAAGGTTTTTGGTATTTTCTGTTTTGCTTCTCTCCTGTCACTGATTTTTGTCCCTAAACACAAGGGAAGAGTGAGTGTAAAGTATTTTGTCATTCCTTTCTCTTTCCGTGCCACTCCATACATTACAAAACAGCTCCAACATTTGTCTAATGGCAAAAGACAAAAGAAACCTCTGTCACTTCATAAACTCTGAAGTTAAACAGCAAAGAAAAGTGAAAGTGAGGGAATTTAAAACAAACCCCAAACTGTTCAAAAAGCAAAGTAAAAAAAAGGTCTCTATTTTTGCTGTTTATTGTTAGCAGAATCCTGTCTTCTCTTTCTTTTCCTCTTGTATCTATAATAAAACCAGAATTTTCCACAGATTATAACCTCAACCCTGCAGTCTGACACATTTTAGTGGCTTCCAGTGCTTAGATAAAATTTTAATACTGGATATTTAGTTAGCATATTAAGAAATATCATTACCAACCATTATCATAACTCATGTTTCATTAGTAAGCAACGCTCAACATTCCTTTGGAAAGTCATTGACAGCACCACAGTTGCAACTTCAAAGGACTGTACTTGTAATTTCAAAGATCATATTTCCCTTCGACAGTGTTTGAGCAAATTGCACCAAAGCCATCAGTCTGACCAATGGTAAAAGCCACTCAGTTTTCCACTGAGTCTGGATATTTTGACAAAGATCTTCCACTTAAACTATAGAAAAAACAGCTCTTTACTGCCCATGACCAACTGTGAAAATCAGCATCTACTCATACACTATGAAGGCAATTAACCACAGACATAACCTCTTTCTCAAAGTTGTTACTGCAAGACCAGATGCTCTTCTGAAAGCATAGCTTAAGTAGCACATGCTGCAGAAAGCACGTGGTGAAATGCTATGGCTTGTGCAATGCAGTCAGACTCACTAATTGTGTCCCTTCTGTCCTTAAACATCAACAGAAGGAGGCAGTGGCCTTCTGAGCTCCCTTCAGGAGCTGGGCAGGATCTGAGCTGTTGGTTTATGCCTCCTGAACAAACAGCACGCTGTCCCTTTATTTAGGAATGAAGTCTGTAACAGTTATGTTCTAAGCAGTTGTGAAAAATAATGAACTAGAAGATAGAAATAAAAAAAATTCTGTCAACAAAACAGACTTTAAACCTAAAGGCGAGTTATAAACAAGCAAATTTATATTTTTTTGTTATATCTATTAAAAAAATGTGAAAAATGCACCTGCCCTTGGCATTGTCCATTCCAGTTCATTGTGTATCTAAAATTATGTCTGCTCCTAGGAGGATTTCCTGTCCATTGCAGAATTGAAATCCTCTCTGCTATCCTGAGTGTCTGTTGAAAAGAATCAGAGCTGCAATGGATATATATTTCAAAGGTGAGAAGAAAAGACACATCATTTCTTAGATCAATCTGACCTTGCAACCCACATGTTTTTTGCAGTTCTTACCTTCCTTGTTGCATCTTTTGTTATTGCTATATTTCTGTTAAGAGAGGGACAGACAGACTGGTCAGAAACACACATAGTGCTGCAGTGGCAAGTTTGCACCCATGAAGAGTAAGTAATTTTCTCTTGATTTTCTTTCCTTTCTGTATTTTTACAAATGCCAGTGTTAAGCAATGAATAATACAGGAAATGTCTGGACATAGGCAAATCAACAGCTTTGCCATCTACAACCCACTGCTGTTTGTGCACTTGGTAAATGTGGGCTGCAGAAATCAATGTGCTGAAAATGAGCACAAGGTTTGCATCGGGAAATAGAGAACTGTTTCTCTCTTCTTTGTATATATTTTTGTCTTCTCTTGGTTTCTTCCTAGGTTTGACTCTCTATGGCTTGGCTTTTAGTCTCTTTTTCCCTTTCTGGTGTTTTTGGGTTTTTTTTTCTGCCTTTGTATCTCGCACATATCAGTTCTCTTCCAGCCCTTCTTTGTGTTTCAGCAGTATCATCTCTGACTCTTGTTTGACACAGCCCCATTGGAGTGAGATAGATTGTGCCCCCACCCCTGTGAAAGTATCCCAGTATGACATGATGAAGGACCAGAAGTGTCCCCTATTGCACACTCCGTGAAGAATTGGCTCCATATTTATATTTGAAGTCAGCTCTGCTTTGAGGAGAAGGCTGAGCCAAAGGACCTCCAGAACCCCCTTCAAACCTGAATTATTTTGATTTACTGAGGGACTCTTGGGTAAAATATTCTTTTCATGGATCAATGAATTTCACTCTGTGCAAGTGAGGTCTCTATACATGGAATTTGTATCTTGTGATAAGCATCCATTTCAGTCACCATTTGTAGAGAACATTCCACACCGTTCCTTCTCTCACAGATGTCCACAGAAAATCCCAAAAAATATCACAGTCCTAGTGAAAAAAGGTGAGTGAGATCAGACAGTTTGTTCTGCTCAGATGTTTGACTAAGGACTCATGGAGTTGATGTTGCAGAATTCCCCACGTCCTACTTACTAATTCCTCAAATGTCTTCAAAAATAGGATTTCACAAAACAGGCAAGAAGGCCCTAGTCAGGTCTGATGGCAGAAACAACTTCCAAAAAATGGTGAGAAAGAGACATAGGAAGAGACGTTATCTATTCTGTTGTCTTTGGCTGTTGTACATGCTATGTCTATATTTTGCGATTAATGACATTGACAACCAGTTCTTTTCCACAGACATCCAAATTATGGGATACCAATCTGCCCTCCATCTTTTCATGAGCTGTGGTTTCATTGGTGGAGGCATGGGACAACACTGAGTAGGGGACATAGTCTTTGAAGAGGATGTGATTCGAGATACATCTCTCCTCATGCCATTTGCTAGTGGCTAATACTGACAAATCAGCTCCCTTCTTGTTCATTTTGGACCTTATCTGAGATATTTGGCTCCCCCTGTGCTTTGTAGGCACTCTATATGTTCAGGACTCTGGAGTTTGCATGGGGGCCAGCCATCTAAAGTGAGACTTTGCAGTATCTTTGCTGTATCCAAATCTCTTACTTTTATGTAGCCCTAGATGTTAATGGGACTGGGCTGTGTAGAACAGCTGTGGGCTCAGAAAGCAGAACTGCAGATTATTTTTGAGTATGTCACATGCTCAAATACTAAATTTTGGATTAATTTGCCTTATTGCTGGCAACCCCCCCTTCATTTTGCCTATAGCTAAAACGTGTGAATTGGCACCTTTTGCCAATTCACAAATTTCCAAGATACCCAAATTCTCCCATTTACCTTGCTCTGCAATTCACGTCATGCTGTTCTCTGCATGGGATGCAGAGATTTTGATCCATGCCACATGCTGCACATCTTCCCAATGAAGCAAAAAGCCTCCCTTGCTGGCTGGTACCCTGCTGACATCCCATTTCTGCTAATTAGGACCCTGAGTAGTTAGTACAAAATATAAACGTGGCAGGATTCCAAGCTGCAAAAAGAAGGGAAAGTGAGGAAAAAAATAGTTGGACAGCTAAGGGAATATGTAAATGTATTTAAAATAGATGATTCTAACTGCAGTGAACAGATGATTTTTTTTTTTTTGTATTCCAACTGGATGGCTTTAATCAAAAATGATAGTTCATACATCTGCTCTTTGAAGATAAGCCTGCAGTTACACAAAACACTTAAAGAAAGAAGCTGTGTTGTGCTGATGAGACCTCAAACATTCTCACCCATGACTAGGAAGATTATAGTCTGGTTTCTTCAGCAAGTTGCTAATTCTGAAATATTAGACTGAGTTATTTGTCCTGTCTGAGGCATGAAAAGGATGCCTGTAGATTGTGCTGAAGCAATTAATACATTTTAGAAATCATTAGTGAACTTTCTTGACTGAAAATTCATTTCCCCTCCAGCCTCTTCCTGACTTTTCTACAATTGCCTAACTCAGAAAGGCAGCTCTCCATCATCCTAGCATTTATTTTATAAAGCAAGGTGAAGAGTATAAATTAAAGCAAGTCTGCTTCTGGGAATGTGGGGCTCCCCTGGAAAAGCAAGCTCAAATTTAAGTTGGAATCAGGGACTCCACCTTCAGAAACATCATAAAATTGTATGGATAACTGTCTGATATGATCTCAGGAAAAAAGTTTTCAGAATAGAAAGGGGGAGAATGTTAAGTCAAATCGAAAAAATATTCATGTTCCTTTTGCTACCTATGAGTAAGCATATTTACTCGCAATAGTAGTACTAGTAATTGCAGTATTAATAATTTTATATATTATATTGCTTCATCAATCCAAAGAAACTTAAAACTCTTCCATATTGAGAGGTTTTTACAAGTAGGAGTCTGTAGAAGTGTCATGGCCTACAAAACTTGCCCTTTCTTTTGACCTTCAGTACAGGCCACACAGGCATACTGTAGCTTTATTTGGGAGGTCAAGGACAAGTTTTTTGCTGCTGGTATCATCCACCTCTAATAGCTCCCCTAGCACATAAAGCATAGAAAATCACTGTTATGCTGAAACCCTGTATTCCAGAGTTTTACAGTTGGAAGCAGTGCAGTGACCATCCAGCATCCCAGTTCTGGACTCAAACCTGCAGTTAAGCCAGTTGTCTGACTGTTGGGAAGAAGATCTAGCTGAGACAGGGAAGAGAAAGCAGAGGGCAAGAAACTCTCAATATTCATTAGAAAAAATATATAAAAATTCTACAAAGCATTTTTGTTTGGGATTTGTTCTATTATTTCTTTTACAGACTGTTCTGCTATGAACATTGCAGACGGTTCAGCATAGGGTCTCTACAGCAAGTAGTATTCATTTTCCCTGGGCTGAGATTTTTCATTTCCTTACTACAACTGCACTGACAGGCTTTGAAGAGCTTCACAGAACCACTGTAAAATGGATAAATTTCTGTAAATATTACATGGTCTTGGAGAAAATATCTTTATTGCTACAGTGTGTTATAAATTCTGTTGATGATCAGCCTGTTCATTTGAGTTATTTTCTCCAGCTCTAAACTGTATTTATTAATCCATCTTCTGCCTCAGTGAAATAAGTAATACAAATGTGTCAAGGCTGTTTATAATTGCGGATATTTGAAATCCAGCCCTTCTTTACCAAGTTCTTTTCTGGTTGCTCTCATGAGAACAAACTTCTCCCTACAAGAGAGTTTAACTGGGGATTGGTTTTGTTGATTAAATCCTTCATAGCTTTCCTTTCCACACTTGCCAGGGGTATTCCTACTTAGGGTTCAGGGATGCCCAGCATAAAATCTTTCCATTTGCTGCCATTGTTTTCTCTATGCCCAGATGGTCTTACATCCTTCAGATTCTTTGACTCTTATGTTGGTGGCTGTTTCTATTTTCTTCTTCTTGGCCCTGTACATCTCAACTCTTTGGAGGCATTGAGATGCTGCACTTACAGAAAATAACCTTTCAGAAACAGCAATCTGCTTTAAACTTCCACTAATTGCTTAAGTCCAAACCAAAGGAAACACACTGGCATTTTAAAAAGTTGCTACATATCCAGCTGAATAATAAATAACCTGTCAGCTGAGAAAGCAGCAGTGTTTAACACGAGGTGAGCCTACACAGTGCCTCAGAGAACTGTTTGCCCTGGTGCACTGTAGCTTTCTTCTATTTCGAATGTTTTTCCTGTAGAATAAAACTGCAGTCATGAACCAGACCGTTCACACCCTTGAGTTACAGAACACTATTAGAAGCTGCTCCTCAGCTGAACACTGACATTGGCAGTTGCTGCAGCTCCAGTTGCATTATTATTCTGTGCCTAAGTTAACGGTTTGGTTTAAGACCATGTGGAGCGGTCGGTAGCCTACCTGAAAGTTTGTGAGACGCGCTCTGTGCTGCCTTATCTTGGTGACCCGTTGTTCATTGTCTGCAGCAGAGAAGGCTGTTCATGTCTCCAAAGCCATACAACTACTTCCTTGAAAGAAAATGTCTGTTTGCCACATGACTTCATCCAACTATTTAGTAGCTTTGATTCTCTAGATTTGGACATTTGCTCATCTCTTTTTTTTAAAGCTTTTTTTTAAACAACGGGATCCAATTCAACCACATAGGAACTTGCCTGAACTTTTGCCCAAAGACAGTTCTGTCTGCCAGAGAGCAGATGCTGAGTAAATTCACAGCCCAAAGCCCAACAACATCAGTGGGAAAAGCTCCCTTAAGCCCAGTGTGTCTGGAGAAAGCTCTGCAGGAGGAATTACAAAGATATGAATGGTTCGAAATACCCAGGCCCACCTGCTTCAGAGAAAGGTCTCTCTTCCTTCCCAGCTCCAACACCCTTAACTGATCAAATGCCAAAAGACATGACACTTGTGATAGTGTCTTGAGATCAGACAACTCAGGTTTCAGGGACTGATCCTTTTTGAGGTTTGCTTTGGAACTATTCCTTCTCATTGTCCTGAGCAGCGAAATACAGGATAGTGTTGATAGTAGAAATACAGGAAGTTGTCCTGGATGTTGTCTGTAAAGTTAAGATTTTGAAATTCCCTTTTATTTATTTTGTAAACTTAATTGTTCATTGCTTCAAATTATTTCTCTCATTTACTGGTTCTAGAAAGAATTATTAGGGACCCACCAGGAAATGTTACAAATGTAGGATTCACATGAAAATTTTACGTTATCCAGACTCTGGAGACCTGTGGACCTTCCTCATTCAATTGTGGTCATATTACACTACAGGTCTTGTAAGTAACTTTTAGGATAAAATGGACTTTTGTCTATCTACATACTTCTTCTAAAAATGTGGATCTTTAACCACTAATTATTAAAACATTTTTTATTAAAGTTAGTGGGGATTTTCCCATCATTGTGGCTAGGTACAGGGTTGGGCCTATTGTTGCTGTTCCTTGCCAATATTTTTTGGGATTGTGCGATTATATAAAGCAATTCAGTAAGTTATATAACATTTTCTTTCACTTATCAGTCATAAAGCTGCTAATTAGTCCTATGACTTGTCATTATTCCAATTCCTAATAGTATCATCACTGCATATTTATTGAAATACGTGTACCGTAGTATCATTCTTCCAGCTGAAAGGGAAAAAACAGCATCATGTTTGTTTAATTCAGCCTACCTAGTCTCAATTGTGTGTTGAATCTCATTGTAATTTAGGTTCTAGCATTCGTCTGTATCACAGCAACTAATAAATATGCAGTTGCTGGGACTAGAGCAGTCTTTGTACTGCTATAAATGATCATTTAGCTTCATGCTTTTCTGTTTATTTATATATATTGCCCTGCACCAATACAAAGGGAGATACTAATTTCATTCATTTTTGCAGGACAGTGTTGCTTCTGGTTTAATGCCCACTGGCAGTGAAACCTCCTCAGAAGTGATATTCATTCCCCCTGACAACCTCATTTCAAGTCATCAGGAACACTGTGTCAATTGTAGACTAAAAAGAAAAAATAAAAATAAAAAATCTGCTGTCAAGGGGCTTCTGAGGAGCTGAATAGGCATGCAGATCTCTTTGCTACATGTAAAATTAATCATTATATTTCTGCTGCTAACTTGGTTTTCTATTTGTGTCACACAGGGATTCTTAAATGACCTAATATTGAATCTGGTGAATTATAGGCTGGAAGACCACAGTGTTTATTATGCACTGACAGAGGATGGAATGATCTAGTGCTTGTGGGGTTTTTTCTCCCCTACTTTGGAGTCTGTTTGCCTCTGGTACCACCTCATTAATCATTCCTGGAATTTACCTTTCCATAAATACTTGGAAAGCATTTTTAATTATTTTTTTCTTTACTAACTGTATTTTTACTGTGTGATAAGCACAAAACAAAAAGCAAAGCCATGCAGTTGCTCATTTCTTCATACAAAGTGGAATCCTGGGTCCAAGATTAATGTAAAATTCAGTGTTGCACCTCAATTAAAACCATGCAGTTAAGTATATCCCCAAATTTTGCATATGCTTACATGCTTTTGGCTTCAGTAGGCCTGCAGGGAGAGCATTTGCTAAACAGCTTAACTCAATAGAAATGTACTTAAGCATGTGCTTAATTTATTTGCTTAAATGGAGCCATGGTGCTTGAAGCTAATAGAAGTCATTTTAATAATTTAAATTCCACTTTTAAGTTTAATACCTTGCACTCACGTTTAAAATTGATCTACTCAGAAATAACAGTATTTGAGTGTAAAAATGAAAGACTAGGAAATGCTATGTTTTGGTATTAGTGTTGACTCAGAACTAACTCTGGTCTTTTCAGGCTCACTTTTCTTCTCTCTAAAGAGTTTAATCAGCCTTAACTCATTCTTGTTTTTAACTGCTTTGCAGGTATTTCTTACACTGGTGCTAATGCTATTAAACTCAGTGTAGTAATAAAAGAGTATTACCTACAAGAGAAACACTGATAACAATGGTGTTTATATCATACCTTTTATTTAAACATTCACTTTTGTGTTTCTTGTTTAAGTACATGGATTTCTTTAGCTGGGATGCCACAAAAAGACGCTGTGCTGTGAATGATTTTCCAGTTGCTTCGCCTCATTTTGTTGTGCAGAGTTTTACCAGCTGGTGTTTCCTGAATACTGCATTGTCAGGTCACCAGTTCATTAATTAAAATTGCACATGTATCCATTTGTAATTTTCTGCTAGATACTTCTGGCCTTGCTCACGCTCAGGGCCTTCTATCTGACTATAGTGGGAAGGCAGCTATCATGATATGGCTCTGTCTCCATGGATTTCAGAACATTTTACAAACACATGAGCTAGTCATGCTTTTATTTTTTGTGCACAGAATTTCAAGACAACTTATATTCCTTCAGTGAAGCTATAATATATAGAGAGATTTGCTATAAAAATTTAGTTTTACCTTTTTAAATTAAATTCTCTGTTGTGGAAAACAGAAAAATTTGCCACTTTCATTTCCCTATTTGATTTTAAATGGAAATCCAATGGATAGGTTTTCCCAAAAAGCAATCTGGAAAGCAATTTTCCATCCAAAGATATTCTGGATGCAAAAAGACTGACCAGCTATTAGATCTGCACAGTGATGTTCGGTGGTGGGTAACAGCATCCACTTTACAAGTGACAGAGACAAGTAGTATTTACTATTTTAAAATATGAATGCTAAAGTTTTAGAAAGTAGATTTAGCAGAGCAGGTGCCCCAGTTTGAACTTCTGCCTGCAGAGGTTCACCTGGATTTACACAGTTATCCACTGCTGGATATTATAGAAGTCAGCATCATGGTTACCAGACTTTTATCTAGTAGAAATGTCATTGTAGCCAGCTGTATACTTTTGTCAAGCTTTTCATCAACAATATTGAGGTAATAGCTCAGATTCCTATTGGGAGTTAATTAGAATATCATGAGGTTCATGGTTACTGCATCCATGTACCTGGATATTTACTAATATTTATTAATAATCTAAGCTTTAACTTTAATTTGCAAATCTTGCTCTTTCTATCCTTGTTTGGCCATGCTGATGTGTCCCAAGGATTTCCAATTTCTGCATTCATAGCTATTCTTTTGGAGGTTTGATTCTCTCTCATGAGATAGTTGCTGCTACAGACTGCAACACAGCAAATTAATTTTGTTTTGCTTAAATTAGATACTCCATTCTAGTGAGATTCAAGGTAAAATCCTTTTGAGATGCTGAACACCCTGAACATCTGCCAAAAGTGGTAGAAATTGGAGTTGATTAATGGTTCTCAGAAGGTTTTAGCAACTTTCAGGATTTCTGTATAAAAGAATTTCTGTAAAAGAGAAATTTCTGCAGAAAAGATCTGTTCATAAAGAACACTTCTAAGTTCTTTAGAAACGGACAGCTTAAACTCATTTTTGCCCTCCCATGGAGAGATTCACAGAGCTGCTTACCATCTAAGCTGCTGTCCAAGGGTATTTATCATTCATAGAACTTGGTACATGCTCTTCGGTGTGCATGTTTTCACCTCAGTGTTTGAATTTGGTATGAATCTAGCATGCAGGTAGGAAAATATACTGGTATAGTATAAGAATGGCAAAAGAATTCCTTCCTGAGCTTTTCGATGGCATCTCTCTAATTCCACTATTGCAGCAATGAAACTTATAAATAATTTCCAATAACAAAGGAGATGGGCAGGCTTAGAAACTTGTAACAAAATAGGGACCTTCTAACAAGATGTAGCCTAGAGCTGTAATGTCAGAAAATTATCTCTAGCCCAGACTTTAACGTCCAGTGCACTGAAGCCCTTTCTTCTAAGTTCTTCAGTAGATCTTCATTCCTCTTGAGTCAAAGCAGAGAGAAACTGTCATAGACTTAATTCGCCCTGTTATCCTTTTAGACCGTTCCTCAGGGAGAAGATTTTGGATGATATGCATCAACGCCCTACAAAGTTTTGTAGCAGTTTTTTCTAAATGGCAGTATATGTGTGTTAGAGCAACCAGACTACACTGGATTGTTCTGCCACTGGTTATTCTACACCCTTGTCTTCTATAAGCAGAGATCTTCATTCTCCATGGTTGTCTATTCTGCTACATTCATTATAAAGAACTATTACAAAGATTGCTGTTAAGCTATGTGCATAGTTCAATATTCATGGCAATGGATTTTTAATTACATTAGTATGAGCTCTGGCAGATATGTCCATATAATAATCAATAACTGTCTTTGCCACCCACCTACCACATGCATGTACAATTAATATTAGAATCACCCACAGAATTAATGACTCTATGAGGCAGGGGAAAAAAAAAAAAAAAAAATCTCTTTCCTGGCATAAGCTGATATTGATTCACCCCAAGAGGAATATTCCTATTACACCTTCTATGAAACACAGAAATTATTCAGAAATTGCTAGGGCTGAAAATTAACATCAAGTGGCTATAATTTAAAACAGAAAGCCATGGAAGGGGGGTGGACATTTGGGTACCAGTGTTCAGCCACCATTACGTAAAGGAAATGCGTAGGGATAACTTTAATGCAGTCCTGTTTTTAAGTTAGGATAGTGGGTGGCATGGAAGCAACAACTCCAAGCAGCCCACAGTATCTTTCTTTCATGCACTTCTTTCCTGCAGTGAATATTTTTTGTTTGCAGAGTCCAAAGAACTGGCAATGGTGAGAAACCAAATTTTCTGTTGACTCGTGGGCTTTCCTTTTCCGTGCTGACAGTACCTTTCTCAGATACAAAGCCTCAAAGTACAGTCATCTGCCCTGTCCTGTTGGTGACTTTGAGAGGCCATCTGGTAGATGGTGTCTCATTGGCAAAGTCTTCATCACTACTCTGTAAAAAGAATTGCCATTTTAATGGCAGGTTTATTCAAAATTAAATGTGATGAGATCTTCTGTCTAGTAGGTAGAAACCAGATAATATATTTAACTAAGGATTCTGTCTGGCAAACTTTCCAGTAGATACTTACCAATGCTTTTTTAAACATTTAGTACACTGATGTCTCTTTTTTGTTTGTTTAAAAATAGTCTAAATCTGGATGAGACTATTTTTCCTGCTTCAGAAAAATATAAGATGGGGAGGGGACACAGATGACACTGCAGCTTCTTCTCTATCACTTGCACAAGGCTTTGGAATATTTAAATTTCTCTGTACGCTGTCCTGTAGGTAGCCACACTGGTCCTGAACATCTCTTGATACAGATCTGCAGGGATCTCTACCTTCAAGAAAAGAATATGATAGCATCTTGGATGAAAAGTTACCTTTGCACCGTTAGTTTCTTGCTCTTTCTGGACCAACTGAACAAGCTGTTTCTGACCTGTATATATGTCCTCTCTATTCCACATAGGATGTTTGAGGCCCTAGAGCAAATATTTTTTGCATGGGACACTGCACAGCAGATGTGTAGTGAAGGCCCTCCTCCCACTTTCCACCTGCCAGTGTGGATCTCTAGTGTGTTGGATGACTTTGCCCTCATTGACTGGTCTCAGTACATGGGAATGGGAGAAAGAGAAGAAGGATAATGGTGTAGGAATAGATCCTGTCCTGGGACAGAGCAAGAAGACCCACATGCAGTAGACAGTGATAAAGTTGAGAACCCTCTAAAGAGCATGCCTGTGATCCACTTCTGATGCTTCCAGATCCATGGTTGCAGTTGAAACAATTGACTTCACACAGATATGACCTTTGTGTTTGTGGATAGGAAACTGAGATCTTTTAAAGTATAATGTTTATCCAGGAATATTTTCAGAAATAGATAGGGCATTGCCTATCCTTTGTAAAATGGTAATAAATAATTGTTTCTCTTGCCAGTTGTGGCCAAAATTTTGCCACACTTCAGAAAAGTCTTTAAATATTCTACATCTGTCACCAGGGACTGAAAATTCTGCAAGTACCCAAAGCACTGGTGATCTAAGTCTACCGCATGCACCTAAGACACTGCTGATCCCTTTCTGTATCAGTATCTGTGCACTGGGCATTGACGTTCTGGGTTGGCAATGTGAGAGTTACATATCATTTCAGTCATCAGTTTTCAGTGTCTAGTTAGAACCAAAATCTGATGAAACTTTCCCTTCAAATCTGTCATTTTGAACCTACTCATAGAAATGAAATCAGGCACTTCCTTAATTAATACAGTTTTATAAACCAAGGAATATTTTGCTGGGCTTAATTTAGGCATCAAACAGAAGTTAAAATGCAGAGCTCGGTTTCAGCATGATAGGAAAATTGAAGTGTGTTTAATTCTTGCACCAAGCATTGGCATTAATGTTCAATTTTGTGCTGTTTCTCATTCTCTAGAAAGTTTAAAGTATCCAAGCAGATCAAACTGAAAAGGGAGATGATGAGAAAATGCTAATTGTCCCATGTTTCTCAGGAATCGTTATCTTTCTTGTACAATTAGAAGTAAAATGTCATCAGGAATGTCCACTGATGGGCATACAGAAAATATAGGGATGCGTCACAGAAATTACACAGGTTTTCAAAAATCAGTCGGTTTCAGTAACAGCTGAACCCAACATCTATAGCTGTCCCATGATCTAAATAAAGGTGCCATGTTAGCAGGGTTGGGAGAGTCCTGCAACTGGGATGATTTTTGGTTGTTTCTTAAACACAGACCCAGGAGTTTTCCTTTTATGGAGAGTTGTTGCTGAACTAAGCCTAGAGTTTGCATTCATATTGGAGCTTTTCTCTCAGAGTAGATTCACTGCATCAGAGCTGGATCAGCATTTGGTTTTATTTTTTAAATGGGTAGAGTATACTATATATATTTATGAATGATGAGTCCATTGGCAGTTGTAATTCTGACCTGTTGAGTGCCACCCGCCCTCAGTCTCATTGAATCTTGGAAGCACGCTGCATGTCTTCCTCAAGGTCACACAGAAAGCGTGTGGCAAAGTCAAGAATCAAACCAGTCTGACATGTGCTTTTAAGAGCTTCCCTTCAGTGCAGCAAAGAACAGCATTCATCTTTAACAACAAACTGGTGCGTGGCAGTTTGTTGTCCTCTGAGTCATCTCTCCTGCTGAATGCCTCCCTTGGGAAGGTTGTTAAACTTCTACAACACTCACAAAATCTTAATGGGTTTTGCCAAATGAATTAAGAGCCCTTACAGCTTTCATGCTGTGTACCATGGATTTTGAAAACTTATGTCAGTAGAACAGTAAATGTCTCAGAAGCAATAGGAGGCAGTGAGGAAAATAGCACAAAAGGTGAAGAGTGCTGTCACATTTGCCCAAATGAAAATTATTAGAAACCATTTTGGTGGGGAATTGTGTAAATCAGTGATAAACAATTGAATGAAAATGAACAATTTGGGAATTCTTTTGTACTGCTAAAGCCCCAAAACAAGGCAAAGGGAGTTTTTTCCTTGTGCTTCTGAAGCTGTGTTACTCTAATGTTTGTTAAAAGTTATAAGCTTATCTTAAGACCAAGGGAAAGGTTGCTGGTTTAGTTTTCCATTGGGATAAAAAAGGGCTGGACCCCAGCCCAATTCCTGGACACTGAGGGTTTCCTTTGGGAGATATTAATGTTGATGTGTCTCTTTTTCTTTCATTCTCTTTCTTAAGCAGGCTGAAGGATGGCACCTCTTACATTTTGTAGTGTGACAACAGAAGCATTTCTGCTGAAATGTGCAACTCAATTTTTTTCCAGAGGCTGGCTTGAAGGTGTCATTGCACAAGCCTTTTCACTAAAAAACTTATTTTTCAAGGCTCTGTAATCTTACTCATAAAAGCTGGATTGAGAATGGAACTGAGTGTCTGAAAGGTCAGTTTAGTGGTGGATATATTTTTCCTTGTTTCTCGTGGTTTTTATTTCTACAAATGAAAAACAGCTTAGAAAGGTGGAAGTGAGAAAGTGAGAAAAGAAACAAGCAGAGGTGGCTTGAACTTCTTAGGTCTGTGGTTCAGTGTCTGGGCTGAACCACATTTGGGTTTTTATTTATCCAGGTCCACCTGCTCACAGGTCAGTGGGATTCAGATCTAGTCTTTAATACTAATACTTATTTTTCACTCTTAAAGCTTCCTGTTCCAACCTGGATTTCATATATTGACTTTACTATCAAAAGTCTAATATTTTCTCATTTATATTTTCAGATGAAACCTAATGAAAACACCTCTGCCAGACCTAATAATTTAAAGTAAGATGTTTGATTGCCTATGAAAACTCTGCCATTCAGACCACAAAGTATCAGTGGTCTGCTCTGTCAGCAGCAGCATTTGCAGACTGTTTAATCTGGAGTTTACGAAGACACCCTACTAAACTGTTGCTCATTACAATCTAGACTAGAAAGGTGGTGTGAAGCTCATTCTACTCAGTGTATGTAGATAAACTATGGCTTCATCAATAAATATCAGTGTCAGCACTTCATGAGGATTCATGCTTTCTAAAGAAAGGATCTCTTTCCTTAAAGGTCCCATGGACCAAATTCACCTATGCTGTTGATACTCGTGGGTTTAATTGTATTTGACACATCTTAAGACTTTATAATGCCTATTAGGACTCTCTGGGTTCACTCTAGAACTTTGTGGCCTATTTCCTTTAACATGTTTGGGAAAAGAGAATGCATTTCTTTATCAGCAGCTTCTTTCTCTTGACTATTGAAAATTTCTAGAACTTAAAGTGCCTGTATAACATTGACAGAAGGCTCTGACAGGTGAGGTGGGAGCTCTGGCTAAAGGTTGGATCATGAGTCTGGACTGGCAGTTGAGCCAAGCCCAGGGAAATGTAATAGTTGTCTATGCCCTTCCTTTTGCAGTCATTTGCACTTGCATATAAACAGCACGAGTTTCCATCCCTTGAGACAAATCTTGTCCCTATGGAAGACAAAGGCAAAACTTCAAAATTTTGTACTCAAAGTAACAGAAATAGCCTTGGTATGATAGGATCCCCAAACACACACTTCCAGCCTTTTTTGAAGGCTGCTAGTAAATAATACCTCTTGTATCTTCTACTCTAGGATCCTGTCAATGGGATTCAGGCAATAGGGTGATAAAGAAAAAGACTGCACTTTCTGTGGGGAAGGAAAATTGTGATTTTTGCTAGGGTTTCTCCAACCAGTGTTCTCTATCTCAGTGCATTATGGTTTTATAGTTCTTGCAACTTTTCCCTTGAATAGAAAATTCTAAATCATAGTTAAAGTTCAACTTAAATGGATGCTAAGTCTAATGCAGATTGTGATTATCATAAAATCAAACTGATTACAACACAGGCTTGCCTGGCACTGGAGCAAGCTCTGTTTACCAAAGTCAATCCTCAGCAAATTCTATTTACCTGACTAGTGTTCAATCAATAAACCTGCCTCTTGTCAAAATGTGTATCATGTCAGGGTCCTACTAGATGAACCTTAAGTCTAAGAATCTGAAATGCTATCCCAGTCCAGCAAAATGGTTGTTTTATCTGCCCCTAGTCAAGAATTGACATGTTTTTCTTATCCTCAGACATTAAAATCAAAAACTTTATCTGCTTCTAGCCAGGCCTGTAGTGATGCTTTTGCACCAGGGATGAATCTTGAATACTGTCCAGCACCTTTGATGAATGCTGAATTGTAGTGAAGCTGTCCACCTCCCACGTGGAAGAGAACTTCATTATGCTTGTGTTATATGCCTCATTCTGCCTAAGAGTCCGACATCAAATCTGAAGTGTTGATCTATCTACATAGTGGTGCTAGACTAGGCTAAATGACCTAATCTATCACTTCTCTCTACTTGTTACAAACACCTACATTCATCAGGAAACTTCAGCTAATCATCCCCATCAGGATGGGAGTGGGAGCTGGACATGGGAATTCTTACTCAGAGTTACATTCCTCTGGAACTAGCATCTCCTGGAACTCTGCCTGACCTTTAGCTCCAAAAATGTTTCAGGATAAGTTATTATCCTAGTCCCACCTCCCCCTCTTCCTGCATAGTAGAAGGTGCAATAAACAGAGGAAACATGGGTTCATTTGGCTTCATATCCATTGTGGCAAAAGAAGTTACGAGACTTCTGTTTTGCATTCTAGTGTGATTAAAATGGATAAAATTTTAGCTTGGGTTTTGCACTCTCTAGAGATCTTTGGGTCTGCAATTTATATTAATCTGGATCTGCCTGCCTGCCCCTCTGCTTGTTGAAAATTATCTACTTCTGCTGTCTCCTCCTACTTAGTAGGCTGAATGAGAGCACTAATTAGACTCTGGTGCCAATTTACTGATGCACCATCTTCTGTTCACCCCATGAGAGAGGGATTAGCTAAACGCGACAGCTCTTCGTCTCAGTTACTGGCATATGATATTTGTTGTAATTCTGTCATGAATGATATCTGCATAACATGCAATTACAGCCTTGTTTCCATATTGAAATCTATATAGTATTCTTTCATTTCCCTTGAAGGACAATCATACCCTGTGCAACTATCTTCATAGTTTTATGGCTAAAGGAAGTTTCCTGACATTTTTTTATGGTGGGTGGGAGAGAAACATTGACTTTTAAAGCCCCATATAGTTTTTCTTTCTCTACAGAAACGCATTGTCATTCCAGCTATGGCTATAGAGAAATTTGTTATGGTAAGATAAGCTGCACATGCAGTTCACTGTAACAAAATTTAAAGTAATGAGGTAAGGGAGTATGTCTACAGTTTTAACAGGGGCCCACCACAGAATACAGAGTAACATGGAAACCTGAGTTGATTCTGAATAACCCATTTTATCTTGCTGCATAATATTTATCAGCCACACATAGTGAATGAGTTTTGAAGGCATGGAAGCTGTTCTGATATGAAACAAGGCAAAAGCAAAACCTAATTTTAAATATTGTGAAACTCTGTGCGTGATCTGATATGGACAAGATCAGAATGCTGCAAAATATGGTGCACGCTCAATTCTTGTACTGCAGTAACCCTAAAGACACCAGCCAAAGACATGGATGTTGTAATACTGACTGCTGGCAAATGCCAAAAAGAGCATCTCTGGCCCAGCAGTATCTGCTGCAAGGCATGGCAGTGATAAAAGAGGTGTGATCAAACTGGCTATCACAGAGGTCTTGGCAATGATAAGTGATTCTCAAGGCCAACTGCAGTTCACTGATTTCTATTAGGAGTAGCTCATTACATGCTAAATTGGCCAGTGGGTATTTTATTCTTGGTTTATATTTGGCTCTGCATAGACCAGACCAAGGCAGATGAATCTGCCTTCTTTATCATTATGGTGCTCTAGTGGGTGGGTTTTAAAAAGCCTCTTCCTCTGCTGCCTTCTGAAGTTCACTCATATAAAACAAATCCTCTGATCTTAGTGACTTCATGTTCATGTAATGTGAGCCCTGACAGAAGTGAAGTTCACCCATTCAGTGTTTTGCAGAAAGGCACCAAAGCAAATCCGTCTTCCTGTTTAAAGGATATTATTGTGGAGGTGCTTTTTGATATTTGCCGGCTCTCATGCAAGCATGCAGTAAACTGCCTGATATATCCATAGTGAGCATAGAGGTTATGGCACAAACGAACAGAAAAATAAAGAACTGGGAGGTACGACAAATAGCTAGATTTTTGCTCTAAGATGGGAAGCACATGGGTTTGGTTTGATTTAACCCTGAGCAAAGTCAATTAATCAAAACACACACGAAAAAAAAGAATCCAAGGGCAGGAACAGCAGGGATTAATACATTCTCCTAGCAGTTGAAGAGAATCATAATAGAACCAGAGGTTTCTAGGATCTTGCTATGGAATTTTTGTCTTTGAATTTGCAGCACTGGAAGGTTTGTGTTCCCCACACAGTGATAAATTCTCTTTTACAAACTGGACTGAGAAGGAGGAGGGAGGGAACTGGGTGGAATCAATTACAAACCATATCAGACATTTAAGTTTAAACACAAGACCTTGCAAAGGCTTGCATGAAATCTTACTAGCAATATAAACAGGACTGGTGCCAAACTAAGCACCAGAAGTATTCAATAATAAAATACAGCTGTCTCCATTGGCACCTACCCATGAAAGTTTGTCATTTTTACTGTTAGAAATGCTGACAAAGAGAAATCTAAAAAATGAAAACATTTTTTCAGAAGAGGGAGGTTTTCATGAACTGCAACCTAAATATTCATTTAACATTGGAACATTCCATAAAAATAATTTATAACATAATTTCTTCTTAGAAATGCATTTTGACAGAGTTCTTTTCAAAGACTTTGGTTGAGCTTGGCAATGCTAGCAGCTTTGCTTTCAAATCCATAATTCTTAATTATTAAAATACTCTCTATACACTTTTCTTGGATTCTAGTGAGGCACATCAAAGCAGGGGGCCCTCTTTGCTTTGGCTTAATGCACACCATGTCAGCTGAGGAGGAAGCAAGCGTAACATGGCTCTGTAGACAGCCCAAGCTTGAGGTCTGCAAAGCTGATATACAAAAGCAGTCCCAGGAAACTTGCATGGTTATGAACTATTTCTAGGGGGAAGTCTTTGCAGAACTGGAACCTACATGGAGGCGGCTACAATACCTCTGACTCACTCAATGAGCTTTGAGCCTTGGGAAATAGAAATGGACCAATGGACTTGTAACTTGCTTTACAGCTGGACCAATTGTGAGGGAATTTCTGAGGAAAATTAATTAGGCTTAAGTGCTGAGAAGTGAAAGACATATGTGCACTCACACATGTTCACACACAGAGATAAACATGTATGTGTTTGTGCCTGCTCTGTAACTCTCAGATGTGTGCAGCCACTTTGGTAGGGAAGTTCTCCCACTCCGCTTTACTTCTAAACTGCTTCCCAAACAGCTGGGCTATGAATACCTGTTCATCTGAGACATAACCCTGTAAGATTATGTTTTAGCACCTTTCAAGACACCTTAGGAGATTTCTACTTTGCCTTTAATCAAGCAGAATAAGGACATTATTTGCCAGTTAAAGAAGGATTTAGCCTTTGGATTATACACCTTTCTTTAAAAGTATCTTATGATATAGGAGGAGGCAGTCACTCCTTCCCTGCATCACTCCATGGGCGTCTGGTCCTTATGAATTCAAGTTTCTTCATTCTATTGATGAAGCTGCAGTTTCTGCTCTCCCAAACATGCCACCTAGCTTGGTTAGGTCCAGTCTTGGATTCCTGCCACCACTTGCACTGATCATGGTTAGCTGAAGGATCATCAGGCAGTAACTGTGTTACTAAAGATATTTTTTTAAAAAAAAAAATCATAGTCTTTTTCTCTTACCTAAATTTTCTTCTCCCCTTTCACCCCTTTCTGCCCCTAATACATCCTTCTTTGTCCACTGGAAGTTGCTTTTCCCCCAGATGTAATGATTACAACCCCAGCTGTTCTGGTGGCCACATGCTAGCTGAAGGGCTAGGAACCATTCTTTTTCAGGTAGACTACTGAAAACTTACAACATAAAATTAACCAACTGTGTCCACAAAGAGCTTTCCTTCTTGCAATGGGATGTCTTCCATTTAACATATAAGGTCTTCCACAAACCTTCTCCCCCATCTGCACTTCTAGTGTCTCTAAGGAGCCAGAAGGAAATGTAATGGTCCCACTTCATAATTTCTTAGTCTTGCCTCTGACTGTAATCCTATATTTTTAAGGCATAATAATAATACATAATTGGTTTCCTGAACTTACACTACAATGAAGTGATAGATACGCTTGCTCTTCAGATGACCTACTCTGAATTGTAAGATGTATTAGTTTTCTTTGTACCAAGACTGAGGTCTTTAAACTAAGAGACTATTAAGTGTGTAGAATTCCAGAGTAGTGCATAGGAAAAAAAACCCCATAAAATGCTCTTGTTAAAATTACAGTTACTCTACTGTTCTGCTTAAAATACTGCACAGTCATAAAATTCAGCTTGAAAATTATATGATCAGTCTCAAAGCAACTACCATCAACAGTTCTCCTTGTCAGTCCTGTACAGTTTAAGTACTGATTAAATTCTACAAAGATGGTCAAAAAAGACATTTCTGCATTGTAGAGCTGGGCTCTGGGGTTGCTTTAAGCTTGCAGGTAATACACAGGCCAGCAATTATTAATGTTTAACTGAATGACATTGCAAGTAATGAGAAGACACTGCAACTTTAAAAGAGTAATTTCTTTAAAGGCTAAGAGTGACTGTTATCATTTTTTAAAATTCTATATTTATTCCAGCTTAGTCCTTAACTGTGAGCCATGCTATGTAATAATAATGGAACTGCTCAGACAGCAATTTACCAATGTGCTTGAGGCCCTGTCAAACCACATGGAGTGATGCCATAATCAAATTCATAATGTCTTATCTTTTTCAGATAAAGTAATCATCAAAGGAGTGCTGGCATGAACAGAGAAAAAATTCAGGGCTCAGACATGCTCTAATGTAGTGAGCTGTGACACAAATTGGGCTGTCCCTGTTTTGCCTTTCTTCTCTATCTATGTTTCCAATTGGTCTGCCAAAGAAATGTTTCTGGCTTTGTTTCATACCATCTTCTGAGACAAAGAAGCTTTATAAAGAAAAAAAACTTGAATGGGTTAAAATTTCAGAGTGAAGTGTTGGTGTTTCCCCCTGACCTTCTTTTTCCTTTAACACAGTTACTGGCTGGCATTATAGAGAGCAAATCCACAGACTTGAGATTTTCAGTTAAATCAATAAAATATTGTTTAAAAAAAAAATGGAGTTAAGTGCATTATCTGTCCATTACTCCATTATGGTTTGCCCTCAATCATGGAAGTGAGACAAAGGTTCCCACAAGGCAAATCACATTTGTAGTTAACCTCAACCAGCTTTCCCATATAGGGGAACTATTTAAGGTCTCTTTTCTGCTTGGTAATTAAGCACGTGCCTATCACTAAGCATATCAGTGATATTGCTGAAGTCAATGGAATAATACTGGGGTTAAAAGCAGCTGCTTATATATAAAATATCCATAAAGAAAACAAGAAAGGAAATTGCTGTTCAAGGGCAACAAGAACTAAAAGATAGATCTTTTCAATCATACAATAAAATATACAAGGAGGGAAGAGGAAAAAAGAATCTGTTTTTTTGTTTTAGAGGGATACAGTTCGAAAGCTAGTGAGGATGTTACAGTGGGTTTTGGCTTCGTGGGGTTTTTCCTTTTCAAATTTATTTCCCTGACATTTAGCCCAGACTGACTCGAACATCCCATTGATCTGCCTATGCACTTGCTTTGAGTTGTTTCTGTTTTAAATATTTGCCCAGGTCTTGATGCCATATCTCACTTGAACGCTCCAGTGATGTATATGAGGCCCAGGCTTTGCAACAGCCTCATATATCTTTTGTGGATTTTTATGAACTGCAAGGCAATTAAAGCCCAGTTCTCTAGTATGCTGAGCAACCTCAGCTCCCGCAGACTGCAGTGAGAATGGCAGTGGGTGCTCAGCACTTCTGAGTAGGTCCGAATCTAGCTGCAAGGCTGTGTCCTTGTCATTATGTTAATTTCATATAATTAGGAAATACCTGTTTTCCACAATGTATTACAGAAACAATTAGACCATATAATGTTTACATTCCCAAGGACTTCTGCACCTGTAATAAGGAAAGTACCTAGGAGGCAAATATTTTCAGCCTTCCTTTCAAACATTGTTGTGTTTGATTTTGGCCCCATAAGTGTAGTCGCTCACATTTTTATTTCCTAAAATGAATAATCCTCCTTCAAAAGTTGCAAAAAAGTTGGATAATTAGGGGGCCCAAGTGTAGATTTCTAAAAACGTTATCTTCAATCTATTTTAAGACGTGTAGAGCCCACAAGTGTACTATTCTGATGGGGGAAAAACACGCAAAAAATCAGTATGAAAATGTACTGCGACACTACAGAATACTAATCACTCCTACACAGTGAGAGCCTTCATTTTATCTGCTTTTGCAGAAGGTTTTTATAAAGTCAGATTTTAGAATAACTAAAACCCAGTACAACTGAAGGAGACAAAGCTTTGCACTTGAACAAAGGAATGTTTTCTCAAAAAATAACAATGACAATCTGGTTTGTGCTTTTATAGCTGTGCATATTCTAGATGATGGATAGATGGTTACACAAGGAGAATATATAGTGAGATGATTATGCTCTCCATTAAAAAAATCCCAGGCAACTAAGCTTCAATGCAAATTCATGTGATGTGACTGCTGGCAGATTTGGCTGAAGGATTGTAAGTATTAGGCTTGCTCCTGCTCTAAATGATGGCCAAACATCATTTAAAATTCACCAAAGAGAGGACAATCCCTCCTGGATTCTGGCTCTAAAAGTTTAGGAGGCAGCTTCTCCCTTTCTTTGGACCTTGTACATACTAATACTTAGAGGTCTGGTTCCCATCACAAGTGGACTGGTTTTTCACAGACTTTTCCTTTTCTTGTGTCAAGGATTTCTCCTCCTTTCCTTCCACCCCATGTCCTCTTGAATGTTTTCATTGACATCCTGGTCTGATCCATGAACTGAACAGCCAGGCAGCAAACGGCAAACAAAAAATTCCCGGGAGACAGGAAAGGGCACAACTGCAGGTGAGCCAGGACAAGGGAGTCCAGACTCCATCCTTGTGCTTACAGGGACCGGGCAGATATTCTGTGCCACAAAGAAGAGTCACAGTCACTGAGGGACACAATCTTATTGCCTTGCTCAGGACTGTCCCAGAATTGCTCTGTGGGTAGGAGTTTATTTTCTCATGGCACTGACAGCTTCCAGACTGAACCAGAAATGGACTAATGCATCCCAAAGAAACAGCCTCTGAAACCAGGATAATCCATTTGACTTGAGTTGAAGATGAGTACTTCAGCAGATAATCCTTCCAGTGTTTAGGTTTTTTTAGAGTATTTTTGTCATTTTACTCTATGACTTTACAGGACAAGTTCTGACCAACCCCTCAGATTCCTTGGCACTACTGAGTGACAGAGTTATTTGACTACTAGTCATTGAACAATGTGCTTTGGTTTTCTGCAGAGGGCAACTGTCATTTGCCACCAACTGTAGTTTATGAGAGAAGCAGTACAATGATAGGAAGAATGACAGATTTTAAAAAAATTTAGTTCATAAAAAAAAGAGAAAGCCTGTTTTGAATTATTTTCATTTTAATAGTGGGCTTTTCTGTCAATGGTTCCTCTGATACTGTGGGCAATAAAACCATCAAAAGGCTTTAGAGGGATTTTTAAACTTTTTGTTGCTGCTGTTCTTGTTGATGAGAGTTTGAACATCAGATAAGTGAATCTTCACTATGGGGTGGATTGACTGTATTACAGGAGGAGCTGTGACCAACCTGGCTCCACCTGAGCTAGCTCACATCTGCAGCAGGGTAACAATGTGAGTGCGGTATTGTGCGGTGTGGAGCCACTGGCCTGCTCCGCTGCTAACTCATGGCTTTCGCTGCTCCATCACTGACTGTATTCTTTTCTTCATTACATCCTTATAGTATATTTTTGTAGCACAGTTCACTATGTCTTCTCCTTCCTTTTGCTTTATCTGGTACCATCCCTCAGATGAAAAGAAAGAAAATAACTTATCTTCACTTAATTCCGATGTGTTTTATTCAAACATCCTAAGTACTGACTTCACATATTTCATGGCACCAGCTGCTAAATTCATAGGAGAGAGTCTTTAGTTGCTTGGAAAGTCGTAACACTTACACTCTGTCAAGTAAATGAGGTTGAGGTGGAAGAGTGGAAGCAACACCATGTCACTAGTTCCCATCTATTAAGTTGAGATACTACTTCATATGCACTAGCTGATTTTTTCCAACTGTGATATTTAAGGAGCTTAAACAGTTACAACAGAGAACTAATGTGGAACAATAAGTGATCTACAAGTATTTGTCTAAGTAGCAAGGGTTATTTTCCTGGCATATGTTACTAAAACATGGTCAACAGAGCACTGCAAGAAAATAAGAAATTCATGCTTGGCTTTGGAAAATTCTTTCTTGGCACAATGAGAGCATAGCTGACCTCACTGCATCATATTTACCAGCAGAATTTAAACAACCAAGATAAATCATTGTCTGTGATAGCAACAGGAAGTTAATCCAACAACCTTGAGAACATCATCACAATTTTTCACACATTTTATATCTTTTCAATATCTAAGTGAAATCTTATTTCTGTGCTGAAGTCCTCGGGGCTACAGAAAGCAAAACTATCAGACACCTACATATCTCTGCCTTGATCAACAAATAAAAAGCAGACACAACAGAAGAGAAAGCAGATGGCCTTGCAAGTGCCCTGAAGAAGATCCTCCAGGTCACATTTGGTAGGTGGTGAAGAGAATCCATTCTGCAATGAATTACACCTCTTGTAGACATTGTCTTCCTTGTGCTTGTCTTAACAGATGCTGTGTGATACCTTTTGAGTCTGACTCCTAATGTTAAAACTGCTTCATTTATATGGAAACATACAGCATAAGACATCAACAAGGCAGAAGTTCTCCATCTGATCTAGATTCCCTTTATTGTCAATGGAGAGAAATAGGATGCATCTGACCTATTTTAGATGCCTACCATAAAATAATGTTGCAGCACACAACTGACATTAAAGGAAGTTGTGATGACTAGCTCAGACAGGGATTTCAACACTATAGATGTCTCAGACTAGGTGAGACAAGTCCTGCCCACAGCTATGTGGGTATTGCCTTAATGAATCACAACCACAGAGACTTCTCCAGTATTTTTAGAGATGGTAGAAATCTGATGGTTTTGGTTTCCTGGCAATACTTGAATGGGAAATGAATGAAATTAAATTCTGTGGTATTTTGAAAATGGTTTTTTTTCAAATTTTTACTGACATGAAATTTTTTTAACTTTCAGTTCTACGGAGAGTGTCATTTTGATGTTCTACTTCAAGCTTTGTAAAAAGTGCATTTTAAATCAATATTAAGAACTTTGAAACAAAAACTGACCTCAAACAGAAAAGGGGATTGTTTTATATAGAGATTTGTTATGATCTTTTTGTGAAATCTTACATTTTATTTAAAGTGAAACAGTCACTAAAAATGGGTCATTCGTGCTGGATTCTTCCTTTTCACAGGAAAGAGATTGGACATGAAAAATTTTCCTGCTCTGAATATCTTGTTTCTGGATAGGGTGGTGCTTGGGAGAAAGGTGCAAGTAATCAGTGTTGGGAGTAGATGTTCCTGACAGATGTTGATCCTGACTAATGTCTGTGTTACCCATATAACTAGTTCTCTGTCACACTGCATAGGCTCTTAACGCCTTGACTTCTTGAGTCAGAGTATGCCACAAGTTAATTACATAATATGTTAAAGTGTTAATGCAACTCTTGGATTTTGCTTTATGTTTTGTGTTTTTCCTGAGGCTCAGAACTACTAATGAAATTGGTCTGAGACTGAAGTAGGCTTCTGACACTATGCCCCCCAACTCCATTTCTGCTCACACCCAAAGATTTGTTACCTCTCTCTTTCTCTGCTTCAGATATCTTCTAGAGGTGGCTCTGAGCCAGTTATTTCTAACCAATTTTTATTTAACTAGTGTTCTCTGGAAAAATAAAACTTAACTCTATTGAGATTCTCCATTAATTATAATGAATATCTGTTAGCCAATAATCAATCAAGTTGCGGTTCAGAAGTGCTCCCACCGCTCTACTGCTGCAGCAGAGACCGAATCCTGAGCCACATTGTGCTGCTTCTCTTGGCCAAGATGCACCCAAACAATTTAACCAAACTACTAAAGAATTTTACAGCTGTCATGTCTCTTCTTCTCCTTCAGTAAATAAACTGCCAAAGGGACATAAAATGACTAGTCCAACATTAAACACAAAGATTGACTTCCTTCATAGGTCTGGGCAAGTGGGACAACTTTTAAATTAAAGAAAGACTACACCAGCTGGCTGATGTCCAGAATTGGTCTCTGGGGATAACTTTATGAGTGGTAACTAACCATAAGTACCCACAGCATGGCAATGTTTAGCAGAATGTTGGCAGACACACTGTATAGTACTAATAAATTAGTAATGATAATTAATTAATAATAGTTTGCATTCATGTGACACATTCCTTGATGCAATTTACTTCTTATCCTGCTAAACATGAACATGAAGAGCTGTTTATCTTCTAGTGATCTACCTTTGTGGAGACTGCTTTCACATCTTCTTCCCATTTCTTCCTCTCTACCCTAAGCAAGCTACATTACATCAAGATTTCCTCATGCACTTGAATTTTTGGTCCTCTTATGGCCCTCCTCTGGATTCTCTCCCAATGTCCACAGCCTTCTGGAAGTGCCATACTGAATGCAGGGCTCAAGGTGAGGCCTTTCTAATGATCAGTAGACCTGAAGGTTTGCCTCCCATGTCCCAGAAGTGATGCCACTTTTCAAAAATCCCTATGATATTATTAGGTCTTTCTCAGCTTGTGATCTATGGGAATACCTAGATACTTGTGTGGTCCCCTATTCAGTCTTCCATCTGTGTAACTAGCTGTTCTTGTTTACCTGTAGAACCTTGAACCTCTCCTTGCGGAATTAGTTTGTTCATTCCATTTAATCAGTTTGTCAGAATCCTTTTACATTCTCATGTCTTTGTCCAGTGTGCTTGCAGCTTTTTTTGGTGTTTTTCTCATCACTAGAATCAATGACGAAAGTATAGGCTACTAGCAGATGAAGGATTGCAACCCGCTTACTATGTCATGCCAGTGAACCACTGATTGTTACTAACTACAGACGATTTTACAACCAGTTTTTAAATAATTTTATAGACCTAGACTATGTTTTCCCCATTTACTTTTGAGATACCATATGAAACAATTAAGTTATTAATGTCAATAAATACGGAATCTACACCTTTTTGCCTTATCTGGAGCAGAGCTGGTCTATCAATAAGAGATAGACCAGGTGTAAAGTAAGAAGTAGGCATGCAAAGAAGGGAGAAGAAGGTAGGACATCCTCCTTTGATGCTGACAAATCCCTGGATCAGGTTACATTTCACTCTCATCTTCTTTTTCCACTCAGATGCCTATAAAAATATATTTGGTAGTTTACTGTAATACTTGTTTGGCGATTCAGGATAATTGACCTCTAATTTCCCAGCTCCCCTTGCCCTCCCACCCCCCATTTAAAGATTAGATGTTAGGATTAACCTTTCTCAAACATGTGCAACTTGATCTACTCTCCTTAGAGGGCAATATCACCGTGATACCTACTGACAGCTCTCGGATTGCTTTAGCCGGTTTATAACACGCCCTAGTATAAAATAAATCAGACGCAATGCATATGAAATGTTTAACGGATGTCTAGCTTGTTGTAGCTGCAGGATCTCAACATTAAGGGATGAAACAATGCATTGTCCCAGCTCATCTACTAATTGATCTAATACATCTCCAGATTTCTATCTTGTAATTTTGTTTGGCTGATGTGATTTCATGAAAAATATTTAGGCTCCTTTCCTAAGTTTTAATATAGCTTCATAAATATAAAATCATGGCTGTTCCCCAGCCAAGACAAAGTCACAGATATATGTGTGAATTGAACCCTCTGGTGGTGAATGATCTTTAACTAAAATTTTAGCCCAGAGCAAATACAAAATAAAACCCGTTAGCCTAAACATTATTTAAAGTTACATGTTTTATCTCATGCTTGTGATGGGCTAAAAGGTGCACCTGGTTATCTAAAGTCATTCAGATTCACAATGATTTATTAAGGTGCAAGAACCCATTTCTGAACCTGACCATAACATTTATGAAAACCAAAAGTAATCTTCTAAACATCAATATGATGTTTATAAATTTTGACAAAACTTCTCCTTTGTTTTATGAATAAAAAAAAAAACTAGAGAAAAACTGTTGTAGTTTCAAACAAAAGCAGTCTTTTCTGGGAAATGCTAAAGTTGTATTTGATCAATGGGAAATATTTCACTTGACCTAAACTGAAATACTTAAATTTTGAGCTATTTAGTTTGTGTTAAAGAAGGTTCATTTTTTAAACATTACCTGAATTTTTACATGAACAACGCCAATTTGAAAAAAACACTCAGTTGGGAAAATGTCAAAATGAAACTTTTTGGTATTTCTGAAACAAACATTTTAGATAAAAATGTCAACATGAAATGTTTTGACATTTTGAAGAATGTCTCCCTTTTTTGAATCTGAAACTTTACCAAATTTAAATTCAATTTACTATTTGTCTAGAAATTAAGAATTGCTTGTGTTGGTAGTTTTCCCTGGGTAAGCAGCTAAGAATTAAAACATTGGCCAAGCAACTGTACAAAGACATATTATAAAGTAGTTCTTGCCTTTACTGCAGCTCAGATTTGGACTTGTCAGAGGTTATCTGTCTGTCTGTCTATCTATCTATCTATCTATCTATCTATCTATCTATCTATCTATCTATCTTCACTCTTGCACTTTATACTGTCCAGCTTCCAACCTTGCAAGCCATTCTATGGTCCACAAAGAAAGTAAGAATGAGAGAAATGATTATTGTTTAACAAGTGAGCAATTTCCCATTACATTAAAATTATATTTCTATTTAAAAACCTGGGTAGTGGCAGATTTATGAAAGTTCATTCCAGAAAAAATGGTTTATCCATTAAACAGAATCAAGTCCATAATTCTGAATGAGTTTTAGAGATTGTTATAGCTAAATTCTTAATTTAAAACAATCCCTTCTAGACCAAACTCGCAGCATTCCAAAATAAGATTGCAAGCTGCAGTGAAGTAGCGTCATGGAGTAGTTGGTGCTTGCACTGCATTTTTGGGAGGTTATAGATGCTATATGCTAACCATAATAATTACACACAATTATACAAAAATTAAATCTTATGTTTTACTGAAAAATAATGTTTAACTTTAGCTGAGAAGCTCCAGGCTGTGAAGCAGTTACAGTTCATATGCAAGAGCTACTTTTTGCGACAGAATGAATCTCGCATTCACTTGATTTCACAATTTCTTCATCCGAAGCCTAAGACGATGCTATTCTAATAGCAGCATGGGATGAAAGGAAACTCTGCCAGGGAACACTAAGCCCACCTCAGACCAAGACCCAAAGTATTATGTGGATGCCAAAATGCTGAGCTCTAGATGCCTGCCCCCTTAGTGGGATCCACAGCCCTGAGCGAGGAGCCTCAGAATGGCAGCCAGAAAAGGCAACATGCTGGGAGGAAGCCGCTTAAAGCAGCCACTGCTAAGGAGAAGGGTGTGCCTTCAGCTGGAGCCCTCTCCAGGCTCCTTGCTCAGCGCTAGTGGCTCATTTCTCTTTCCATATGGGATTAGCTGTCTGAAGCACTCTTTTAAAGGTAAGTACTCCAGTCCCCTTTTTCTCCCCTTAAAATAAAGCAGGACTTGTGCTATCCTTTTCAGTGCGAGAGGGATCTGGGAATGGCTCCTTTTCTGCAGCAACCCAGTGGTGAGGAAACTCACCTCAAAGTAGGGGACATGTCTTGGGAAGTGGGTTTGAATCCCTCCAAGCAAAGAAGGAAACTGGATCCACATCCTGACCAAGCTAACCACTAAGCAATTGGGTAAAGGGGACTCCTCTGCCTTTCTCTTTAACAGAAAGCACTGTTTGCCACTGCAATATGGCAGGAGGCACGCACTGAGAAAAACCTCCTGGACTTTAGGGGAAACAAGTAAAGGAATGGCTCAGTTTAGAATCCCAGAGTAGCTTGGATGTGTGGTAGGTGCCTTGCTTCTCAGTCTCACAGTCTGATGCACACATTCCACAGGAAATCTGTAGATACTTGGGAAGTTCCTGTCTTTTTGACCTTGAAGTCCCTTAGTTGGAAGGCAGTTGAAGAGGGATTTTGCTAAGCAGAGTCTGACAATGTGTTCTACTCCAATGTACCTCCTGCTGCCTTTTATGTATTTGGGATGTAATACTTTGGAACAAAGGAGGGGGGTGTGTGTAGTAGCACTACACATTGATTTGGCTAAGGGGCTATTGGGAAAGTGTTCATTCACCCCTGGGGGGGACAGGGGAGGATGCAGAAACAGCTGCCTGTCATGAGTGCAGACACCCACCAGCTGTAAGGAATTAATGACTTCCCGCAAGAACACTTGAGGAGTATGAGATGGGGGAAGAGGGTGGGTTTCTGCTGGTGTTGATACCTAGGTGAAAGACTTTCTGGAGAGGCACTAAGGCAAGTGAAGTGGGCTGAGTAGCCTTCCTTTCAACTCTCTCCTAGGTGCTTTAGAGAAGCTGTTCAGTGTTCTGGAAGAGGCAGAGTATGCTTAATATTGACACTTCCATTTCACAATGGAGTATAGCTGAAGATGGTTTTACATCTCTTAACTCTGACTTTCGCCCTCTTCTGAGTTAAGTATCTGTGGGCTGCTTCTTTGACTGTTAGGGGATTTCTTAACCCTGCTGATTCTAGTTTAAGTAGTGCTGGGCTTTCATGTTTCTTATTAGCTAATTTGAGGAAACTGGATAATGTAAGGTTATTAAGTTACCTAGCATTTAGATGAACAGGAGAAAGTTTGTCTACTCCAATAACTACTGTCTATCAACAGGGCTGTGTTGATCCCTGCTAGCCAGGGTTCAGCCTGCTATGTTGCCATGTGTAAATTACCCTCTTAAATGCAGCAAGCTAGCAAAGCCACTGCATGCTGAGTCCTAAATTGACACCAAAAGGGAAACTTCCATTCAGAGTAGAAATACAAGGAAATCGAACAGACTAGCTAGTAGTGAAAAAGTTCTGAAACAACAATGGCTATTTAAAAAAGCCAATTTTTCTGCAGACACTAAGTCAGTGTTTAAAAATACAAACATCTAGATAATTAGAGGAACTTCAAATCTGTCTTCATAGTGTTCCAGGCAGGATGACATTGTCAGCTATTCTATTTTGTATTGATTCCCACAAAGCTCAGTTATTCCCAGCCTTCCATTTCAAATGCAGCACCTTGTTTTCCTGTATCTTGAAGCAAAGAAATTAGATAAAAACTATTGATTAGCAAGGCACAGAGGGGAGTGATGTCTGTAACCTTCCTTTGTCTTGCAGCTCTGCAGCTGAGGCAGCAGTAATAGGATTCTGTGCGAGTGCGACTGTGATGAGGTCACACTGCTGAGAAGGGAATGAAAACACTGCAGTCAGCTAGATCGCTTGCTTCTCTGATAGTTTTTGATATTGTTTGTCAAATTGTGATTTGAAGGTTATTTCTCTGGAGGCTAAAGTTGCCTTGCTTCTCTTATGCACTTGGCTGGGCTTTTAAAAATCATGCGTTCACATAAACACCCCCTTCTCTCTCAAAGTTTCTGGCTCTTATTGGGAGCCAAAAAGGCTCCTAATAAGGAGCAAGAAAACAAGTCTCTCCAGAAATTTTCCATCATTATGAGATTAGAGCAGTTATTTGTTAGAATAGGTTGGATTTGTTTGGTCTCTCTACCTCTTTTTCCTCCCCCCTTTTTCACTAGGGTGCTGCAGTCCTCTTTAGTTCAAAACAAGTTCAATAAACACTTTCAAGACATATGAGCCGTGAAGGGTTATGCTGATTTAGTACATAGTGACATAGCATTTATTGGTATCATTACTCAAGAAAGAAATGAGGAATTTCCTCATTTCAGTTGCTTTGAGAAACAGGCATTTTGTGACCTACCTAGGGCAACTGCAAAACTGTACAGAAAGTTCAGAAAAATGAAGAATGCTTTCCCATTCTGAATGGGCTCTACCATTTTCATTCTTGCCTTGCTTCATAGCAATGAAGCAGCTCGTTGAGGTGAGAAGAAGAAACTGAGGCACAGGGGGTGAGTAATCTATCTGCTGGAAGAGGGTGTCAGGTAGTGTCAAATATGGAATAAGCACTCAAGATTACCTGGCCCTCAGGACTCTACTTTTGGTGCATAATGCAGGCTGCATTCCATTCTTCCCACAGAGGAAGAAACCACACAGGGCATGCAATGTCTTCCACTAATCAGACCTTAGGGGTTCTTTCCCCTTTGGAAAGCTCCCTTGCCCTAGTTCTCCTCCTGTAACAAGACACTGGAAGATTGGTATGGAGATAGTTGGCTAAGAAAACCCTCCAAATAAACTTCTGGAATTGCATGGCAGTAACAGGATGCCTTTAGCAGGCAGCTGCCTTGTCTGAGACTTACTGTGCAAAAACAAGTATGTCAGGTCAAGCTGCATAGTTTGAGGTTTGATGTCCCACCCTCTCAAATAAGTGATGTGGGAAGAAGTCTTCTGGGAAAACTCCTTCCCCAGGCTTATTACTGTGGGGTTTTCTGTGGGAAGCAGTGAGACTTTCCCATCCCCTCCTTTACCCCATGTGATGCTCAGTGATCATAATATGTGGAACTATCTCATGCTTCCAAGAACTCCTCCAGTGCTGAACAAGCACACTCAGGGTGTTTTGCTTTAGTCTTTGTTCTATTCTGTATGATCCTATGGACATCATTCTTTGCCCCTTGTTTTCTTCATCTGTGTGAAGAAGGTGATATTTCCTTTCTCAAAGGCTGCTGTGAAAACTTTTTTGTTTTTTAAGTCCCCTACCAGATGGAGGGTGCTACGGGAGAGCAAAGCATCTTGCTGTGATCGATTTGTTTGTAAGGGAAGCTGATGCTACTTTAGAGATCTTTTTTGCCTTCTCTCTGAATAATCTGCTGGAAAGACTATTGTCTCATTTGCTGTTTCTGTTCTACTATTTGTATCTTCCTCATCACATATATGGTTATATTTATGGTACTGATGAAGCCCCACAGCTTAAAATAAGAGCTGTGGGTATACTACTTCTAGACTCTGCACTGAATGAGTCACCAATGGCTGGACAACTAGAATTATATAGTGCCTGATGAAGTACCTGTCAGTTGGATGCTTCTGAATGGATGAAATTAGGTCCTGTTGGTCTAGGGCTGCAGTAGGTATGAGCTCATTATCATTCAGCATCACCTATATGCTCCCAAAGAGGCATTAAGAATGGAGGCTCAGAAAAAGAGATTAGAGAAAAGCAGTGAGTGGGGAAAAGGCTTGAAATCACATTATTCTTTAGAAAATGGGCAATTGCAATGTACTAAATAACACAAACAGCACATTCTTTAAATCTCTAGAGGGGCAAAGCTTGGCTGAGAGATCTTTTTTTACCCTGGTTTGTTTCAATGGATAAGTATATTCTTTTAGTTCCCACTTATCTTTTCATTTAACAGATTTTTTTTTTCCACCCCCACCCAAACTATATTGCAAGTGTGGCTTATTCACAAGGGCATGTGACTTTGTAATCAGAGCAGCATCTGGTGCTATAAAGAAATGAAGCCCCACTCCAGAGTAAGGTTATAATGGCATATGAGTAGGCATCCTTATGATGTGCAGAGAGAATCTGGCAAAAAAAGTCACCTCTACCCACGAGACTTGGGCAAATTTTATATTTAATCTGTTAAATATTCTTGGCCACTATTTGGCATATTTTCATGGTTGGTCATCTATCTCTTAGCAAGATCTAAAGGACCCAGCCAGGTGCAAAGATAATTGTTTCCTTATTTCAGCCAGCATCTGCTCAGCCAGCTGGGTAGCTCATCTGTAAAAGGTGACAGGCTGAGGTAGCAGCCTGCAAATCCTACCTCTTGTGCTCTTGTGGCATGCAGCCCTGCTCAGAGTCTGTGTAGCCCGGCACTGGAGAGCACCCTGCAAAAGAGAATGCAGTTCTGCTAAGGAAAATTGAAAGGGTGAGCCAGGTGCTTAAGGAAGAAACAAGGAGCAAGAGACGTTTGGTTATCACAGAGAAGACAACTGCAGTCTCATAATTTTCCATGTTTTGCTCTGACCCCAAATTACCCTTCCTTCATACTGAATGCTTGTGTTTTCCCCATATATTATATGCATCTGTTTTATCAACAGCCTGTGTAACTCCTGATTGCCAATTCTCCGCATCCACCATTAATGAAGAACCATGTCTACGGTTATTTTAATGGCTTCTGTGATCTGTAACTCCACACATCTGGTGTTGGTGCCAGTTAGTCTTCTATCCTGACGTTCTGTTCTTTTAGCAGATGGTTTGTAGGAAACACTTATCGGAAAGTCAAAGAGTGGCAAGAATATCTAGACTTGTACAGGATGGATGAATACAACCTCTAGCATTCTCTGATGCATAGCCTTCCTGCACCCATACTCCTAAGCAATAGTCAACATTGTAAATAAAGAGAAATAATGTGCTTCTGACTGAAGCCAATGAGGGATTTGTGTACAGTGTAGCTGAAGGACCCAGGTCATATGTTAGATTCTGTTACAGATTTGGGAATGTGCTACTTTTTCTTTATAGCTCTGTTGCTAAACAGACATTTTCATTTTTAAGTGCTTGCTTTCTTCCCTTTGTTACCCCGAACTGCCAAAATTAGAGGCATCTGACATAAGAAAGGAAGTCAGTTTTGTTTAATTTATCTCAGATTTATTTTGTGACATTTCCTGGATACATTTACCCATCACATTATTAAACAGGAGTTTATTTTCTGGAGGCTAGAGCTTTGGCTTTGGCTATATTTCAGTAAAACAGGAATTTAAATAATGTCAACATGCTGAGAAATTAGAAAGTCTTTCAGGTGTGTTTTGCAGGAGAAAGTTCAGAGCTCTACTATCTCTCCTAATAGTTGGCCTGGGGCTTTTTCAAAAGTATAATCTTATTTTTCCATTCATTTGAAATGTAAACAGAGAATTTTCACAGCAGACAGAGGAATCCATCTGCAAATAATATTTGTTTTTGGCAATTTGTTTCTTTAATTATGATGATAAATTTCCACTACTTGGCAGCAGCACAAAGAAATATGCTCTTGCATGTCTTTGTTCCTTCAGGAGGAATAGAGAAAGTAGGTCTTGTTCAGAAAGAAATTCCCCAATCTAGTCACATAATTCTTGTAATTCACCCCAGCAAGTGATGAGAAACCCCTTTTTTTCCTCTCCCATGGGAAGGATGTTTGGCTATGATTCAGAAAACATCTTTTTTGCTTTTGGACAAAACTTGAGTGACTCTAGACAAAACCCAAGTTATGAGGTTGTACAAAATTTGAAGATGAAATCTGCCTTTATCTCTCAAAAAATGCTCGGTTGTAATGAGGAAGATGCGTATCTACACATTATTTACCAGAATAAAGGTACACAGTTCAAAGGTGTTGATAGGCCAGTAGAGTAGCTGGCTTAAATCTGGTGGGGTTCACAACTGGGAGACCCTAAATCAGGACCAAAGCTTTGAATGCCTCAGATGTGCTTTTTAGAAATTATGACTCAAATACAGATTTTGCACATTGAATCCATCTCTAAAGCAATGGATCATCCAAAAGTTGTTGTAGGTTATTTAGATTTTTTTTGGAGGTTGGATTTAGAAAATTCACAAATTTATCTTTAAAAGCTCTGTTTTGTAGCAGCACACACAAGCTTGTTGTTATTTCTTCTTCCTAGGCAAACAACAGCCAGAGGTGTGGGAGAATGTAAGGGATGAATTGGAATCTTTTTAAGCATCACGTGTTATTTTGCCTCCAGATATGAGCCAGAAGATCTCCTGTATAGACTTAAAATGACCTAGCCTTTTTACAGCTCTGTCCTGTTAATACCCACATTCCACAGTACATGTGCTAATTTGAGTCAGTCAGTCATCTGTTTCCCAGTGTAAATATAAAAGTTTGCCTTTATTACTGTCTTGGTGGTAGGTTTTTAGGATAATTCTAAAAAACTAGTCTTTTTGATCCCTTTGTTTCTTCTTCCTTTTCATTACAAAAGAAATACATATATTTCTAAATCTGTTTATTTAAGCTATGTGCTCTGCATTATGTTTTGGGGCAAATATTTATGCTTTGGAGAGAGGAAAAATTATTTGCAGGACACAACTTGACATATAAGTATTCTCTATAGCTTCTAAACACTGAATATTTGTATTCATGGGACTACTGATCTGACAGGGGAGAGGCGTGAAGTTTTCTGCCTACTTTGACTTAACTTCTGCATTCCAGTAGCACTGACTTGTACTCTGTGTACATGCCCATGCACCATCACTGAAATGCTTTTTGATAATGTTTTTAGCAGGCGAAGGAGAAACTCTGAAAAAAGTAAACATGTAGTATGTAAAATGTTTTATACTCTTTAGACTTCTGCAGACGAGTTCAAAATAACTGTAAAGGATGTTTCATATTCAAAATATCTGAATGGGCCTTGGTTCTGGATAAGGAAGAGGGAGCAGAACTGGATTAACTGGATGTATTAAATACTTTATTCAAAAGCTTTATCCCTTTTCTCCTTTTGGATTTCCCACGATTGAATTTCCTTAGTTTTTCCTCTGCTGTATTGTTTGGCATATTCTTCATGCAAATATACTTAAATCACTGGTCTGGTCAGAAGCCCTTTACATTTGCCTGGTTTCTGATGCTTAGTTAGCTATCTTAGCAATATGGGGGGGTTTGGGTTTTTGTTGTGTTTTTTTCTTTTTTATTATTCTATGCCTGCTTAATTGTAGCTTTTATGAAGAAATGGAGAAAGAGTCATAAAGACAATAAGACAAATCATTCCCAAAGCAAATATAATGAGGGAAGTGAGGAGAAGAGTTGGAGAAATATTTACATGATTTGAATTTTCTGTCAGTGTTCCTAAAAATAGAACAAAAAAATTAAATAAAATAAAGTACTTGGATGATTTGTTAGTGAAAGGAATAAAAAGAATTGCAAACATGAGAACAAATGTTCATTTTTATTCCAAGAAGTAGTTCTTGGCAGTATTCAGGAAGCTCTAATAGAGAAGATGAAATGTAGATTTTTATCCCACTTAAATCAGAGTACTAGACTAAACAATATCTATTGTACAATGTGCTGAATTCTTCTCTTTTGTACAAATGTTCAATTAAGTCTGTAAACTTGACAAAGCTACATAAAAATATATTAAAATGACTCAGCAGGTGCCTTTTTTTTACAGTGTGGGCAGTGTATTCTTTCTAGGATGTAACACACATGGTTTTCATCAGATTGCAACAATATAAATTGTGTGGTCAGTGATTCTATGAGAATGCATTCATACACAAACCATTGCATCATAGTGCTAATAATGTGGATAAAATTCTGGGGGTATTTCCTGCAGATTCCTTTCTGGGAATTGAAACCATCAGAGGAGAAACCTCTAATTTATCTAGGATACCAAGAGGCTGGTTTAGTCACCTTCTGATCAGTCAGTCATTTGGCAGGTCACTGCCATCACTGCCATCTTCCTGCAGCAAAAATAAGTGCTACATGGGGAAACCTTTCGGTAGCATTCAAGAATAACAGCAATTACCTAATTACTGGTGTGATAGTGTTAAAAGTGACATTAATAGCCACCAATGATGATTGAATATGAAGGCAATGGTGTGAATGAAATCATAATTAGTGTAGCATGAGGTAGGTGTTATGTTAAACATTCAGTGAAAAAAATATTAACAATGGTGCACAGGTGGACTGAAATGGTATATGTATAACTTAATATGCAACAATCCAACTTTCAGAAGACAAGAATAAGCCATACATTGTTTGCCTCTCTTAAAAAATTAAGCCAGTTATATTTGGCAACTAGGAAAGCATGTGCTGTGTATGAAACACCCAAGATCTCCGCTCTGCTATCTTCAAGGTGCTCTATAACTTGTAACAGCGTTACTGTGTTTGATACTCAACCCACTGGGTTCATCTTCCTTATCGATATACAGTGTAGTTGCTTTCCTGGGAGTTCACCAGCTACTGAGAAATAAGGAAAACTCCAAATGGAGTAGCAGGACAGTGGAGGTGCTCCAAGCCCAAGGGAGCTTTTCAGGCAGATGATAAATCGCGTTTGAATTTCCACTCATCAGCATGTCTAGGAATGGTTTGATATTCTGTGCATGTGTCACATACATGTGAAAAATTTGCTATTATTGAATTAGCAGAAAACCACCAACATTTTTACTATTTAGGTTGCAAAGGTTTCCGTCAGCACTAAATAGACAATTTTTCATTGTTACAATATATGCAGCGCTAAGATGTCATCTTATGTCTGCTATTGATTTCCCTGATGCCTTCTTCAGAACTGGTGATTACGGCTGTATCTTCACTCCTTTATAAACGTCACTGTCTCCTAGTGAGCTTCAGAGCCTATGTATTTATGTTTCTGTCTTTGCATGCTCTTCATGTGTTTTTGTTCCAAAATTGCAATACCACAGAATTTCTAGAAATCCCGCACATAAATGAATTTTCAGGACAGCAGGACAACTGACCTTTTCTTGTGTGGGTCAAAGAGATGGCATTAAAAGGAAGTTGAATTTTACAACAGAAGGAAAAAAGGGAAGAAACCATCAGTATTAAAAAACCTTGGGGTCCCCTACTATAAAAAATTTAATTCAGTTGCCTGTGTTATTCCAACAGTAATATAAAAATACAAAATGTCTTCCAGATTGGCACTCAAAGTATTTTTTGCATACAAAACGCTCTCCTAAGAGAGTATACCCATCTCCATGGAATGTACTACTCTGTAAAGAGGTAGAAAGCCTTTAGTTGCCTTGTGCAGAGCACAATGGGTTTCAAAGGAAGAGTGTTGCCTGACAGAGTCAGATGTACCAGAGATTTTTCCAGTAGCAAACCTCGCCATTTCTTATGGAGAAGGTGGAACTTGATTTGCTTGAGCTTGTTGAGAAGGAAAAATAAAAGAACTAGAATGACCCATTTGTTTTATAAATCCATCTACCAGTTCTAGTTTTCTTCAGTCTATTGATCTTTTGAACTCCATTCAGTTTAAGATGAAAGATTGGATCCTTCCAGGTTTTAGCTGTAAAATATAAAGTAAAAGGAAATCACAGTATAAAAATTCTTATTTGTAATTAAATCAGTTTATTTGGGTTGATTTGAGTTTCTTTTAATTTGGTTGTTAGGCACTGGAACAGAAGAACTGTAACAGGAACTCCGTTGTCCTCATGGAAAGTAGCAGAGAGGTGAATGCCTTGCTTGGCATACACAGTAAGAGAGCTCTCAAAAATATGCTTTTGGTATGTATCTCTGCCTTTGGAGACAAAAGTGAACAAAATCTGAATTGTTACAGCTATGAATAAAAATTCCCTTGCTTGCCCTACATATGACACTGAAAGTGGGTCAGTTGATGATCGTTAAGACCTGATGTGTGTAGGGTGTGGGTGAGCAGGAATCGGCACACAAGGAAAACTCAGTGCTGGGAGCTGAGACACAAACCACAGCAGTGAGCAGCCCTTGGAGGCAAGTGTTCTGCCTGTCAGCTCCTGTCTGTCAGGGCATGACTGCAGGTGTTCTTCAGATACTTGACTGTGAGTTTCTCAAGCTGCTAATTTTAGGGGACTTTGATTTTCATTCTAATGTGGGCTTTGATCAGGGATGAGCTGTTTATTGCTGCTAAATAATCAACATATAATTCAGTTATTCCAGCACCTGTGCACATACTGACACAATCTTACAAGACAGGGTGAGAAATGATGCTGCTCAGGATACTTTGTTATGCCCCTTGGCTCTTCTAATACAAATGTCCTCTGGACCCTGTTTTGGAATGAGCCTATGAAAGTTTGGATCTGCCTGCCCACACCGTTTTCTCCAGCCAACAGATGGTTGCGCCTGATTACCTTAGCTGGTGGCAGTGCTGTTGTTTCCCAGGTTGTGTGTTCTGATCACGTAACTTCTGTTTAGCTCTTTCTTCACAAAACACATCTCTGGGGATATGAGTAATGCAGTCAAACATTTTACTCCTTCAGGTCACAGGTGAGGGATTCCTTTCCTAGAGCAGGCCAGAATCTCTCAGGCACGTGCCTTTCTTCCATATTTGTGCTCCTGTGTCACTGAAAGACACAAGATAATAGAAATTCATCTTTGAATTCCAGGTCATATATCTCCTCATTTCTAAACATAAAAGGCATTTTTAAGTATCGCTACTTTGGAAGACTAGATCACTAGAAGCAGAGTTCCCAGGTCAGAGGAGGGGAGGCAGAAGCATCAATGAATGCAGCATTGACTTCTTCCATTCTTGGTGGCATCTTGTATAAGTGAATGTGTTCAGCCTTGTTAGCAATCGTGCGTCCTAGAACTGATAAAGGTGACTTGTGATAGATGCCTGCCTCCTCTTATCTCAGATGTCTCTTTGAAAAGCTCCTTTGGCAAGTAGCCCAAGTGCAAAGGAACAATTCTTCTGTCTTAGACCAAACTTCTAAAGAATCTGAGAAGTTAACAGGCTCTGCTGGCTGGCTGTTATTTCTATTCCCTCTGCTGTCTGCTTTCTAGATTGTTTTTTAATCTGAATGTCTGACTGCTGCTCATTTTGCTGATGCAGAACCTCTCAATATCCAGCAAGAGAAAGGTTCTCATTGCTTTCAGTAGTCTTTGGATCATGCCATCAGCTTCACTTAAGCTTTGGGTTTGGCTCTGCACAGTTCAAAGTATTTATAGTCTCTACTCCAAATCCTTATCCAGTTTTTCTGAGTTTGCTTAACTCTATAGATATGAAAGGTTTCAGCTCTTCACCTAAGTATCAGCTGTGTCTACTACTAACCAATAAAACAGACATTTAATGTAGGAGGGAAGGAAAAATGGACATAGAATTAAAATGTTTAACTTGTGAAACAAGAGGAAATGTCTTCAAACTGTGATCCATTTGGGTTGCACAAGCTATGAATGAGGTATTGTTAGAGGAATATTAAATATACATGTATATATTAAATATTTAACTTGATCTTTGTTCAGTTTGCCTTTCTTGTAATTCTTTTTCAGTGTTCATAGAAAACAAACCTGATTTTTATACTGCTTGCCAGTAGTGACCTCAAATTTTCTGTTTGTGTTAATAATATCAATTACCTGCACACATGAGTCACGTTGAACTTTGTCACTATATGGAGGAGTACTTCTTGGAATAGGTCCACAATACTTTTTGCCATGAAAACACTCCTTATTGCTTGAAATAGTATGTGAGTTGATTTACTATGGAAGTTCTTTAATTCTTGAATTATTTCATTACAAAGTTTAAACATGCAACTGTTCTTTAATTAAACAGAGATGATAAAAGAAATCCAGAGAAATGCTATTATCAAATACAGGAATGAATGCAACCTGAAATGTCTTTTCACAACAGTCACTGGAATCCCCAAGTTTGCTGCAGACCACAAGTATATTTTAAACCTTAGAATAGTGTATACCCACAGTATGTCCCCTACAGCTGTGAACTGCTACTCTTTGTTTAGGACTGGGCAAACCTCCAGTGGCTATGTTCTTACAAGGAATGCATTTTCCAGTGTTTTGATTTAATGACTATTATTCAAGCTGAAGTCAGTTCCTTTCTCACACTATTTTAGGCTGTGTGTGGTAAACCTTTGTGCCACTGTTCTCCTCAAAAAATTCTGGTATTTTCTGTCTGTGCTAAAACCAATACAAATAACACCAAGCTCTATATCTTATGAAATAAATGTTGGTTATCTTCATAATGAATAAACCCCGAATTTAAATGAAGCTTGCAGTTTGGTATTTCTGCTGGCCTACTAACCCTTCTTTTTATTGCTGCTGTTCAAAGAAATAGTGTCAGGAAGTTCCTGTTAATGTGTTTGGTGATGTACAAATAGAGAACAAAAGGTCCCTGTCCTGAAGGCTGAAAGTTTAGATATTTCTATTGATTGAATAAATATTGGACATTTGTCTTTTCTTGCCAGAAAGTGATACATTAAGGCAGCTGTTACCTGGACAGATAAACAGTGAATTCTGAGGATGGAAAGGAATTAAGTATGGAGAGAGGCTTACTGTAGTGGAAGGGTAATGGGAGGAGGCAAGTGTGTGACTCTGTAACGTCCTTTCTCTCTTTCTCCCTTTGTTTTTATTTCAGTGTGATACTTTATTAATCAGACCTTGCACAGAACTTAGACGTGTGTTTCGCAGCATCTACTCCATTCTCGTGTGCCTCTGAGAGTTTCACATCCTTGTTCTCAGGGTGAGGAGTGGATACCGGGAGGCTGCAGCCTTTGTGCTACATGACTCTTGGACCATCCTGTCTTTCCCACATGCATTCAGGACCTTATCCAAAGCTATCTCATGCAGTGAGAAACCCTTCAGGAAAGAGGTCGCCTTAGCTAATGGGCCAGATCTACCATTGCATTACTCAAGACATGCATGCTAGTGTTTCAGTCCTTATTTATCATTTAGAATGGGCTGAAATTTCCATTTAAATTAAAATTAATAAAATGGAACACTTTATTTTTTGAAACTGTATAGGGAAATGTTAATATTTTATTTTCTTTTTAAAGTGAAAATATGTCTTTTTTTCTTCTTAGATCTTTACACATTCTTTTCTTTGGTAGGCTTAGTTACACAGTAGGATAATTTTATTTTGAAAAATTAAAACTTCTTAAAAGGAGGAGTATAGCTAAGAAAACACGCAGGGAAAATAAGATGTTAGACTCTTCTGAAGGAAGAAGAAACTAGTTATGAAATCATTACAAATTAAAAAAATATATCTTTGACCAGTTTTACTTTCCATTCAGTGACTGCAGCTCTGATAAAATGTATCTAATTAACACCCAGCAGATAACAATTATCTTGTATAATTATGATGAGCTTGTTTGTTCTTTAATTGACAGCCTAAGCAATGTTTTATGATGTTTATTTGACCTTGACGCTAATCTGCACCCTGCTACTGTGAGCTGCCAAATGCATGGCTGTCTGGATTTCCATCTCCACCACTTGCACTCACCCCTTGTTACCATCGTTGTCATTCTGCAGCGTGATGTGTCCCGTACCAGCTCTCCGTGACTGCCACAGTATCACTCTGGTCTCTCACAATTGCTGTGAGGTTGCACCCAATTGTTGCCCCTCTGATCCCTGTCCATTCAGGTCCGTGCATAAGCAGAGTTAAATAGCTGAATCTAGGATCCACAAAACAAAATGCGTTATATTACTTGGAACCAGATAAGATGTTCACTGTTAGAAACTAAATCACTGAATGTATCTGATAGTTTTACATGTAGTTAATACAGATTTTACAATAGACCCTCAATCTGCTTTCTATTAAAACATACCAGATAGTTCAATAACCAAACGTCTGTGCTGATAGAACAGATGCGTTTGTTTTTGATGCATCATGAATACTTTGAGAGGATTTTAATTTTCCCACAAAGGCAGAATAAAATTTCTTTGCTCTTCTGTAAATAATGAAGTCTTGTGAGTTGGTACCTGGTTGCCATAATAATTTTTACAGTAATACTGTGTGGTGTTCTACCTACAGCCTGTTCTTTTTATTAACAGATGCCAGGGATAAAATTTCAAATTAATTTTCAGAATAGATTTTTCCCTTTCCTAGAGAGAGGCAGACCTAATTAGATGGGCATTGTGGGGAAAAGGTTAAAGTGGAAAGACAATCACCTGCCTCAGATATTCAGGGATGATTGAGGAGGTTGTTGGTTTCAAACCGAGGCTGACCAGATTATTTAATCTATGACTTGATTATTTTTTTTCCCACTGAGAGAGTGGGGTTAAGCATGACTGTTTCTTCCCCCCCCCTTTTCTGTGTGTTTTATTGGGGATAAAACATTACCTTCTTGCTGTGTATGTTTTACTGCACTGCAGTTTTAATTTTTAGTATGTTAGTGCCTTCTAATTAAAGGACACTTCCACAATTCTGTTTTCACTGGGGGGGGGGGGGGGGGGGG